>NW_006299879.1:221442-224465 GCF_000327345.1 Myotis davidii
TCTAGTTACAATCCTATATCAAACCCAAACCCAGTTTTACTCATCTATTTTTTTTAACTGTCAAAAATCATTTTTTTCCATCCCCATTTTACCCATCTTTACTGGGCTTTATACAGCAGACCACTTCATTTGCTTCTTTTTTCCCTTGGACCTAGTCCATTAGTAGGGGAAATCCTCTAAGCTTCATTGTGATGCTTAAACTTGCTGACAGAAATTATCCTGATGTGATATAGGAAAGGCAGAACAACAAAGGATTTTTTTCAACCTTTCCCAAAGTGTGGATTGAAGAGGAAAAATTAACTTTCTTTTACTTAAAGATTTTGTGACATGTGTAGAATAGACCCATCTGCCATTCTCTCTTTTTAATGAGGTTCAGGCAGGGGACACTAAAATGGTTTCAATGGAAGGTTTGATAATGAAATATTAAACCAAATGTTACTTACTTATTTATAAACTTTAGATTGAAATTTTGTAAATATTTTATTGTTGAAATTTTTAGATATACACGAAAGTAGAGAGAATAGTGTAACAAACCCTATGTACCCAGCTTTAAGCTTCAATAATTATCAACTCATGGTTGAGCTTGCTGCATCTATACCCTAGCCACAGACTAGGGATTATTTTAAAGCAAATGTGACATAATACATGCATGGGGAAAAATAGATTTACAGTGCAATACAAATAAATAATACAGCAATTAATAAATAATAATACAAGAATAAACTATGTTTTGCATACTCACAAGTATAAGCCTACTTTTGCTCACCCCTGTATTATTTGAAAATATTTTGAGAAGTACCTGTAAAAGTTAAGGGCTCTTTACAAGCTATTTCTAAAAATTAGAATAATGTTTTTAATATTTTAAAATTTCCATTCTTCAATTGTTTCCTTCTTAATAGTTTGTTTGAATAGGAACCAAAATAAGGGCTATATATTTCAATTGATGGGTATATCTCTTCACTCTCTTTTCATCTCTAGGTTCTCAGAAAACTTTTTATGGTGTAATGTTTTGAAGAAATTATTTTTTGTCTGTGGAAGTTCTAAAAGTTTGATTTTTCTGCCTGCATCCCCATGGTGTCGTTAGCATATTTCCCTGTTCCCTGTGTTACCTGTAAATTGATCATTACATCTACAGCCTGGTTCAGATACATACTTTTATTTTTATTTTTAAGCAAGGCTACAGCATAGATAGCAGAGTGTGGTTCCCTCAGATGTACATGATATCTGGTAGGTTTTTTTTGTTTGTTTGTTTGTTGTTGTTTTTTTTTTTATGTGTGCTTGTTCTCAGCAATATAGAGTACCAAATGGTGATATTCTAATTTGAGCATGTTTTCATGTCTCTTGGTCTTCTTTATGAAGATTATTGCCTAGAACCATCAGTTCAATATAGAGTACCAAATGGTGATATTCTAATTTGATCATACTTTATTCATTTATTAGCTGAGATACTTCCACAAAGATAAGCTTCCCCTAATCTACTCTTTAGTTACTGTGAGGTGCAAGTCATATAGCAAACGCAAGACAAATGGTTATTTCTACTCATTTACCAGGTTTTAGAATAATGGATTTTTTTCCTGGCATTCTCCAAAAGTGATCTGTGTCTCTTTTTTAGTATCATTTTGAAGTTTTGGATAGCAGCATATTTAAAAGTATTTATATTGATTGTAGCTCATATCCTTATTTTTTAAAATATATTTTTATTAACTTCAGAAAGGAAGGGAGAGACAGAAACACCAATGATGAGAGAGAAACACTGATTGTCTGCCTCCTGCATGCCCCACACTGGGGATCGAGCCCACAACCTGGGCATATGCCCGGACCAGGAGTCAAACAGTTACCTCCTTGTTCATAGCTCAAGGTTCAATCACTGAGCCATGCCAGCCGGGCTAACTTGTATTTTTATTGATGCTCATGTGATGCCATATTAAGCCACTCAGAGTTTATTCAGATTTGTTCTTGAGTCCTTTTAACACGACACCAGAAGTTTTTTTTGTTTGTTTGTTTTTCCTTTATTAAGGTGTTACAAATGTGTCCTTATCCCCCCATTTTTCCCCCACCCCCCTAATCATGCTCTCAATCCCGGTGTCTGTATCCATTGGTTATGCTTATATGCATGAATACAAGTTCTTTGGTTGATCTCTCCCCCTTAGCCCCACTCTCCCCTGCCTTCCCTCTGAGGTTTGAGCATCTGATTGATGCTTCACTGTCTTTGGATCTGTTTTTGTTCATTGGTTTATGTTGTTCATTATAATCCACAAATGAGTGAGATCATGTGATACTTATCTTTCTCTGACTGACTTATTTCACTTAGCATAATGCTCTCCAGCTCCATCCATGCTGTTGCAAATAGTAGGAGTTCCTTCTTTTTACAGCAGCATAGTATTCCATTGTGTAGGTGTGCCAAAGATTTTAATCCACTATCTGCTGATGGGCACTTCGGCTGATTCCAAATCGGTCTTCTTTATGTCTTCTTTTGAAAAGTATCTATTGAGGTTCATTGCCCATTTTTTCATTGGGTTTTTTGTCTATCTTTTGTTAAGTTGTATGAGTCGCCTATAAATGTTGAAGATTAAACCCTTATCAGAGATATCGTTGGCAAATAAGTTCTCCCATGCAGTGGGTTTTCTTATTGTTTTGTTGATGGTTTCTTTTGCTGTGTAGAAGCTTTTTATTTTAATGTAGTCCCATTTGTATATTTTCCCTTTAGTTTAAATTGCTCTAGGAGTGGCATCGGTGAAGACATTGCTTCGGAATATGTCTGAGATTTTGGTGTCTTTGGATTCCTCTAATATTTTTATGGATTCCCGTCTTATGTTTAAGTCCATTATCCATTTTGAGTTTATTTTTGTGTATGGTGTAAGTTGGTAATCTAGTTTCATTTTTTTGCATGTGTCTGACCAAATTTCCCAGCACCACTTATTGAAGAGACTGTCTTGACTCCATTGTATGTTCTTGACTCCTTTGTCAAATATTAATTGAGCATATTGGTTCAGGTCAATTTCTGGGTTCTCTATTCTATTTCC
>NW_006299879.1:227023-233327 GCF_000327345.1 Myotis davidii
ACAAGTTGTTTTATGTATTTGGGTGCTCCTGTATTGGGTGCATGCATGTTTACCAGAGTTATAACTCCTTGTTGAATTGTTCCCTTTAGTATTTTGTAGTGGCCTTCCTTATCTCTTGTTATGGCCATTACTTTGAGGTCTATTTTGTCAGATATAAGGATGGCAACCCCAGCTTTTTTCTGATTTCTCATTTGCCTAAAATTTTTTTTCCATCCCTTCACTCTCAGTCTGTGTAAATCCTTTGTTTTGAGATGGGTCTCTTGCAGACAGTAAATATATGGTTCACGTTTTCTTAACCATTCAGCTACACTATGTCTTTTGATTGGAGCATTTAATCCATTTATGTTTAATGTTATTATTGATAAGTACTTGTTTGTGGTGATTTTTATTCTTAATGTTTGTGTTTCTCCTTGTCTTTCTGTTTCTTCTTTTTATAGCAGTCCCTTTAGCATTTCTTGCATTGCTGGCTTGGTGGTGATAAACTCTCTTAGCCCTTTTTTTTTTGTCTGTGAAGCTCCTGATACCACCTTCAATTTTGAATGATAGCCTTGCTGGGTATAGTATTCTTGGGTTCAGTCCCTTGCTGTGCATCACTTTGTATATCTCATTTCATTCCCTTTTGTCCTGGTGTGTTTCTGTTTCAGTTGACATTCTAATAGGAGATCCCTTGTAGGTAACTTTCTGTCTCTCTCTGGCAGCCTTTAAGATTCTTACTTTGTCATTGGTGTTTGCCAATTTAATTATGAAGTGTCTTGGTGTTGGTCTTTTGGGGTTCATCTTGTTTGTCACTCTATGTGCTTCTTGGACTTGTGTAGTTTTTTTCCTGCCAGTATCAGGGAAGTTTTCTGTCATTTTTTCTTCAAACAGGTTTTCTATTCCTTGCTTCTCCTCCTCTCCTTCTGGTACCCCCATTAAGCAAATGTTGTTTCGTTTTTGTGCTGTCCCAAAGCTCCCTTACGCTCTTCTCTTGCTTTTTAAGTTTTTTTTTTTCCAGTTGCTCCTGTGTTTGTGTGTTTTTTCCTACCTTGTCTTCTAACTTGCTGATGCGATCCTCAGCCTCATCTAGTCTGCTGTTTAAGCCTTCCATTGTGTTCTTTATTGCAGCTATGTCGCTCTTCATTTCCTCTTGGTTCCTTTTCATGTTGGTGACATTCTCATTCAGCTCCTTATAATTCTCATTGAGTTATGTGTATTTGTCATCCAGCCATTTGAGCATCCTTATTACCATTACTCTGAATTCTTTCTCTGATAAGTTAGTAGCCTCAATTTCATTTAACTCCCTTTCTGGTGATACCTCTTTTTCTTTCCTTTGTGGGCTGCTTTTTTGTCTTCCCATATTTTGCTGTAATGTTTTAATTGTTGCTCTGATTGCTTTGCTACAGTTTCTTTTGGGTATGGTGCTACTGGCGCTGAAGGGCCCTGTCGCTTAAGTTGCACAGCTGGGTGTGTGTGGGCAGTTATTCAGGCAGAAGGAATTCAGAATTTCTACTGGGGGGCAGTGCACCTGTGTCTGTACAAAATCACACCCAGCTGGGGCTCACAGTGACTCCTAAGAGAAGTCTATGGAGTGGTGTTCCTCGGAGACCTGCGCGCTGGAGACATGCGAATATGATGTTGGAGGTCTGCTGCTGGTGAGGAGGAAGCTGCACTTACTGCTGCGGGCGCAGTGCTCCTTTGGAGGTGGAGATCCCAGGGTCTGAGAGTCTGTGGGTGGGCAGCAAGATTTTGGCTGCAGTGGCTGCTGGGTCCCAGGCAATGTCCAAGGTCTGTCTGGGTGGTGGTGCTGATGAGTTCCTAGAAAAGGCTGCTCTCCCCTTTAAGACCGCACGGGCTCTGTGCCTGAGTCCCGCAGTCCACCCCTGCTACCTGCCGGATTTAACTGTCCCTCACTCACTCACACACACACCACACACATCCACACACTCTCCTTTCACCCCCTCACTCACTCACTTCCTATCCCTCACCTCCAGCCTGCCAGCCGCCATCTTTTTTTTCAGTCTATCAGAAGTTTTTAGGAAACAAACTGTAAGGTGGAGAGATGCTGAAACTTATGTAAATCTATGAAAGAGTTAAATTAGGTGAAGCATAAACAGAAATACACTAGGAAACGAGTGCGAGTGTACACATTTCTTATGACTATTAATGTGACTTTTGATAAGTAATTTCTTTTTCATGAAGTTTAGTTTCCATATATGTGAAATTAGGGTATGGATAAGGCTGCCCTCATCCTTTCTGTTTTATGAATGTTTTTGCTTCCTTCACTCTCTCTGTTAGCTTCACTCTCCACACTCACCAAATTGAGGGGCAAATGAAAAGAAATCATTAACACAATATAGTTAATTTACATATAGTGATTTCAGTTCTCAAGAAAGGGTTATGAGGTGAAAATTGGGTCAAGAGAATAAATATTAGAGACATAGGGCCAATTTAACAAGTGACCAAAACTGATTGGGATACAATATGGGCTATTATGGATGTGGTTGAATATAGTCAGTACAAATTTTATTCAAAATTGAAAATCTTTTTATTTGGGAAACTGAAGTATTAGCACACATTTTTTACAGATCAATTATTCAAGTTGCAAAATGTAAGGTTGTTACAGGCAAATCAGCTGCAATAAAACATTTGAGTAAATGGTAAAATTCTCCAATGAAAAATGACACTTGCAAAAGGTTTCCCGTAGTTAGCAGGCCATCACACCTTTTTTTAGGTGACATACCTCTAAGGACAATGAAGTATGCTAAATGTCCTTCATCTTTAGAGAAAGACATATGCACTTGTCATTTACTGAAACAGCTATAGCACATCAAAGAGAACTTTAATCATGAAAGGATGTAATTAGTGAGATGATATTTTCATTTACCAGCTGGGAGAGCTTTCCATAGTCTGGGTTAATGTAAATCTTCTTTGAAATGTGTTCTTTGCAAATAAAATCCCCCAAAAGCCTTTTAGGAACCTTCATTTATACAGATACAAAACAATCTCTTTAAAAGAGATGACCCATTTTTTTCCCAGGCAATGTTCATAAGCAAATACATAAGACTTGACTAAAGTTGAGTGGGAAAAGTTTTGTTTGATTCTGCACAGGAGACCAGAGCAGACATTAACTTAAAAATTCACAAAGAAATGTCAGCTCATAGAGAGGTGCACACTGGGAATTCTGTGGTAGTAAAATCTTCATACATCATTTATGGGGATGGGAAGAGATGCACAATTCTGCCTAGAAAATTCTCAATAATATTTGTTTCATAACAAGATACATATTCTTTTTCTAGTGGAAAAATAAATGGAGAACCATGTTTATTTCAAGCTTTAGTTATTTCATTACGTAACTTTGGAGGTAAAAGCTACTTTTTCAGTTAAAATTGGAATGAAATTATTATAGAGCATATTCAGCAGTAAAATCTTCTTTGTGTTGTACAAGTGTCTGATTTGTACATGAAAGTAAATAAACTTAAAATATTCACTTTTATTTTGAACATTATATTTGAGACAAACAGAGAAAATGTCATTAAACACAGTCCATTGGGAAAGCATGTTGGCAATTCTGTTTTATTGCCACTGATTCTGTCTGACCTGCTTTGCAGAGATGTATCTGTTGACAGCCTTTACCTCTAGGTTCAGGCGTAACATTGTACCTGAGGAGTTGATCAAAGCATGAATAAATTTAAGAACTTCTGCAGGGGGGTGGGCTGAGGAGAACTTAGTTTTGAGCAGAGGTGAAAATTCTCATGTTTTGTGGTCTGACATTTAATGGTTTATAATAATCATTGTTCTGCTTCTAAATTTCTTCCACTTCCCTGAGTCTCCATCATTACCACCATTATCCAGCTCTGAAAGTCTATGAGAACTTGAACTGGTCACTTAATTTTTCAAAAAATATTGCTGGTAATAATGATTTTTTATATAACCACTTTATTGAGATGCAATTCATATACCATTAACCTATTTAAAGTATATAATTTAATGGCTTTTAGTATATTAACTGAGTTGCAGTCACTGAATTTTCACCTCAATGCTCTCTTCCATCCAGAGGTTAATAAAATCTGAACTTCCTATGTCACAGGTTTCTTGGAAAAATAGAATGAGATTATACAAGTAAAAGTGGTAGAAACTGGAAAAATTAGACAATACATGCACACTCTAAATAGGGTGGCTATTACTCATCTAACACAAGTTGTTATCTTGTGGGAATGCAAATTATAGATACATGCTCAGGTTTCAGGCTTGATCCCCTATAGAGGGTGTACAGGAGGCAGCGAATCCATGATTCTCTCTCATCATTGATGTTTCTATCTCTTTCTTACTCTCCCTTTCTCTCTGAAATCAATAAAAAGAAGAATACTGGAAGGTTAAAATAACTCTGGAAATATGAGTTGGTTTTGTCATTGTTAATGAGATCCTAGGTGTGATTAGAGCTTTGAAGAGGACAATGACTAAATTAAGGAGAACTTGGCAGTGATAATAGTACCTTACGTTGATATAGCAATTTAGTTTCAATGTGCTTGTATATGTGTGTTCTCATTTGATACATTGGCGATGATCTTGGATGCTACATAGCCAATCTCATTCCCCAGGACAGGAGGAGAAGGCCCATTTACTTTAAAGCTCAGAGAGATTCTTTTGTAAATAGGAATAATATCCAGCCAACAGTGCTTTCTATAGTCCCCAACTTTGTCTGGCATAAAATACTTTTTAAAGGTGGTCTCACCTCTTAGCCATATCCTAGGGGAACTTGTAGAGGGGTTTGTAATTCCAATGTTAACAAGCCATCTGAAGGGCTTGTACTCCTAGCCAGCTGGATGATGCTGCACAGCATTCATTTTTTTTCATGTTAATCACCATACTCCATGAAATGGATGTTATTAAAGATAAACAGGATGACTATAAAGTATTCTATTGAAAATTGCTGCCATTAAGGCATATTATAGTTTGGGCTATAAAAGATTAATTATCATTTTAATCTAACAGTTAACAAATGTTCAATAAAGGAAAAATAAAATCTAGCAATGTGTTGCCAGAAACTTCTTAATCTGACAACTGGCTTTGTTCTCTAGTACTTTCCTATTGTTGCTGTAAAAAAAAAAATGTTGCCACAAATTTAGTAGCTTAAAACAAAACAAATTTATTTATAAGTTAGAAATTGAACAGGGGTCTCACTGGGCTAAAATCAAGGTGTTACCATGGCTATGTTCCCTCTGAAGGTTCTAGAAATCTTCTATAGGCCATCTACATTTCTTGGCTCGTGGCCTTCTTCCTCCCATCTTCAAAGCCAGCAATGTTGCATCTCTCTGACCCTGATTCTATCATCACATCTTTCTTTCTAAATACACTGGGAAAGGTTCTCTGCTTTTAAGGACTCATGTAATTAGTGTAATTAGATTGGTTCCACCTGGATAATCCAGGCTAAATCTCCCTACTTGAAACTCTGTATCCTTAATCACATCTACAAAGTCCCTTTTGTTATGTAAGGTAACAGTTTATATTCACAGGTTTTGGGGATCAGGGCATGGACATCTTTGGGACTTTTATTCAACTTACCAGTGTTCTGCAGAATATTTTCTTGACAACGTTATTTTCTTCAAAAGTAAAATATCTGCAAAGTCTTTTGGTTGGTAATCTGTGGGTTACATATGAGGATATTATCTGACATGGTTTTCATACTTCATTATTATTAATACCAGCTAGTTTTGACTTAACTCACTGGAGGAAGGAGTGGGAAATGTTTGTATAGAATAGATGTATTAAGTCATTCACTCAACAAATATTTTGTGAGTATCTACTAAGTGCCAGGCACTGTGCTTTACATTGAGCATATTAAAATAAATAAGATACAGTGTTTACCCTTAGCACTCATAGTCTAGTATTGAAAATGGATAATAAGGACTATGATAGAGTTATATAGTGGGTGCAGTCATACATAAGTATCCTATCTAATAATAGAGAAACATGGTAATTAACCGCAACTTCGCTACCATTTCCATTGGCTAACCAGCAGGATATGCAAATTAACTGCCAACAAAGATGGCGGCCAGCAGCCATGCAGCTGAAGCGAACAGGAGGCTTGCTTGCTTCAGTGATGGAGGAAGCCAAGGTTCCCCGCCTGCCTCAGCCCATCTCTGAGCTCCGGATGCAACAATGTTGCAATTATAGAATCTAAACAAACTCCAGATACATGCTTTCAGCCGCAGTGGGCTCAGAGCTTACAGCAACAGTGATGGTAACAGAGTTTCAATTATAGAAGCTAAAAAAACTCAGATACCTGCTTTCAGCCAGCCGTGGCCTCAGAGCTGGAGCCGACTCT
>NW_006299879.1:233681-236908 GCF_000327345.1 Myotis davidii
ACCCTGATGGCTGCCAGTACAGCAGTGGTGGTGGGAGCCTCTCCTGCCTCCTCAGCAGCACTAAGGATGTCGGACTTCACCTTAGGTCTGCTCCCCGCTGGCAAGTGGCCATCCCCTGAGGGCTGCTGGGCTGCCAGAGGGATGTCTGATTGCCATCTTAGGCCCAATCCCCCGGGGAGCAGGCCTAAGCCAGCAAGTGGTCACCCCGAGGGGTCCCAGACTCCGAAAGGGCACAGGCCGGCCTGAGGGACTCCCTACCCCCGAGTGCACAAATTTTTGTGCACCGGGCCTCTAGTATATTATAGTTGCCTAACTCCTTTTAATGTCAACTGTTGATAGTAAGAAATAGGAAGCCACCAGAGCAGTAAGGTTTTCAGGGAGTTAGTCTTTCAAATAGGACTTAATCTGGATGATGTTCTTTTTCCTCCCTGTAGTCAGGGAAGTTATAAAAGTCATCTCACTGCAGCTCCAAAAGCTATCAGCAGAAGCCATTAGCAGAGACTACTGTTATTCTGAGGTCATGGCACTCCCTGCATTTCAGTTCTGACCACATTAAACAGTAAATAGGAAATAGCTAGAGCAGTAGATACACAGTAATTTTTTTATAATAGAAGACAACGTTTTGAATTTTAAAGATTGAATTTTGAGTAAGCACAGATCCAAAGATTAGTATTAACTCTATAGTATTAGTATAACAATATGTATGTATATTGATATAAGAAGTGGCATAGGTGATGTGAACCCAGGATCTAGATTAGCACAGGATATGGACATAGAAATACCAAATAAGGTCAATGGAAAGGATAATCCAAATCAGAATTATAACACACACTATCCTCGCCACTTCTGACCTAGTTTTTTCACTAATATCCTATAGTGAAGGGTTGGCAGCTCACAATGGATATTGTAAATTGACCAACAATGGGCCAGTGGATAATTTAGAAATTAGGAAATTTTAATACAAATCCAAATTTATAGCTTCTTTGGAAAACTCAGAGATTTGGAACACCTGTATTTGCATTCCCACATGCTAACAACTTGTGCTAGATGAGTAATAGCCACTCTATTTAGAGTGAGCACATATTGTTTAAATTCTAGTTTCTAGCACTTTATTTCCTATAACTGGCTCACTTACTTATGTTAACTTCCTGGGCTTGGTAGACCAACTATGCTTTATACATAAAGTTAATCAATATATTTACAATTTACTCTGTATGTTTATGATAAAACACATGCATATGCTTATGGAAACAGTTTAATAACCCCTGTATAGGTTATTCCACAATGTGGGTTCAATTATATCTTTATAATGTCTTGAGTTTGGGTGCTATGTAGATGTCATTAAAGACAGAGAGCCACAGAGGATGGACCTAGCTTGGATTGGTAGGTGCCCTTCTGTTGCCCAGATGAAGCAGATCTAGTAGTAACCGGTGGCCATCTCTTAAAAAAAGTATTTGCTTCCTATAAAGCCAATATTACCTATTCTCCCTCTCCCCTAAAGGAAAATAATAACAGTCAATAGACAATTAGGTTTTTATTCCCCATTCGGGATATTGTTTCAACTTTAAAAGGCCATTGTTATGTCATTTGGATGGTTGGCTTTATGTATTGGCAGAGAGGCAGCTAGCTAACTGGTACCGTTAATGTAGAAAGACCTGTTCATCATTGGAATGTACCTCCCAGAGGCCTGAAATCCACTTAGCAAGGTTGTTGTTTTTCTCTGAACTGTTAAATATAAGACTCACCCAGAAGAGAAACAAGAGTATGAAAGTATTTTGAATATCAGATTGGCAGCACACTTACTTATATTCATTATAAGCTATAATTACTAGTAATAGATATGAAAACTACTATTCTAAATTATAAACAAAGGAATACAATTTTTCTCCTATATATGCAGATAAAATATTAGCATACATATAGTTTTTTGTTACTCTATTAAATATTTTATTAAAGCAAAAGATGTTTTCTTACATTCCATTTTTCTTCTCTTTTTAAAAGATAAACTAAGAACTAAAAAACATCAGGTTTATCCCATTCAAAAGGTTCCAAAACAGGAGAAACAATCGCATATGTTGAATA
This sequence comes from Myotis davidii, assembly GCF_000327345.1. Classification (NCBI taxonomy): domain Eukaryota; kingdom Metazoa; phylum Chordata; class Mammalia; order Chiroptera; family Vespertilionidae; genus Myotis; species Myotis davidii. Next base: position 235,764 of record NW_006299879.1, read on the forward strand.
TTCTTTTCAAATACCAAAGAAGAGAGTCTTTTGATCCAGGGTAAAATCTGATTTAGCTAGTCTAATAGAGAACAAATGAGATAAGAATTTACTAGAATAGTGTCACCAGCTTTCTGCAAGTTAGGCCATTCTTCCTTTTGTCTACCAGCACAGAAATCATATGATTGACATTTCCTCCTACTAACCAGTGTTAGTTGCCTCATCTCAAAAATATAACTGAAGTTGATTATACTTTTTTGTATAACATGCTGTAACCAACTGGCCCTATGGAAATCTTTGCCTCTGTTGCAGCATTGCCTGAGATCTCTTGATGCAGGTTTTGGAGTTTTTCCTCCTGAGGGCTGGTAAATGGTGGGAGAGGAAAAGACATACCATATATGCAAGTCACTATTTCTCTCAGTATTTCCACATCTATGCTGGTCTCTTGACATACTCAAAAATGTCCTATTTGGGGGTTATTATTATTCCTGGACTTAGAAATGAGTGTTTTCTACCTTCAGTCATATTCTTGACAGTTTCTAGTTCTCTTTTCACTCGAAAATTCTTAGAGGAATGAGGCCTTGAATAAAGCTGGCTAATGAAATTCAGCATTTTTATCCTGACCCATAACTCACAGAACCTCCTGCTTCCTACTTTTATGGTTTCAGTTGCAAGTATCTTAGATAGTCTTATTGTTGTCAACCTTATGTCAAAGAGTCGATAATTTTAAAATGACGTAAGAGTCCTGTCTACATGTTATGAAGGGTCTTGTGTTAGTTGCCAAATATATTAATTGCCCAATCAATGCTTTCCAAAGTATATTCTGTGCAAATGAAGTAGAGGAATATGTTTAGAAGAGTCTAGAGTAAAGTTTATTGATCAAATACATTTAGCAGAATCTGGGTTGAAAAATTAATAGATTGCTGCAGAATTTATCAGGCTTTTAATAAGCACCTTGTATCAAGAAAAGGGATAAGTAGTACTTTCCAAATATTTTTGACCATGGAATTCTTTTCTTAAGCATTTTTTAAACGAGTATAAATAAATTATAAATTTGAGAAATGCTCATTCATGTCAAATCACCATATTTTGTGTCTATTATTTGTTTGCTTTTTATTAATCTCTTTTAGTAGATGTCCCTAGGATTCTATTCCATGACGAAAATC
>NW_006299879.1:236923-238517 GCF_000327345.1 Myotis davidii
TATTTTCAAAGAGAATGGATGTAATTCAAAATCAGAGACATCAAATTCATTTCAATTATCATATTTCTGAGGTCAAGACATTTGCCAATAACGTCTAAATTGATTTGTATCTCTATTTTAAAGTACATGTTGCTATGTTCATAGATGAAGAACATAACCATGGAAATCAGTAACAATTTGGTTTTAGACAACTGATGTAATATTTTACTAAATCATTTTTTGCAATCACTCTTTAAAAAAAATGCTGTATTGTATATTCATGTAGTTGTACAGCGATCACCATTAATTACAGAACACTTAATCACTTCAAAAAGAATCTCTGTACCCATTAGCAGTCATTTCCTATTCTCCTCTCTGCCCCAACCCTCTAAAAATTACTAATCTATTTTCTAAGTCTATGGACTTATCTATTCTGGAAATGTCATATAGATGAATTTATATAGATGTGGTTGTTTTGTGCCTGGCTTCTTTCATTTACCATGTTTTCAAGTTTCACCCATGTTGTAAATGTATCAGTACTTCATTCTTCTTTATGGGTGAAAATATTCCATTGTATGGATATATCACAATTTATTCATTAATTGATGGATATTTGGGTGGTTTACAGTTTTTAACTTTATGAAAATGCTGCTGTGGGCATTTTTGTATAAGTTTATGGAGGAAATATGCTTTTAATTCTCTTGGACAGATGCACATGACTGGAATTGCTGGGTAATATGGTAGCTCTTTGCCAAACTATTTTAGAAATTGCCAAATTATTCTCAAAAGTAGCTACACCCTTCTTTTCAAAGAATAATCTTTCAATTTTGTTCATGTTCCTGTTTTTTAATTGTTTATTTCATTTGTTTCTATTATAATCTTTATTATTTATTTCCTTGTGCTTACAATGTGCTTAATTTCCTCTTGTTTCTCCAGTGTCTTAAAATAGAAGATTATTAGGTTATTGATTTTATTTCTTTTTTCCATTTTTACTATAGGCATCTACAACTGCAAATTTTCTTGTAAGTGTTGCTTTAGATGCATCTCATAAATTTTAGTATGGTTTATTTTCATTCATTTAAGAGTAGTTTATAATTTCATTTATTTTTTCTTCTTTGACTCATTCCTTATTCAGGAGCATTTTAATTTTCACATATTTGTGAATTTCCAAAATTCTTTCAGTTGATTTATAATTTTACTCCATTGAGGTCAGAGAACATGCTTTTCCTGATTTTGGTCCATTTTAAGTTTATTGAGGCTTATTTTTGGCCTAACATGATCTATTCTGGAGAATGTTCCATGCATACATGAGCAGAATGTATATTTTGCTCTTAAGTGTTGTATGCTAAAGATATCTGTTTGGTTTGGTTTGTAGTATTGTTTAATTCTTTTATTTCCTTGTTCAGCTTCTGTGTAGCTCTATTATAGAAAACTAGGGGCCCCGTGCACGAAATTCATGCACTGGGGGGGGGGGCTGTCCGTCAGCCCAGCCTGCCCCCTCTCACATACTGGGAGCCTTCAGGGGATGTCCTAGTGACAGCTTAGGCCTGCTCCCTGCTCCCCTTGGGGATAGGGCCTAAGCCACAGTCTGTTCTCCCTTTGTGGGAGTGGCAGC
>NW_006299879.1:239567-240782 GCF_000327345.1 Myotis davidii
CTCCCCCCTGGGTTTCCGATCACTGTCAGTGGCAGGGGGCTTCTTCCTGCTTTCCCTTTCACCTCCCTGCATTGTGCCTACATATGCAAATTAACCGCCATCTTAGTTGGCAGTTAATTTGCCTATCGCCCTGATTAGCCAATGAAAAGGGTAGCAGTCATACGCCAATTACCATGTTTCTCTTTTATTAGTGTAGATGAGGTATTGAAGTTCCAAATTATTATTGTTGAATTCTTGATCTCATTTTTTTTGAGTTTTTGCTTCGTGTATTTGAGGTACATAGATATAGTTTTGAATTTTTGCAAGTATGAAAGCAAAGGTGGGGGATCACAATGTCCACATAACCATAGCACATTTTGTGATTCTAATGATGACAACAAAGATTGTAAGCTAGATTGAGGAAAATGAATACTGTCTGTTTCATAGTTGTCCCTCTAAGTCTAACACATAGGACAACCCAAGTTGTAGTTTTAAAAAGTGAGTGATTAAAAATCAGATTCTGCCAATGTTTAGCTTTGAAGACTTTTTGGCTCACTTCCTTATTTGCCACATTCATATTTCCAACAACTCCCTGATATTGCTCTTTGGTTGGACTTGTCGTCCAACATCTGCTCTGCTGTATTGTTGAGAAGACTCTTGCAAAAGATGTATACATCTACACTAATAAAAGAGAAACATGGTAATTGGCGTACAACCGCTACCCTTCCCATTGGCTAATCAGCGAGATATGCAAATTAACTGACAGCCAAGATGGCGGCCGGCAGCCAGGCAGCTGAGAACAGGAGGCTTTGTTGCCCCAGCGATGGAGGAAGCCAAGGTTCCCCCTCTGCAGCTGCGGGGCTCTGAGCTCCTGAAGCAACAACTCCAAAAGATACAATGTTTCAATTATAGAAGCTAAAAGATGGCGGTTAATTTGCATACTCAGGCTCCAAGCAGAGCGAAGCCAAACAGCCCTGAAGGGGCAGGGCAGAGAGGCCTCAGGGCCCCAGCATCAGCAGAGCTGCAAGGCCTCCCTGCCCCCAGATCAGCGGAGCCGAGAGGCGACCCAGTCCCGCGATCAGCGGATCTGAGAGGCCTCCCGGCCCTGAGATCAGTGGAGCCGAGAGGCCTCCTGGCCCCGGGATCAGTGGAGCCGAGAGGCCTCCTGGCCCCCAGATCAGTGGAGCCAAGAGGCCTCCCGGACCCTGGAGCAGAGGAGCTGAGAGGCCTCCCAGA
>NW_006299879.1:240927-245313 GCF_000327345.1 Myotis davidii
AAGGCCTCCCGGCCGGGATAGCAGAGCCTCAAGGCCTCAGGACCCCCGAATCAGCGGAGCCAAGAGGCGTCCTGGCCCCAGGATCAGAGGAGCAGCGAGGCCTCCCAGCACCAGGATCAGTGTGACAGGGGGCAGCGACCAAACCCCTGATTGCCCTGTGGGCTCTGGGTGTGACAGGGTGCGAAGCCCCAACCCTCTGATCGGCCCTGCTCTGTGTGTGACAGGGGGTGCTCCGCAACCCCTGATGGGCCCTGCTCTGTGTGTGACAGTGTATGGAGCCCCAACCCCCCTTGATGGGCCCTGCTCTGTGTGGACAGGGGGTGGCGCCGCAACCTCCCTATGGAACCTGCCTTGAGTGTGACGGGGGCGGTGCCCCAACCCCCCAATCGGCCCTACCCTGAGCATGACTGAGGGTGGCATCACAACCTCCCAATCCGCCCTGCTCTGTGTATGACAGGGGGCGGCGCCCCAACTCCCCAATCGGCCCTGCTCTGAGCCAGACCAGGGGCTGCACCTAGGGATTGGGCCTGCCCTCTGCCACCCGGGAGCAGGCCTAAGCCAGCAGGTCGTTATCTCCCGAGGGGTCCCAGACTGCGAGAGGGCACAGGTCGGGCTGAGGGATCCCCCCCACACCGAGTGCACAAATTTTTGTGCACTGGGCCTCTAGTTTATAAATAAAGATGAAATGTTTCATTTTTTCAGGAAAACTTCTATGAAGCCTTGACTTACTATATTTATTCCTGGAATGCTTTTCAGTAATTTTTACATATTGAAATAAAATATTTTGGCTGAACTTCACTGCTTCCCATACCAGTTTCTTACTGTAAAATGTTTCCAAGGAGGGCTGGGAGCTGTGGTCAATTGTAGTTGATAAAATTCTCAATCTTTCACTAAAAAGTAGGGAGAAATTGGGAATTATATTAGAAAATCAACTGACATGTTACTCTCTTGAAAAATATTTAGAGTATTCAACACTTGTAGCAGTAATGCTTCAAGATGTCTTATTGTATATTTTAAGGCTTTATTTTTACCACAAAATTGAGAAGGAGTTACAGAGATTTCCCATATATTTCTTGACCCCATAAATGCACAGCCACACTCATTATCAATATCCCTCACCAGAGCGGCATTTTTACCAAAGATAAACTTACATTGACATATCATAATCATCCAAAATACATAGTTTACTTTAGGATTCACTCTTGGTGTTGCATATTTTATGGTTTTGAATAAATGTATAAAGACATATAGCCATCTTTATAATGTCATATAGAGTGTTTTCACTGCAGTAAAAATCCTTTATGCTTTGCCTGTCTATCTCTTCTCCCCTCCCTCTAACAACCACTAATTTATTTATTTATTTACTGTCTCCATAGTTTTGCCTGTTGCAAAATGTCATATAGTTGGAATCATAGAGTATGTAGGCTTTTCAGGTTGACTTTTTTCACTTAGTAATATACATTTAAGGTTATTCCATGTATTCTCATAGCTTAATAGCTCATTTCTTTTTAGGGCTAAATAATATTCCACTGTCTGGATATAACACAGTTTATTTACCCATTCATCTACTTGGTTACATCCAAATGTTGGAAGTTATGAAAAAACATGAAATAAATATCCTGTGTACTTTCTGTGGACATATTTTGAACTACTTTGGGTAAATACCAAGTAGTGGAATTGTTGAATAATATGATAAAAGTATGTTAACTTTTGTAAGAAAAGGTCAAACTGTCTTTTAATGGGGCTGTATCATTTTTCATTCCCACCTGCAATGAAGGAGACTTCCTCTTGCTCCCCATCATCACAGCATTTTCTGTTGTCAGTGTGTGCCAGATTTCAGCCATTCTGATAGATATGTAGTGGTATCTTATTGTTGATTTAATTGGCATTTCTCTGATGACATATGATGTGAAGAATCTTATCTTACATATTTATAACTGTAAATTGTTATTTATAAGAAATATGTATTTGGTCTTCTACCCCATTCCTGGCACATAGTTCCTGAAATCCTTGGAATTCCCTAAGTGAGGAGAGCTATCAAGGTGGCTCTTGTTATGTCAATGAGGTAACTTGATGGGAGCAGATTGCCAAGGGAACCAAACTTGAATAGATGGTTGAAACTTTCAGTTTCATCACCCTCACCTCCAGGGACTAGAGGGGGATTGGAGGTTGAATCCATCACTAATGGCCAATGATTTAATTTAAGCAGTCATACCTATGTAATAAAACCTCCTTTAAAATAAATAAAAGAACTAGATTCAAAAACCTTCTGGGTCGGTAAACGCATGGAGAATTCTGCTAGAGTGGCACCCTTAGAGAGAACATGGAAGCTTTGGCCCCCTTTCCACATACCTTGCCCTCTATGCATCTCATCCATCTGGATTTTATCTGTATCTTTTTAACATAAACTAGTAAATGTAAATAAACATGTCCTGAATTCTGTGAACTGCTCTAGCAAATAAATTGAATCCCTGGAGGGGGTCACTTGAACCTCTGATCTAGAGCCAGTTGGTCAGAAATCCAGATGACAACCTGGGCTTGCAAGTGGCATGTGAAGTGACAGAAAATGTTTGGGAACAATCTTGTGGGACTAAGCACTTAACCTGTGAGATCTGATGCTACTGGTATATATGGGTAGTTTGAGAATTGAGTTAAATTATGGGACAATGAGCTGGTGTCACAGAAAATTGCTTGGTGTGTGGGAGCCCTCCCATCTCACATTTGGTGACTACAAGTAAAGTATGTTGTGTTAGTAAGGAAGGTAGACTTAAAAGGGAAACACAGTAGGGAAGAACTGGGTTTCTCTTACACAGGAGGAGAAAAATCAAGGTCTTTCCCTTTTTATAGTCATCTAAAACCAAAGACAGCACAAAGTACAATCATCAGACCAGAATAAATAAATATCCACAAATATTCCATTATTTTCTGCTCTACCTTGCAACAAGTGACTTAGAAAGTGAAAGAAAGCCTTTCAAATGAGATGGAGGGGCAGAAAATAAAAAGTATTTAAGTTAAGATATTAGTCTACAATGCAGACGTTTTTGGTTATACTCATCACAATTACATCTGTTGTTTAATTCCTTTATTTTAATGTATTATCCCAAGGAAACAGAAAGTACAAAATGTGTTCAGGTGAGCCAATCATTAAAAACAAACAAAATGTAATATTGACAGTGATATTGTTGATGCCACCTTGATTCAAAAAAGTTCCGATATATTAGGTGATAACAAATTCTAAACCACCACCAACATCCTCAGCAGATGCACATACCACTTTAGAATGGAAACAGGCAAATGAAATAAAGGGATAAGGAAGTAATGTTAATATAGAGTTAGTTGCTCTGTAGTAGCCATCATATTCTACGTATCCCATTAATTCTTAAGGAAACATAAAAGCAGAAGTACAAGCACACCTTGGCTTATTATGCTTAATTTTATTTTATTTTCCCGATGTTGTTTTTTTTTTTTTTTTTTTTTTAACAAATTGAGGGTAAGATTCTCTACCAGCAAAAATATTACAACTTCCTTTATTGCCATCCTCACTTTAATTGTGGTGTTCTGGAACTGAACCAACAGTATCTCTGAGGTATGCTTGTAACCACAATCTAGTTTTACAGGTGGGAATCCTGGACTCAACTTGTCTGTACTTCTGGAGCTAACTAACATAAGAACTGAGTTTTAAACTAGTTTTAAGCTATCTGAGTTCAAAGTCTATGCTTTATCTACTACAGGACATTATCTTATACAGTATCTGAACGGTGTTAGAGAAATATATTTTTCACCTCTCTTTCTATTACTTCTTTTTACTATATCACTCATTAAAAGGGAAATGCTGTGTAAAGTCCCTGCATGGTGCTTGGCCCATTTCAGGTGCCTAACAGATGATATTTTTATTTCTTCCCCCAATCAATCTTTTTGAAGGCAATTATTTTTGACCTATACATTTTAGGTGGCTTACTATATAAATAGTTGTATTTTTTGTATCCCTAGATTTTAAATAAGTACAAAAATTCAATGGCTTCAGCAAACCTTTGGAATGAATTTGTCTTATGCTAAGATGTACATTAATAACATACACATATACACATACATATGGAAAATTATGTGCATGGTGTGCTCAGTACATGAATTATTCTAACATTTGCTTTAAAAATAATAATAGGTTATTGAGATAAAATTCCCATACCTATTCACTCATTTATATGTGTGGTTTTAAGTATATTCAGAGACATGTGCAACCATCACCATAGTTGATATTATTTTATTTTAAAAATATTTTTAATATTTCAATTACAGTTTACATTCATGTGGATGTAAAGAACAGCATAGTGTATGGTAAATGGGGTCATGGGCCCCTTCCCATGTTCCAACTCCCCCTCCCACCCT
>NW_006299880.1:0-229 GCF_000327345.1 Myotis davidii
TTTATTTTTTCGTTTGACTCCCTTGCCTGAGGAAGTATATCAGAAAAAATATTGCGCCCTCGCCCGTTTGGCTCAGTGGAGAGAGCACCAGCCTGTGGACCGAAAGGCCCCGGGTGCAATTCCGGTCAAGGGCACATACCTTGGTTGCAGGCTTCTCCCCGGCCCGGGTTCTGGTTAGGGTCTGTGCGGGAGGCAGCCCGATCCGTGGTTCTCTCTCATCACTGATGTT
>NW_006299881.1:0-34127 GCF_000327345.1 Myotis davidii
GAAATACAAAAGATCACATTTTGATGGTGATGAACTCCTTTAGCTTTTTCTTATCTGTGAAGCCCTTTCTCTGACCTTCAATTCTGAATGATAGCTTTGCTGGATAAAGTAATCTTGATTGTAGGCTCTTGGCATTCATCACTTTGAATAAAAGCTAAAGGAGTTCATCACCACCAAACCAGTATTATATGAAATGCTGAAAGGTATCCTTTAAGAAGGGGAAGAAAAAGAAAAAGGTAAAGATACAAATTATGAACAAGAAAGTGACAACAAATACATATCTATCAAGTGAATCTAAAAATCAAGTGAATAAAAAATTTGATGAACACAATAAACTGGTGAATATAATAGAATCAGGGGCATAGAAAGGGAGTGGACTGACAATTCTCGGGGGGAAGGGGGCGGGAGAGTGGGGGAAGAGAATGCACAAAAAATGTACAACTATGAACACGTACATTGTAGGGGGGTAAGGGCATGGGGTGGGGTGGGAACTGGGTGGAGGGGAGTTATGGGGGGGAAGAGGAACAACTGTAGTAATCTGAAGAATAAAGATTTATTAATAAAAAAATAAAAATTAAAAATCTGTCCCTATCAATCATGTCAGCCATTTATTGATTACTTATCAGGCAAATGGCTTTGTCTTGTTTATCTATCTCCTAGACTCTATGATCTAGAGGTAACTCTACTTTGCAATTATATACTTCTCCTTGGAAGGCATTTCTACTGTCTCACTTTATAAGCTTTGAAGGCTACAATAAGGAATAGAATTTTAGGTTGTCTTCAGCCTAAAAACAAGAACAAAAAGAGATTATGAACTAATTGTTTACAGAGACTTTACAAGGACAATTCCTTGAATTGCAGAGATTGATAAAGGGTAGAAGCCTTCTGCATAATCATTACTTTCTGTCTCTGGTGGGTGTGGTTAGCCCTCAGGGAAAACATTAATTATCAGAAAGAGCAAAGCTGAATTGTTCCTGAAGAAGCTTTAGCTTCTACAAGGTGCTGGAGAAAATCCAGAGAAAACTTTGATGTGGGAGATTTTTGTCCCAGATAAGTGAGCCTTAAGAGTCTGCCCTCTGATTCCCAAGAGGTGAAAAACAGGCTGACAAGCTCAACATAACCAATGTGTAAGGGTGAAACATGTTAACTCCCCGATTAGGTGTGGGGTGGTGTTAGTGATGGAGAATATTCTCAGTTTGAGAAAAAGACATAAATATTCATACATTTGGAAAATGGACTATAGTAACTGAGTATTTAAACATTTTTTAAGCATTTATGTTTCTCTCCAAGATTTTATTTCACTGTTAATAAAAGGAGTAACATTATTATCCTTATTTTGGAAAGAACATCATCCAGGTGTATTTATATTGAAAAATAAGTGAAAAACAGGGGAACTAACACAGAATTCCATTCCTAAAATGCTGACTCAGGAAAACTGAACCCAAGTATGTCATAAAACTGCTTACTGTTTTACCTTGACATACCTATACTGATACTACTAGATCAAGGCCCCAGAGATTTTTTAAAGTCTATGGGACTATCAGAAACTTAAGAGGGCCTTTCATATCTCGAAGATGTTTGTGTGTTTTTTTAGAACCATCACAATAAACTTGGAATTTAAGCTCTCAGGGAAGTGGGATTTTTTCCTCGAGGAAGCAGATCAGAAAAAAAGGAATTGAGGAAGAAAAGAAAAAAAATAATGGGAAGTGGGAGGTCATTACCAACCACTCACGCAGCCATGGGACAATCACCTCTGCTCTCACGACAAGCTCAATGACCCTCAGGAACTTTTCTCTGGATTTTCTTGCTATCTTATTGAGAGCACTTTATTTTTAAATATTTTCCATTTTTAAAATTCTAGTAAAATAAACATATATAAAATTTATATCTTAACAATTTATTTATTTATTTTAATCTTACCCATATTTAAGTGTGCAGTTCAGTGGTATTAAGTACATTCATATTGTTGTGCAATGGCTACCATGACCCATGCCTAAACTTTTTTCATGTTGCAAAACTTAAACTCTCTTCTCATTATACAATTCCCCATTCCTCCTTGTCCCTATTCCCTGGCAACCACCATTCTATTCTCTGTCTGTATTATTTTTCTATTCTCCATTTCATCTCTACTCTAATCTTCATTATTTTCTTCCTTCTGCTAGCTTTTTCTAGTTTCTTAAGTTTTAAAATTAGGCCGTTTATTTGAGATCTTGTTTTTTAACTTAAGTATTTATAACTACACATTTGCTCTTAACTCTGTTTTCACAGTATCTCATAACTTTTAGGTTGAGCTTTTGTTTTCAATCATCTCTATTTTCTAGTTCTTGTGAGATATTTTTCTTGCACCCATGGTTTGTTTATAGTGTGTTGTTTAATTTCCACAAATTTGTGGGTTTTTTAAAAAGAATCTTTATTGTTGAAAGTATTACATATGCTCCCCTTTTTCCCCTATCGACCACCTCCAACCAACCCTAGCCCCCCATCCCAGCCCCTCACCACCCCACTGTCTGTGTTCGTGGGTTATGCATATATGCATACAAGGTCTTTAGTTGATCTCTTCCCACCTCCATGATGGTGATCCAATTATAGGGACGTGAGATCAAGTCCCATTAGAAAATAAATGTGTAAAACAACTATTAAATTTAAATTATTAAATTTATTTTCATTTTAAACTGGGACCACTGGCTCCTAACCGCTCACCTGCCTGCCTGCCTGCCTGCCTGATTGCCCTAACCACTCTGCATGCCTGCCAACTGCCCCTAACCCCGTTGCCTACCTGCCTGATAACCCCTAACCTCTCTGCCTGCCTGCCTGCCTGATCACCCCTAACTGCTCTCCCCTGCCTGCCTGATCACCCTTAACTGCCCCCACTGCCGGCCTAGTTGCCCTCATTGCCCTCCCCTGCTGGTCTGATCGCCCCTAACCCCCTGATGGCCTGATCTTGCCCCCAACTGCCCTCCCCTGCCTACCTGATCACCCCTAACTGCCTCTGCCTTGGCCCCCACCACCATGGCTTTGTCCTGAAGGAAGTCGGACGTCTGGAAGGTGGCGGTTGACCTGGTCTAATTAGCATATTACCCTTTTAGTAGTATAGATAGATTATATAGGATAGGATAGCTTAAATGGGGGGTGGGAAAAAGCCTTTTTCAGCAGGGGGAGATGCTCTTGGCAGACAAAAATATATAATCCCTATATCTGGACTGATAGCCAACCATATGCACTATACTGCCAAACCGGTTATTAAAAAATGGAACAACTGTCTAATACCTACACCAAACAGTTGTTCCCCTTAAAACTCCTTCTCAGCCCCCACCTTAAGTTCTGCCTTCGCAGTTCACTCAGATTAGGTTCTGATTGGTTGGTTTCTATGCCAATCAGCATCAAAAGCTCTGCCTCCTAGGCAGTCATTGGCTCCTCACAATTCACCAAGATTTGGTTCTGATTGGTCAGTTTCTATGCTAGTCAGTGTCAAAAACTTTACTTCCTTGGCAGCCATTGGCTCTTCTGGGAAATCTAGAATGCCCTGCTGACAGCTGTCTCTCTCTCCAGGTCTATCTCCAGTCCTGATCAGGCCCTGCCCCTTTCTTTCTCCAGGCCTCGCCAGCAGCCCTGGTGGCTGTGGATCAGGCCCTACCTCTCTCTCTGAGCCCCTCTCTGGGCCTGATCCAAGGCTGCCACAGTGGTGGGGAGGTCATTAGGCCTCTGACCCAGCCCCTGGCTGGAGGCTAATGACCTCTAGATGCCCGACTCACCCCGCCCACCTCCTGCTACCCTGCCTGCCCACCTGCCACCAGATTTGCTGTGATAGGAGCCTGTGGGCCACAGGGGAGGGACCAAGAGGTGTTCCGTGCACTTCCTGGTGACCAGTCGTCCATCTGGTCATTTAGGTTGTGAAGGCCCTAGGCTATTATTAGTATAGAGAGTATTCCATGATATAAATGTACCAAAGCTTTTTCATCCACTCATCTACTGATGGGCAATTGGGCTGTTGCAGATCTTAGCTATTGTAAATTGTGCCGCTATAAACATAAGGGAGCATACATTCTTTTTCATTGCTGTTTCGGGTTTCTTAGAATATATTCCCAGAAGTGGGATCACTGGGTCAAATGGGAGTTCCATTTTTAATTTTTTGAGGAAAGTCCATATTCTTTTCAATAATGCACCAGTCTGCATTCCCACCAGCAGTGTACTAGCATTCCCTTTTCTCTACATCTTCATCAGTACTTGTCATTTGTTGATTTGTTGATGGTAGCCATTCTGACAGGTATGAGGTGAAATCTCATTGTCATTTTAATTTGAATCCCTCTCTGATGATGAGTGACCTTGAGCATTTTTTCATGTGTCTTTTGGTCATCTATATGCCCACTTAGGGGAAGTGTTTATTTAGGTCCATTGCTCATTTTTAATGGGATTGTTTGTCTTCCTTCTGTTAAGTTGTATGAGTTCCTTATATATTTTGATATTAACGTTTTATCAGATGTGCCATTGCCAAATATGTTCTCCCATACAGTGGGCTCCCTTTTTGTTTTATTGATGGTTTCTTTTGTTATGCAGAAGCATTTTTTTTTTATGTAGTCCTATTTGCTTATTTTCTCCTTAGTTTTTTTCTGTTTGTTTTGCCCTAGTAGATGTATAGGAAAACATATTGCTACAAGAGATGTCTGAGATTTTGCTGCCTGTGGTTTTTTCTAGGATTTTTATATTTTCTGGACTTACATTTAAGTCTTTTATCCATTTTGAGTTTATTCTTGTGTATGGTGTATATTGGTGGTCCAGTTTAATTGTTTTCCATGCATCTGTCCAATTTTTCCAACACCATTTATTGAAGAGACTCTCTTGACTCCATTGTGTGCTCTTGCCTGCTTTGTCAATTATTAATTGAGCACAATGGCTTGGGTCAATTTCTGGGGTCTATGTTTTCTTCCATTAATCTATGTGCCTGTTCTTGTGCCAGTACCTGGTGTGTATGTTTTTTTTATTTTATTTTAAGAAAAAGTTTTTTAAATATAATAATGTTACATGCAACAAGTTTTAATATTTCAAGAAAAATGATCTTAAATATAATAATGTTACATGCAATAAACACCAATTATTCAAGAAAAATGATCTTACATATAATAATATTACATGCAATAAAGATTAATATTTCAAGAATAAAAGGACTTTAAGTATAATAATATTACCAAAACTGTACTAACATAGTATAATATCACAAAAGTAGTAGGAAATATAAAAAATCTGTAAGTAACAGGATTACTTCTATTATATTGTAGTATATATTTTTTGGAGAAAATCATATTATATCTCGCCGTAGGAATGGATCTCTGACGTAACCCGAGGATCTACTGTATATAGATTGGTTTCAGATCCTTGCTTTCCATTGCCTTGAATACTTCATGCCATTCTCTTCTGGCCTGTGAAGTTTCTGATGAGAAAACAGGTGTCAGCCTTATGGGAGCTCCTTTGTAGGTAACAGTTTGCTTTTCTCTTGCTGCCTTTAAGATTCTCTCTTTGTCTTTAATTTTGGTATTTTAATTATGTTGTGTCTGGGTGTGGGCCTATTTGGATTCTTCTTGTTTGGGATTCGCTGTGCCTCCTAAACTTGTGTGACTTTTTCCTTTACCAGGTTGGGGAGGTTTTCTACCATTATTTCTTCAAACACCTTCTGTATTCCTTTCTTCCTTTCTGCTTCTTCTGGCACATCTACTATTCTAATATTGTTATGTTTCACATTGTCCCACAGCTCCCTTGGGCTGTCCGCCTGTTTTTTTATTGTTTTTTTTTTCTTTTTGGTACTATAATTGAGTGATATTTTGAACTCTGTCTTCTAATTCACTGATTAGATCCTCAGCTTCCCCTAATCCGCTGTGTATTCCCTCTAATGTGTTCTTTGTGTTGTGTCATTCTTTATCTCACACTGTTCTTTTTTTTTTCATAGTTTATTATATCTTTTTTATACTGTTGAGCATTTTTAACCTCATTACTCTGAACTCTGTTTCAGATAAATTTCTTATCTCTGCTTCATTTAGCTTTTCTTCTGGAGAATTCTCTAGTTCTTTCATTTGGGGGTTGTTTCTTTGTCTCCTCATTTTGGTTGTCTGTTTCGGTTTGTGACTACATATAAGTAGATCCTCTATACCTCTCAATCTCTACTGCAGAACAGTTTCTGAATAATTGGATCAGGCAAAGACTCAAAGCCTCCAGAGACTGCCTCTGTCTACACACTAATAGGATTCCAACTTGGATTGCCCCCAGGCAATCATCCTCAGGTGTAGCATGAGTTTTTTCAACAGGGTAGGGCAGTTGCTTCTGCCTGGAAGCTAATTGCTATTTTTAATCTATTAAGTTGCCTTAGGACAAGGTGTTTTCTAATAGGGTGTGTCAATTGTCTTCCCCCACACACAAGGCAGATGTCTATGTGGGAAAGATGTCCTCCACTGTGTGAAGGAATGACTCAGCCCAGGAAACTTGGGGTGTATGCTCTATCTTCCGAGTCGCCAGTCCTGGCTTCTGCTCTCACAGCTCTAGTCCACTTCATCCTTGCTCTGCCAAAGTACAAGGTGGGTGGCTCCATAGGGAATTTTTGTGCATTGGCCCTTTAAGAGTGTGCCCAAACTTTCAGCTGCCACTCCCTGGCAGAGAGCACCCCACTGCTTTTCACGGCTAGATGTTATGTGGGTACCATCCTCAGTTTGCTGCTCTCTGTTGGAGAGCCCCCACTTTGGGATTAGAACCCAGAGTTCTCAGTGGCACTCCTCCCCCCCCCTGCAGCGAAGACATCTCTCCTGGACTTCAGTTGCCATCTGTGGGTGCCTGGCCAGCCCTTTAGTTCCTCCAACCCTCCTACCAGTCTCTATGCGGTCTCAAACTTTGGTCCTTGGGTATCAGGATTCTCTCCTGTGAGTTTTCAATTGATTATTCAGGAAGTGTTTCCATATTTCAGTTGTAATTCCAGCTTGTTCCTGGGAACATGTCTTTGCAGCATCCTCCTACTCTATTGCAATTTTTAATTCCCAGTACCAATATGTTTGATTACGATAGCATTGTAGTATAACTTGAAATCTGGTATTGTGATTCTTCCAACTTTGTTCTTTTTCAAGATTGCTGCACTATTTAGGGCCATTTTTGGTTCCATATAAATTTTTGGAGTATTTGTTCTAGATCTGTGAAGTATGTCATTTGTATTTTAATAGGGATTGCAATAAATCTGTAGATTGCCTTGGGTAGTATGGACATTTTAATGATGCTGATTCTACCAATCCACGAACACAGTATATTCTTCCACTTGTTTATATCTTCTATTTCTTTTTTTAATGTCCTATAGTTTTCTGAGTACAGGTCTTTTGCCTCCTTGGTTAAGTTTTTTCCTAAGTATTTTAGTTTTTTGTTGCAATGCTAAATGGGATTGCTTGTTTAGGTTTTTTTTTTTTTTTTGAGAATTCATTATTGGTGTATAAAAAACTATCGATTTGGGGGTGTTGACTTTGTATCTTGCTACATTGCAAATTCGCTTATTAAATCTAGAAGTTTTCTGGTGGAGTCTTTAGTGTTTTTTATGCACAATATCATGACATCCTATGTAATAAAAGAATGATATGCAAATTAACCATCACTTGGTCACAAAGATGGCAGCAGCCATGGAGCTGGAGCGAGCAGGAGGCTTGAGTTGCCCTGGCGATGGAGGAAGCCAAGCTTCCTGCCTGCCCTGCTGGCCTTGAGCTCTGCTCAAGGCTACAAAGTTTCAATTATAGAACATAAATAAATCCCAGATACTTGCTTCCAGCCCCTGTGGCCTCCGCTCAAGGAGGGGCTGGGAATGTGGGTTTCCAGGGGCAACCCAGGCTTCGAGTGGGACCAAGGCAACAAAGTTTCAATTATAGAAGTTAAATAAACCCCAGATACCTGCTTCCAGCCTGCAGCGTGGCCAGCCTGAAAACGGCCCTCAGCCACTCACCCAGGCTGCCAAGGCACCCCAGCGGGACCACCCCCCACCTTGAAGGGGCTGTGGCCAACCTGAAAATGGCCATCATCCCCTCACCCAGGCTGGCCAGGCACACCAGTGGGAACCCCCCACACTGAAGGGGGTGTGACCAGTCTTCAAACACCCATCAGCCCCTCACCCAGGCTGGCCAGGCACCCTAATAGGGACCCCTCCAGGTGTGGCCAGCCTGAAAACAGCCTTCAGCCCCACACCCAGGCTGGCCACACCCCAATGGGATGAGGGCCCCCACTGGGGGCCTTGATCAGCCTTCGAACAGTTATCAGTCCCTCACCCAGGCTAGCCAGGCACCCCAGTGGGGACTCCCACCCTGAAGGGGGTGTGGCCAGCCTTAAAATGGCCCTCAGCCCCTCACCCAGGCTGGCCAGGTATCCCAGTAGGGACCCCCAACCTGAAGGAAGTGTGGCCAGCCTGCAAACAGCCCTCAGCCCCTCACCCAGGCTGGCCAAACCCCCATGGGGTGAGGGTCCCCACTGGGGGGCTTGACCAGCCTGCAGCAGCCATCAGCCCCTCACCCAGGCTGGCCCAGGGCCTACCCCTCCCCCACCCCCAAAGCCTGCACAGAGCCCACAGGCGTCAGCAGTGCTAAGGATGTCTGACTGTAGCTTAGGCCTGCTCCCCTCTGGCAAGTGGACATCCCCTGAGGGCTCCTGGGATGCCAGAGGGATATCTGACTGCCAGCTTAGGCCAATTCCCCTGGAAGCGGGTCTAAACCAGTAGGTGGACATCCTCTGAGGGGTCCCAGACTGCGAGAGGGCTCAGGCTGGGCTGAGGGACGCCGCCCCCCCCCCACCAAGTGCACAAATTTTTGTGCACTGGACCTCTAGTCTATAAATAATGAGTTTTAGTTCCTCCTTTCCAATTTGGATGCCTTTTATTTCTTTTTGTCTGATCACTGTGGCTAGCACTTCCCATACTATGTTGAATAAGAGTGGTGAATGCAGACATCCCTGACTTGTTCCTGTTCTTAGGGAAAATGCTTTTAGCTTTTTCCTATTGAGTATGATGTTCACTGTAGGTTTGTCATATATGGCCTTTATCATGTTTAGATATGCTTCCTCTATTCCCACTTGGCTGAGAGGTGTTTTTTTTTTTATCAAAAATTGATTTTTCAAATGTTTTTTTCTGTGTCTATTGATATGGTCATATGGTTTTTGTCTTTCAATTTGTTTGTGTGATGTATCATGTTTATTGAT
Source organism: Myotis davidii (assembly GCF_000327345.1). Classification (NCBI taxonomy): domain Eukaryota; kingdom Metazoa; phylum Chordata; class Mammalia; order Chiroptera; family Vespertilionidae; genus Myotis; species Myotis davidii. The sequence goes on from NW_006299881.1 coordinate 9,196, forward strand.
TTGTGAATATTGTACCAGCCTTGCATTCCTGGAATAATTCCCACTTTTTAATATATTCCTGGATCTAATTTGCTAATATTTTGTTGAGGATTTTAACATTTTTGTTCATTAGGTATATTGGCCTGCAATTTTCTTTCTTTGTAGTGTCTTTATCTGGTTTTGGAATTACGATAATGCTGGCCTCATAAAAAGAACTTGGAAGTGTTCCTTCATCTTAGATTTTTTGAAATATTATGAGGAATATAGGTGTTCCTTTTTTTTTTGAATGTTTGGTAAAACTCCCCTATGAAGCCATTAGACCCAGGTTTTGTTTTGCTTGGAGTTTTTTTGATTACTGCTTCTATTTCATCAGTTGTTATTGGCCTATTCAGGTTTTTTGGTTCTCCCTGATTCAGTTTTGGGAGATTGTATTTTTCTGGGAATTTGTCCATTTCCTCCACATTGTCCAGGTTGTTGGCATATAGTTGTTCATAGTATTTTCTTACAATCCTTTGGATTTCTGTGTTCAATGGTTACTTCTCCACTTTTGTTTCTGATTTTATTTATTTGGGTCCTCTCTCTGTTTTTTGATAAGTCTGGCTAATGGTTCATCAATCTTGTTTATATTTTCAGAGAACCAGCTCTTGGTTTCATTGAATTTTTTAAAAATATATTTTTTATTGATTTCAGAGAGGAAGGGAGAGGGAGAGAGAGATAGAAACATCAATGATGAGAGATAATCTTTGATCTGCTGCCTCCTACACACCCCCTACTGGGGATTGAGCCCGAAATCTGAGCATGTGCCCCTGACCGAAATTGAACCTGGGACTCTTTAGTCTACAGTCCAATGTTCTATCCACTGAACCAAACCAGCTAGGGCTCATTGATTTTTTTGAATTGTTGGTTTTTAGACTCTATGTCATTTACTGCTGCTTTAATATTTATTATTTCCCTCTTTTTACTTACTCTGGGCTTTTCTTGTTGTTCTCTTTCTAGTTCCTTAAGTTGTAGGGTTAAATAGTTTATTACTTTTTCTTGTTTTTTTTGTTTATTTTAGGTAGACCTGTAGTGCTATGATCTTCCCTCTCAGGACTGCTTTTGCTGTGTCCCAGAGATATTGGGTTGTTGTGTATTCATTTTCATTTGTTTCTGGAGGGTGTTTTATTTCTTTCTTGATCTCATTGGTAACCAATCATTGTTTGATAACATGTTATTTAACCTCCATGTGTTTGAATATTCTTGTGTGTTTTTACTGTAGTTGATTTCTAATTTCATTCCACTGTGATCTGAGAAAATTCTTGATATAATTTCAATATTCTTGAACTTGTAGAGACTTGTTTTGTGTCCCAACACATGGTCTATCTTTGTTAATGACCCATGTGCACTTGAGAAGAATGTATATTCTGCTGCATTGGGATGAAATGTCCTATAAATGTCAATTAAATCCATCTGACCAGTGTGTCCTTTACAGTCACTGTTTCCTTGTTAATTTTTTTATCTGGAAGATCCAGTGAAGTCAGTAGATGTAAAGTCCCCTGATATGATTGTATTGTCAATCTCTCCCTTAAAGTCCTCTAGAATTTTTTTATATATATATATTTAGGTGCTTTTATATTGGATGAATATATGTGTACCAGGGTTATATCCTTCCGTTAGATCGATCCCTTTAATATTATGTAGCGACCTTTGCTGTCTCTTGTGATGGCCTTCATTTTGAAGTCTATTTTGTCAGATATAAGTATTGCTACTCTAGCTTTTTTTCTTTTCCATCCCTTCATTCTCATACTATGTGATACTTTTGTTCTGAGGTGTGTCTCTTATAGACAGCATATAATTGGGTTATGCTTTTGTATACATACAGCTACCTTATATCTTTTGATTGGAGAATTTAATCCATTTATGTTTAAGGTTATTATTGATAGGTACTTATTTATTGCCATTTTAATTTTGTATGCCTAGGTTTCTCTCTCTAATTCTTCTCATTACAGCAGTCCCTTTAGCATATCGGGTAATACTGGCTTGTTGGTGATGTACTCCTTTAGCCTTTGTTGTTGTTGTTCTGAGAAGCCCTTTATTTCACCATCTATTTTGAATGATAGCTCTGCTGGATATAGTAATCTTGGTTTCATATCTTTGCTTTCCATTACCTTGAGTACTTCATGCCATTCCCTTCTGTCCTGTAGAGTTTCTGATGAGAAATCAGGTGTCAGCCTTATGAGAGCTCCTTTGTAGGTAACAGTTTGCTTTTCTCTTGCTGCCTTTAATATTCTCCTTTTGTTGGGGTCCAGCCCCAGCAGATCCAGGGGTTCCCAAAGGTGTGGATGGAGTTGGCGAAGAAGGAAGGACACGGAGACAGTGTTCAGTTAATCAGCATAGAAAGGTTCTCTCCTTATTGTCTTGTTACATCTATATTTATACCATTTGATCCTATAAGCATGCCTCTATAATCACATCATGGTATGTTTTGGGTAACGTTCTACAGTTCCTCATTTCTTATCTGACCTTTGTCAAAAATCCTGTCTCTATTAGGCTTTGGTGCTTTCCCTGGTGGGCAGACCCCTGGGGATGTGGGCCCAACAAGTCCCAAATTTATTGCCAACAGTCTTAGTCCAAGTTCTTCATAAGTAGTACATGGTATTTCTGTAACACTAGGGGGATTTACTGATTTATTCTCTTCCTTAGTCCTGTTAATCCCTAACCTGGGGAAACAACCCTTTCTCAGGGAGGTGGTCCTGTTTTAAAACACATAGTGCTAAGAGGGGAAGTAAACCATATGCCATATATGCCAGGTCCCTTGAAACATAAGCTGTGTAGATGTTTCTTCCCTGCAGCAACTGTGTCAAGCAGCAAGGGTGGACCAGCTTCCGGCATCATTTTGTCTTTAATTTTTGGCATTTTAATTATAATGTGTCTGGTGTGGGCATGTTTGGGTTCTTCTTGCTTGGGGTTCTCTGTGCCTCCTGAACTTGTGTGACTTTTTCCTTTACTAGGTTAGGGAAGTTTTCTGCCATTGTTTTTTCAATCACGTTCTCTATCCTTTTTTCCCTTTCTGCCTCTTCTGGCATGTCCACTCTTCAAATATTGTTATGTTTCATGTTGTCCCACAGCTCCCTTAAGCTGTCCTCCTGTTTTTTAATTGTTTTTTTTTTTTTCTTTTTGGTTCTCTGATTGAGTGATTTTTTCCTACCCTGTCTTCTAATTCACTGATTTGATCCTCAGCTTTCCCTAATCTGCTTTGTATTCCTTCAAATGTGTTCTTTATTAGTGCTATGCTACATGTTATTTCCAACTGACCTTTTTTCACAGTTACTATATCTTTTCTCATGTTTTTGAGTATCTAGCATCATTATTCTGAATAACAACAGAACAAAAACAACAAAAAAGGTTAAAGGAGTACATCACCAACAAGCCAGTATTACAAGATATGCTAACGGGACTGCTGTAATGAGAAGAATTAGAGAGAGAAACCTAGGCATACAAAATTAAAATGGCAATAAATAAGTACCTATCAATAATAACGTTAAACAAAAATGGGTTAAATTCTCCAATCAAAAGATATAGGGTAGCTGTATGTATACAAAAGCATAACCCAATTATATGCTGTCTATAAGAGACACACCTCAGAACAAAAGTCTCACACAGTATGAGAATGAAGGGATGGAAAAGAAAAAAAGCTAGAGTAGCAATACTTATATCTGACAAAATAGACTTCAAAATGAAGGCCATCACAAGAGACAGCAAAGGTCACTACATAATATTAAAGGGATTGATCCAACAGGAGGATATAACCCTGGTAAACATATAATTTTAATTTCTTATCTCCATTTCATTTATCTCTTCTTCTGGAGAATTCTCTTCTTTTTTTCATTTCAGAGTTGTTTCTTTGTCTCATTTTGGCTGCCTGTTTGGGTTTGTGACTATATATTAGGTATATCTGCTATGCCTCTCAATCTCTAGTGCAGGACAGTGTCAAATGCTGTTTCTGATTAATTAGATGAGGAAAAGACTTCAAAGCCTCCAGAGACCTCATTTGTCTACAAACTGGTAGGATTCCATCTTGAAGAGCCCTCAGGCAATCATCCTCAGTTTTTATGAAAGTTTTTTTCAACAGGGTGGGGTAACTGCTTATGCCTGGAAGCTAACTGTTATTTTCAGTCTCCGAATGAGCCTTAGAAACTCTGCACCTTGGGTCAAGGTGTTTACCAATAGAGTGGTTTAACTGTCTTTCCCCCAGGCAGAGCCACCTGTATAGCAAATGTCTGTGTGAATAAGATGACCTCCACTGCATGAGGGAATGACTCAGCACAGGAAACCAAAGTTTCTTCCTTCTGAGTTCTAACCCCAGAGCTACTGATCCTGGCTTCTGATCACACAGCTCCAGTCTACTCTGCCCTCTCTCTGCCAGATCACAAGGTAAGTGGCTCCACAGGGAATTTCCTGTGTTGGCTCTTTAAGAGAGTGCCTCCACTTTCAGCCATCTCTCCCTGGCAGACAGGAATCTTGCTGCTTTTCACCACCAGATGTTACACGGGTATCCTTCTCAGTTCTGGTGCTCTCTGTTGGGTAGGCTTATCTTGGGGATTAGACACCAGAGTTCTCAGGGGCAACTCCCCACAGCTGAGATATCTCTCCAGAACTTCAGTTGCTGTTTGTGGGAGCCCAGCCAGTCCTTTCATGCTTCTTCCCCTTCTATCTGTCTCTAAGCAGTCTCTATTTTCCATCCTCAGCTATTGGATTCTCTCCAGCGTGTCTTCTGTTAATTATTCAGGAAGTTTTTCTGTATTTTAGTTGTAACTGCACTTAGGCCTTGGGAGCATGTCCATGCAACATCCACTTACTCTGCCACCATTTTTAATCTCTTAATTTCCACAAATTTTTAAGTTTTCCAAAATTTTAGAGAGCTCTGGCAATTATTTGTTCAAACATTCCCTCTGCCTCTTTCTCTCTTCTCTTTCTGTGACTTCCATAATGTGTATGTTGGTCCTTCGGTGGTGTCCTGCAGGTCCCTTAGTCTTTATTTACTTTTTTTTTTCCTTTTGACCTTCAGACACTATTATTTCCATTTTCCTATCTCCAAGTTCACCGATTCTGTCCTCTGGCTGCTTAAATCTGCATTTGAATCCCTCTAGTGTTTGTTTTTAATTTAGGTTATTGTACTTTTCAGCTGTGGAATTTCTTTTTTTTATTTCTTTTTTGGTTTTCTCTTTATTAATATTTCTATTTTGTTTACACATAATTTTCTTGACTTTCTCCACATCACCCTTTAGTTTTTGGAGTATCTTTAAGACAGCTGTTTAAAAGTTTTTATCTAATTCACCACTAGGTCTTTTGGAGGAACAGTTCCTGCTGGTTTATATTTTTCCTTTGAATGGGCCATAGTTTTTTGTTTTGTTTTGTTATTTTTGTATTCCTTGTGATTTTCTTGTTGTTTTAAACTGTGCATTTATATTTGATAATGTGGTAACTCTGAAGATCAGATTCTCCCCCATCCCTAAGTTTTGATATTTTTGCTTTGTTTTTGTTGTAGGCTGTCTCTGTATAAAGGATCAGCCTGAGGTGTAAACTTAAGTTCTTCTCAAGTCTCTTATGAGATTGCACCTTCCCCTAGGTTTGTGCAGTGACCTTCTAACTTGCCCTTCCATGCATTTGCTTTTTTTAAAATATATTTATATTGATTTCAGAGAGGAAGGGAGGGAGAAAGAGAGAAACATCAATGATGAGAGGAAATCATTGATCAGTTGTCTCCTGTACGCTCTCTACTGGGGATCTAGCCAGCAGCCCAGCATGTGCCCTGACTGGGAATTGAACCTGACCTCCTGGTTCACATTGGCTGGGCTGCATTTGTTTTTAAATGTCCTAGTCATCAATGTATCTGGCTTCAAGGGATGAACCTCTTTGCAATGTCAGGATTGGTCTTTCACAGCGGGTTATTATTCTCCCTTGTACTGATTTGTCTCATATGTATACCAAACCTCTTTTCTTAATTTCATACTAGACTGCGGAAAAGAGACTAAGACTTTCAACATGATTTTACTGAATGTTCAGAAGTAACAAAAGGAAAATACAACATAGAAGACAACTTATAAGTCTTAGTAGATGTGGCCCCATCAGAATGTTCAACTCCAGATCATGAACTCTCTCTGCCTGACTCCCTATGAGCCCCACTAAAGGAGGTGTCAATTCTCCCTTTGTATGTGGGTCTTTTTTTAATATATATATATTTTTTTATTTTTCAATTACAGTCGACATACAATATTATATTCATTTCAGTGTACAATCCAGTGATTAGACATTTATATAACATTATTAGTGAACATCCCTATAAATCTAGTGACACCATACATAGTTATTACAACGTCATTGATTATATTCCCTATGAAGTACTTTGCATCCCATGACTATTCTATAACTACCAATTTGTACTTCTTAATCGGTTCACATTTTTCATCCATTTCCCTAACCTCCCTACCATGTGGGAACTGTCAAAATGTTCTCTGTATCCATGGGTTTGTTTCTGTTCTGCTTCTTCATTTTGTTTTTTAGATTCCACATATAAGTGAAAATCACCTGGCAGTTATCTTTCTTTGCCTGATTTATTTCACTCAGAACAGTATCCTCTCTCTCTAGGTGCAACCATGTTGCAGATGGCAAGATTTCATTTTTTTTTTTTATGGCTGAGTCATATTTTGTTTTATTTTATTTTATTTTAATTGTTTTATTGCTTAAAGTATTACAAAGAGTATTATATATGTCTCCTTTTTCTCTCCCCTTGACCTTCCCCTAGCCTCCCATACCCCCCAGTGTCTTGTGTCCATTGGTTATGCTTATATACATACAAGTCCTTCAGTTGATCGGCTGTTCCCGGGTATTAGCTATGTGCTGCTATGAACATAAGGGTGCATATATCCTTTCTAATTGGAGTTTCTGGTTTCTTGGGATATATTCCTAGAAGTGAGATCACTGGGTCAAATGGGAGTTCCATTTTTAACTTTTTGAGGAAACTCCATACTGTCTTCCATAGTGGCTGCACCAGTCTATATTCCCACTGTATGTGGGTCTTGAGCCTGTTTCTCCTAACTAGAATCTAAGCTCCCAAATTCTCTCAGGCTATAAAAGAAAGGCATATGTCTTAAATTCAATCAAAGCTCACCATGGCTGTCCACCTCCAAATGACAATGGGAATGTCCACTCCCTTCAGGAAATGCGTATACCTTTTCACTCAGAAAAGTTTAGTTTTCACCCAAAAGGTAGTAAGAACTCAAGATATTTTCCAGTCTGGATTCTTCAGTCTTAGGACAAAACCACATGTGGTAGGAAGGGTCACCTGTAGTCACTATGGATCAGACCTAATCAAAACCAGTTCTATTAGTCTCAAGGTGAGGATCTGGCCTTCACACCTTTCCCAGAATCCTCAGACTTGCTCTTGATTGCTTGTGAACAATCCCTTAAATAACAGCACACATCACAATCCCTCAAGAACAAATGAAATTTTACTGAGACAAAGTAGCTTAATCCCATACTCAACGAAGACACATCACTGTAAGGGAATCACAATCTGAAAACATACAAGTCTTCTAACCATGGTGACCATTGTGATATAGCCAGCCAAAATAAGTTTGTTCCTCAACTAAAAAATCTCCATCTTAGAAAGTATGTCTGAGATTTGACTCAAAATTACATGAGAATGGGAGTGGGTGACACAGAGCAAAGTGTGTGTATGTATATGGGGGTGATGAAAAAAAATTCCTAAGTTAATCATTATTGAAATTGAGTGATGGGCATATGAGGCATCACTTTTGTATATGTTTGAAATTTGCTGTAGTTAAAAACATCAACAACTGCATCTCTGCAGAGGGTTTGCCCAAGATGTTTAATCACTGGAAGATCCCTCTATGTTTTCCAGAATAATGGAACTTGCAGCCCTGCAGATGAATTCAGTCTCCACCTCTTGCAAATAAGCTTCCTCCTTCCCTTCACATATTTACTCAACATACACATTCTGGCTGCTGAGTTCTTTCTTACAAGCACTCTCTTCAAGGGGCCTTCTCATCTTCAGCCCTAGGATGATGGTGCCTGGGGGTCTTGTTCTCCTTTCACTATGTTTAAGAATATGTGCCATCTTTCTAGGTACATAGACAGAGGATTCAGGCACTGCATTTCTGAATGGAAAAAGAAACTCTACCTGTGTTATTTTATTCCCCCATTTAAGAGGATTTTACTGGTACAGTTTGAATTGAAAGGCGTTTGTTGAGGGTGGCTTAAAGAATGTCTGGCCAATACGACATGATAACATCTCTGGTCTTAGTAAAGTTTATGGCAGGAGCCTTGTTCTAGAATGTGGTCCTCAATTTTATAAACTCAGAAACTGAAATGTTAGCACACAATGGGCCTCAAAGGGCTGGTGAATGCCAATAATAAACTTGCAATGGGGACTTAATTACAAGCAGACCCCAAATCCATGTTTGTTGGTTAGCGAATTTCTCTCTATGGGAAACTTTTTATGCAAAGCCAAATTATAATGAGAGGGGCATTTGGTGAGAGCAATTCTAGGACAGTGAGTTTTCAGCTGGGGAGATTTAGCATCCCCTGGGGGATTAGGAGAGGGAGAGAGCTTATAGAGGAATTTTTCTACGTGATGTATTTTTCTTTTTAGCATGTCATTAGAAATGGCATACTCGCCAAAACCGGTTTGTCTCAGTGGATAGAGCATCGGCCTGCAGACTGAAAGGTCCCGGGTTTGATTCCGGTCAAGGGCATGTACCTGGGTTGCGGGCATTTCCCCAGTGGGGGATGTGCAGGAGGCAGCTGATCGATGTTTCTCTCTCATCGATGTTTCTGGCTCTCTATCTCTCTCCCTTCCTCTCTGTAAAAAATCAATAAAATATATTTTTTTAAAAAAAGAAATTAACCTTAAAAAGAAAGAAAAGAAATGGCATACCCCATGTTATAATTCAATAACATATTTCGGTGTGGGGGGTGGGGATTTAAACCCTATTTCTTTCATAATGAAAATTATACAAAGCAAAGTTCCATAGAATCTTCTTGGCTGGTGATACTGTTTGGAGGTTGGGAATCCACAAATCAGACTCTCTGGAGGGTCTTAGAATTTTTGTTTTTCAACATGAGGTGAGAAGACATTGTTCACTGAGGCACTAGGCCAAATCCATACATGAGGCAACTTACATTCACAGGATGCAAATCAAGTTTTCTATTCTCAAGTTCTTTCTCACTAAATAATTTTGTGATGAATATAATCATATTAGAGGCCCGGTGCACAAAAATGTGTGCACTCGAGGGGGTCCCTCAGCCCGGCCTATGCCCTGTTGCAGTCTGGGACCCCTCAGAGGATTTCCTCCTGCTGGCTTAGGCCTGCTCCCTGGGGGATCAGGCCCAAGCTGGCAGTCAGGCATCCCTCTGGCAGCCCGGCAGCCCTCGGGGGATGACAATGGGCTGCCTGGCCAGCCTGGGTGAGGGGCTAATGGGTGTTTTCAGGCTGGTCACACACCCTTCAGGGTGGGGGTCCCCACTGGGGTTCCTGGCCAGCCTGGGTGAGGGGCTGATGGCTGTTTTCAGGCTGGCCAAGCCCCTCTGGTGACGGAAGCTCCCAGCCTCTCCTTTTTTCTTATTTTTTATTCTGGGATTTATTTACTTTCTATAATTGAAACTTTGTAGCCTTGAGAGGAGCTCAGAGCCAGCCAGTGTGGGCAGGAGGGAAGCCTGCTGCTTGCTCCAGCTCCGTGGCCATGGCCAGCTGAAAGCAGGCATCTGGGGTTTATTTACCTTCTATAATTGAAACTTTGTTGCTTTGAGTGGGGCTCAGAGCCGCCATGGCAGTTGGGAAGCTTGGCTTCCTCCATCATTGGGGCAACCAAGCCTCCTGCTTGCTCCAGCTCATGGCTGCTGGCCGCCATCTTGGTTGGGTTAATTTGCATATAGTCGCTCTGATTGGCTGGTGGGCATGGCTTAAGGCATAGCGAAGGTACAGTCAATTTGCATGTTTGTCTTTTATTAGTGTAGATTTAATTTATGATTAGTTACTAACTATGGGAATTGATGTAGAAATGTATTTATGTTACTTATAAAGTATTGTGTACTTTATAATATAGTATCTATATATATAAAAGCCTAAGCAACCATTAGATTGTTCAACCAATAGCTATGACCTGCACTGACCACCAGGGGGCAGATGCTTAATGCATAGGCATGGAAACATGGGACAGACTGATAAATCTCAGAGGGAAGAGAGGAGGGGAGAGGGTGGAAAAAGATTAACCAAATATCTTATATGCATACTAGAGGCCTGGTGCACGGATTCATACACCAGTGGGGTCCCTCAGCCTGGCCTGTGGGGATTGGGCTGAAACTGGCAGTCTGACATCCCTCAAGGGGTCCCAGATTGAGAGAGGGCACAGGCCAGGCCGAGGGACCCCACTGGTTCACGAATCCGTGCACTGGCCTCTAGTAATACTATAAAGTACTATTACAGTTTTGTAATCAAATTCTGTGGCTAGGCCAAACCACTATGTGGTAAAAGCAGATATTTGATTACCTCCACATTGATTTTTCTTTCCTCCTCCTTCCTCAAACACCTAACTTTCACTTGAGGATTGCTATGGTTCCTGAGAAAATGACTCTATTCTTTTTCTAGCACATTCCAACCTTTGAACACTGGTTTGTAACCTAAACCAATTCAAAGTGAATCTGAAAACATTTTCTAATAATGATACTGAGACGAAGATGGGTTTGCTTTCTGGGTACCTTTAGCAGCTGTCATCTTTGGCTACAAGGAAGGCCTACATTTGGAGAAAGCTAATACCAAAACAGGTGAGAGAAGCAGAGAGATAAGTGGTGGTCACTGGGCCACTGGGCCAAGTTTGCTGAAACCACCTCTATCTCTGGACTTGACAGTTACTTATACCAATGATTTCTTTTTACTGTATCAGCCATCATTAGTTGTAGTTGAAAGCACTGGTGGTGCCAGGGCACTGCCGAACCTGGAATGTTTGAGTTTCTTGTTCTTCAACAGGCTCAGTGTAGCAATCACAGAGGAAAAACTCCAGCAACTATCATGTTCTTAACTTTTTCTGTATATCAGAATTATGTGGAGAGCTTTTACAAATCTCAAGCCAATCAACTGAGAATCTATGAAGGTGGGACTTAGGAAACAGTAAATTCAAAGGGCATCCTAGGCTGAGAACCACTGGTCTCAATAAATATCTGGCTCTATCCATTCAATGGCATCTGCAGACTCAATGACCTCAATGTCTTCCTACTTAAGGGGGGGGGAAAGGCTGACTTATAACTTGTGAGGTTAATGCAAACTATACAAAATGTGTGCAAATTTTTTATTTTATTCATTTCATATTCTTTTCTCCTTCCACATTAATAGGAGCTTACCATTTACTAGTCACAGTGAAAGACACCAGGGATACAGAGGAAAACAAGAAAAACACATCTCCTATAATTCATAAAAAATAGGTAATTAAATTATTAATTGCAACAAAACCTGTAAATTTTGTGGTAAGGGCAGCATGTGGCACTATGTAAGCAGAACAGGGCTCCTGGCCCCCTGGAGGAAATGAAGTTTAAGCTAAAACCAGAGGAATGCATATGAGTTACCTTGGTAGATGATGGAAGCAAGCCCAGATAGTGGAAGTGAAGGAACTGAAAGAACACAGAATGAAGAAGGTGAGAATGCTAGAGAGATGAGGTTGGAGATAAAGACAAGGAGCCAGGACTTTATCCCAAAAGCAATGTAAGTCAACTAAAGGGTTTTTAGGAGAAAAGGATGTGATTTCTCTCCCTCTTTTTAAAAATTTTTTTTTTTATTGATTTCAGAGAGGGTGAGAGTGAGATAGAAACATCAATGATAGAGTCATTGATCAGCTGCCTCCTGCACACCCCACACTGGTGACTGACCCCGAAACCCAGGCATCTGCCCTGATCGGAATCAAATCGTGACCTCCTGGTTCATAGGTCAACGCTCAACCACTGAGCCATGCTGGCTATAATTTCTCTTTTTAAACAATAATTCTGGTTGCTGTGTAGGAAATGCATGGGAGTGGGGGATCAGCAAGCTTAAGAGGCAGTTAGAGAGATCAGTTAAGACATGTGGACTAATTTGCGTGATAGTTAAGAAGAGGGAATTGATAGGAAATGGTAATTGACCAGCTTATGGCAACTGAGGGGGAAAGAGAAGCCAAGAGTGACACTCATATCTCTGATTTGAGCAACTGTCTGGATGGAAATGTCATTTCTTCTTTTTTTAAATCCTCACCTGAGGAGATGCTTGAAGAGAGGAGGAGGGGGAGGAGAGAGAGAGAGAGAGAGAGAGAGAGAGAGAGAGAGAGAGAGACCTATGAGTTGCCTTCCATATGCTCCCTGACTGGGAATCAAACTGGCAAAATATTGGTAGGCAGGACAGTGAGTCACTCTGGCCAGGCACAATGTCATTTATTGAATAAAGAATACTGGAGAAAATGAAGTTAGTAAGAGATGAGTTGATGCTCATCTCAAGTTGGAAGTACCTTGTATTTTATTATTATTTTAAAATGTTTTTATTGATTTTCAGAGAGAGAGGAAAGGAGAGGGATAGAGAGATAGAAACATCGATGAGAGAGGAACATCATCGATTGGCTGCCTCCCACATCCCCCACACTGGGCATTGGGCGTGCAACTGGGCATTGGGCCAGGTATGTGCCCTGACCAGGAATTGAACCATGATCTTCTGGTTGACATTCAACCACAGAGCCACACCAGCTGGGCCTGAAGTGCCTATTAGACATCTAAGTGCAGAGAGCTGATAGGTAGTTACATGTGTTTCAAATTCAGAAGACTAATATGGGCTATAGTTGATAGTCATCAGAAAATTAACAGTAATTAAAGCTAAGAGAATGAACCAAATTACCTGTACAAATCTGAAGAGAGAAATGGCTTAGGATGAAGCTCTGAGGAAAATCTACAATTCAGGAGAATCAAGGACAGAGTCTTGCAAAGAAGAATAAGAACATATCGCCAGAGATGTTGGAGGCAAAACAGGAGAGTGTTTTACACACACACAAGGATGGGGAAAGACATAGCGATACATCCACCAAATACTAATGAAAGATCTAGTAAGATAAGGACTGAAAATGTACTCTGGATTTAGCAACATGGAAGGTCCTGGAAATGTTACCAGGAGTGTCTTGGGAAGAGAAGGTGAACTTTTTCAAAAATTATTGAAATGGAGAAGAGAGTGTGGTAACTGAAAAGGCATGTGGGTCAAGAATACAGAAATGCCTCTTCTACTAGATTCGAGAAAAGAGGAGTGTCAGTGCAAAGAACAGAGAGGATTGTACATTTGTTTATGAGAAATGGAGAAAATTCCTATCTGGTCACTTGTATTCTATGAAGGATGCAATCATCAACGGAGAATGGCAGGGGGTGGTGGCTGAGTCAGAGGTTTAAGGGGAGAAGATTTAAACTAATTGTTGAAAATGGGAGACAGCTAACTAGGGAAACAGTAGGCTAGATTGGCAATGTTAAAAGCTTAGTTGAGATTGATGATCTTTAATGTATTAGCTTGATAGTCTGTGTGATTCTGCATATTTTTTCCTGTAGGTCTCAGCAGTCCATGAACTCAAGAAAAAAGATGGACAGTTTGAATTCACCTGTGGTGGGCAATATAGGAGCAATGGAAGGTGAAATGAAAAGGATTTAGAATATTGGCAGTGATGGGTTGCTTGAAGTGATAGATTGTGAATCCAAGCTGGATAGGGAGGGAAAGATAGGCAAAGGCTGTCAAATAGAAAGTAGGGTAAGAGAATTGAGGGCCCATTTGAAGCTCAACAACTTGACTGTTGGAAGTAAATGACCAATGAATTGGATCAATTTCAGAAGATAGATGTTCAGAATGTGACTTCAGAAACAGAACAGTTCAGGTGGGGACAGTATCTGGAATGTACCCATGGGAACAAGAGGCTGAAAGAAACCGGGAAGACCTTAGGAAATGAGATCCAAGAAATGAAGCCAAACTGTTGGATGGATCATCCACATACCCAATTTGATGGAATAATTTGGGGGAGAACTGGAAGCTAAAAGGCCCTTCAGAATCTTGTGGTTGTCCATCCTCTGATCACTTCTATCCTCACTTAACTCCAGCCACACCAATCTCCTCACACTTACCTCAGGGCATTTTATATATCCACTAGAGGCTGGGAGGATATTTGGGAGGAAGTACAGTCTAATTAGCATATTATGCTTTTATTATTATAGATTCTTCAGTCTGGAATACACTTCCAAATACTCCATAGTTCACTCTTTCATTTCATTTAGATTTCTACTCCAGCATCACCTCTTCAGTTTTCCCTGATCAGTCTACCTCAAATGGCAGCATTTGACTCCAACCCGTCACTTTAACCCCTAATCTGCTTTTATTTTTCTTCAGAATATTTAGCACAACCCAAAATTATAGTGAACATTTATTTATTTATTTATTAAAATATTTTTATTGATTTCAGAGAGGAAGGGAGAGGGAGAGATAGAAACATCGATGAGAGAGAATCACTGATTGGCTGCCTCCTCACGCCCCCTACTGGGGATCAAGCCCACAACCCCGGCATATGCCTGTTGAGTGAGTTTCCTTCCACGTCCTGCATGGAGTAGCGTTCGGTATCTGAAAGAGGAGCCGCACAACAAATGAGAGAAAAAGACACGAGATAATTTGGAAATGTTTGGGGAGCCAGGCGGGCAAGTCCAACTCAAGGAGAGAGACTTCCCCCGATGCTCAGGCTGCTCCAACCTTTAATTAACTGGTCTGGGGTAGCCCTAGGGTAAGGAGGTTTCAATGGCACACAGACTAGGTCCTAGGGAGGTTGCTTCAGCTATTTACATGATTAAAGGTAAGGGAGGTTGCTTCAGCTACCATTATCTAGATTAACTGGGTGGTATCTAGATTAACTGGGTGGTACACAGCCCTGACCTTTGCTAGGGCTTCAAGGTTACTAACTTTTGGGGGTCTCTGTCTATACTCAACTAGTGAAGACAATAAATGGTTTCCTGCATATGCCCTTGACCAGAATCGAACCTGGGACCCTTCAGTTTGCAGACCAAAACTCTATCCACTGAGCCAAACCAATGAGGGTAGTGATTTTTCTCTTGTTCCATTGTATTCTCAGTATCTAAAACAGACCCTGGGATATAGTAGGTGTTCAATAAATAATTCTTGAATAAATAGAGGATAGCAAAGAGAAAGAATCCAGGAAGTACATGAAAGGCAGCTATTAACAAACAGCATACATTCTAATGAGTTGGAGCTTTGAAACAAAAGTGAAAAGGGAAAGTTTGAAAGGCACAATGGGTAAATGACACTGACACCTCCTTTCCATTCCTGAAATACCCAAAGCTCCAGAGAACACCCACCTCCACTAAAAAAGGCAAAAGGGAAGTGGATCCTGAGGGAGAACCAGACCTAAGTTTGCAGTGACAGTGGGTCATTTTGCACAGGAGCCACAAAAGGCAGCAGCCACAACCCATACCACAGCTCAGGTGACAAAGGTTCAGCCTTTGATTTCCCACTTCTGTGCCTTCGTTCCTATTCATCTCTTGCTTAGAATGTCCATCTTTCCCATCTACCTGCTCAAATCATGCCCTCCTCTCAACAACTCAGAAATTTTTTCTGACCACTTCAGGCTAAAGTGCTGTTTCCCTATGCTGAAGTTCCAAAGAGTTTATTGTATGTACTACTCACTCACTCTCATTTACTCATTCATTTGTTCATTAATTTAATTATAATGTGCCAGGTATTATTCCAGGCAGATTCATTTGATAATTAGTCTTATGTTTTTACCTTATTTCTACAAGTAAACTGTAATATACATTTATATGCCTGACAATTTGCAGAGCTATTTTATAAAAATCTCATTTTATGAAATAAAGTATGCAATTTTATACCATTAATCTAACTGTACTGTTACTCCCCCCCCCACCCCCCAACACTTAAGGTTGTATAGAGCCTACCACAAGCAGAGAAAGAATTGATTGGACATGTATCATGAACTCTTCAGAATTAAGGGGCAACTCTGAGACTGTCCTTACAGGACAAGAACAGAAATGTCTTCAGGAGGCCATGTAACAGGTCAGCAAGTATCCTGCAGCTGCCACACCACTCTCTCTGATTCAAGTTTCAAAATCCTAAGAAGCTCAGTGTGAATAGTGGAAGACATGGTCTCTAGTCTGACAGTCCCACCAAACTCTATTCAATGGGGGAAGAGATCATTCCTCAAATGTAAATGGGAGTGTACCAAAACAGCAAAATCAATAAAGGAAAAGTGCCTTCCCAATATGCCTCATGAGCTACTCACTCCCTCTCATGTATGCAGCCTGTGTGTAATCATGCATTGACTGAATCAGTGTTGCTTACCTCCCATTTCCTCTGTCCTAGGAATCCCAGAGCAGGAGCTGCATCAGCTGCGTCACCTGAAGACTGGGGTCCCACAGACCCCTCAAAGCACTATTTCAAAATTAGTTCCCAATATCCTGAGGAGTGAACTTAAACTAAAGGAAATGCATTTTTTTTCTATTCCACTATAGGCAAGTTATATACAATGTTCAGTATTTTTTATATTTTTTGTTGTTGATAGTATTGTAGATATCTCCCATTTCCCACCCCTTTACCTCCTTCCTCCCAGCCCATACCCACCCCCCACCCCCAGTTTTCATTACCCTATTGCCCATGTCCATGGGCTATGCATATCTATATAATAAAGAGGTAATATGCTAATTTGTCCATTACGGTGTCCCAGTCATGACCAGTCTGTGGGCAGAGCCAGGGGCGGGGACTTCTGCCCCCAGTGCTAACGTCACGGTGCCTGCATGTGTCCCCATTCAGCAGGCCAGGAGACCTCAGACTGTGCCCCCTGCCCAACAGGGCTTGATGGGGTACCTCAGGCCATGCCCCTCGCCTGGCAGATCTTGATGGGAGACCTCAGGCCATGCCCATCACCAAGCAGGGCTTGACAGGGGAACCCTGCCCTGGCTCCAGGCCGTGAGACCTCAGGCTGCGCCCCCTGCCCAGGGTCCTGGCCGGGAGACCTCAGACTGCACCACCCCCCCAGCCCCAGCACCGGGCTGGGGGACCTCAGGCCATGCCCCTTGCCTGGCAGGGCCTGATGGGGGACATCAGGCCATGGCCCCCGCCCCAGTGCTAGGCTGGGGGACCTGAGGCTGTGCCCCCTGCCCAGAGGGGCTTGACAGGGGTAAGCCAGCCGGGTCTAGGTCTCACCCAATAGGGGTGGGGCCGGCCGGGTCTGGGTCTCCTGTGTTTTCGAAGCGCATGAGGGTGGTGGGCGGGGACTTGACTCTAGGTCCCGCGGCATGCCCCAGACTCTGACAGGAAGGAGATTTAATATACATTTTACTAATTTTCTTTCATCTCTGACACTTCTATTATAGAGAAAGGGCAAATAACAATATTAAAATGTTTCTTCTCATTAATTCTCTTTTAATGTGCACAAATTTCGTGCACTGGGCCACTAGTAAGTATATAAGTTCTTTGGTTTATTTCTTCTTGTCCCCCAACCCCATGTTCAATTTTATCTAAATGAAAAATATACAAAATGAATACCAGTAAAGGAAAGCATAAATCCTTAATTGCTTTCCTATCTTCTCTAAATCTATAAAATGCCCACCGAACATTTCTCATTTTAGTAGGAAATCTTTTAAATTAAAATAAAAAGAATACCAATATAATTTTCTTTGGAGTTGATTTCAGCTAAGTGTCTCTTCAACAGTTTAGCTGACTAGTTCCCTAACTGGTCTAACTTCCTGAATAAGACTAAAACTAAAACACTGGAGAATAACTCTACTAATAATTGGCTTAGGAAGAAATTGCCCTCACACTTTTCTAACTTGTATCTGGGAAGATAATTCTAGAAAACCATCATTATAGAAAATACATTACTAAATCTGTCAGAGGTTCTCTTATAAATACTGTAAAATAAAATATAAAAGATTAATTTCATTGCAAGAGCAGGAATACTGTAAAAAGCAAAGGAGTGTCCATACAATGGAATATTACTCAGCCATAAAAAGGTATGAACTACTGACATATGCTACATAACATGAACCTTGGAAACATGATGCTAAGTGAAAGAAGCCAGACACAAAAAGCCACATATTGTATAATTCTACTTATATGAAATATCCAGAAGAAATAAATCCACAGAAAGACTAGTGGTTGCCAGGGACTAAAGCAAGCATGTCAAACTCAAAGGCTAACATGGGCCAAATAAATAAGGTTTAAGTTTATGTGGGCTGCAAAAAAACCAAAGGCTTCAATTTTCATAAAAACGTAGGTTTATTTCAATATAGATATGCTGAATAAAAAGGGCTGAAATAAATGAGTAATCTATATATATAAAAGCCTAAGTGACCGGCCCACCAGCTGGTAGCTATGACATGCACTGACCACCAGGGGGCAGACGCTCAACACAGGAGCTGCTGAGTGATAGCAACTTTGCAGAGTGCCCTCTCGCACTCCAGGACTCCTCGGGGGATGTTGGACTGCCCCTTTCAGCCCAATCCCTGCAGGCCAGGCCGAGGGAAATTAAAAAGTGTAATGCAAATAAACCTATTCTTCTTGTTCTCTGAAAGCAAAATATTTCTTGTTGTGCACACCAAACAAGTCAGTACAAGACTAATGACGAGGCAATTGGCTGCTAAAATATTCGCTGCTAGTATTAGTGGAGAGAAATGGTGCGCCTGTGCATAGGGCACGTAAGGGAAATGAGTGCAATATGATTATAGTAATCAGTCATTAGCAAATATTGTAGTTCATGATTAATACTTATGTATAACAGGATATTGTAAAAATTAAGTTACGAAATTTTTATTAAAACGTTTCTTACATACCATCATATTGGCTGGGCTGCAAAAATATTCATTGTGGGCTGCACAGGGCCTGCAGGCCGCGAGTTTGACATGCTTGGACTAGCGAGAGGGGAAATGGAGAGTGACTGCTAATGTATTTGGTTCTTTTTTGAAGTGATGAAAATGTTCTGTAATCAGATAGTGGTAATGGTTGTGCAATTTTGTGAACATACTAAAAAGCACTGAATTGTATACTTTAAAAAGATGACATTTATGTGATTTATTCCTCAAAAATAAAATTTTAAAGGAAAGGGGGAGGCTTAATGAGAGGTTTGGCATGAAAATAAATTGCTGTAAGGGCCTAAGAAAGGCATGGAATTTGGTATTTATGTCAAGGCAAAGACAAAGAGAGGGAGAAAAAAAGTATAGAAAAAAAAAGACCTGGGGGTCAATAAGGGAGGAGAAGGGGGACATCTGTAATAAAGATAAATTTTAAAAAATTCCCAATAAACATTTTAAAAAAGGTTTTAATTACGTTGCTTATATCATGAGACAAATCATTTTTGAGCTTTAAATAATAAAAGAAAATCGCCTGCAGCCATTCTTAGTTCTTAAGTTAGGAATGGTGCAACAGTCTCAGCTGCAAACCAAGCAATTTTATGATGTTGCAGCACTTAAACTGACTATAACTTTGTAAGAACTTTTTATTTATTTGGAATAAAAGCATGGTTTGCAGACCATGCCAGAAAATCATATCCTAACCATCTATACTTGCCCCAATGAAACTCAGAGACTTCCCTGGGTTTTCTTTTCCTCATTCTCTGAGTTTTAATCTGTGTGTTTTTAGTCTTTGAGTTAACTGAGAAGCCTTTTCATTCTGTGAACTAAGCACATTCCTTCAAAACCACAGGCATCCACTTCTCATTGGATTTATGACAATCACAACATTGGCATGCAGGTAAAAAAAAGAACTCAGTTTGCTTTTCCCATCACACCTCTGATTACCTCAGAGAACCCCACTTCAATGGGAAAGGAGGAAGGATAATTTCTGGCATTGTAACCATGTCCAGGTATTCCACAATATTCTGTAGTCATCTCCCCTTTCCTCTGCGCATTTCTACAGCTCTAGCCAATAAATCATGTTTTTGCCTTCCAGAAGAAGGTGGAGTTTCAAGGAAAAGAGGTTCCAGTAGACAGCAGCACAGAAGAGCATCCTTCTTTCAAAATAGCCCCCTTAGGAGACTCCTTTCTGCAGCCTAATGAGTTTATGGATTAAACTGTTTTCAAGGATGAAAAGGATGAAATAGCATGGGTGCATTCTAAATTGAGATTAGGACTTTACCCTTTGTTCAACACACAACATGGATCACTCTAAGCACTTAATGTTTAACAAAACTGAGTCAGTACCATTATCTAAAAGAGCTAGAAAAGGTTTTCAAATTTGCTTTGTTTTTCTGATCAACACAATGCCCTACATAAAGTGGTGAATTATAGCTCAATGTAAGAGAGTAAAGAGTAAGAAAAATAAGAATAAGAGGTAAAAGACCTCATGGTTTGTAAGAAAGGGCAAAAATCTTTTTTCTCTGTTGCCTCTATTTAGCTGGTTGTTGGCAGACTGTTTTGCAAGAAAAGATACAACTGCAAGAGAAGAAAATGAAAATTATAGTCTTTGCAATTAAAAAGCATCAATTTATGACCCATGGACACAGACAATAGAGTGCTGAAGGCCTGGGGAGGGAGGATGGGGCTGGTTGGAGGGGATCAATGGCGGGGGAAAGGGGACATATGTAATAGTTTCAATAATAAAGTTATTTAAAAAAATAACAAAATCTAAAAATAAAATAAAATGCATCAATTTAGCCTGGCCAGCAATATGGCTCAGAAGTTGAGCTTTGACCTATGAACTAGCAGGTAGAGATTTGATTCCCAGCCAGGGCAGGGCACATGTCAGGGTTGGGGGTCTTGATCCCCAGTGTGAGCACGCAGGAGGCAGCCAATCAATGATTCTCTTTCATCATCGATGTTTTTTTCTTTCTTTTTTATTTTTTTAATATATATTTTATTGATTTTTTCCAGAGAGGAAGGGAGAGGGATAGAGAGTTAGAAATATCGATGAGAGAGAAGCATTGATCAGCTGGCTCCTGCACACAACCCCCTGGGGATGTGCCTGCAACTAAGGTTCATGCCCTTGACCGGAATCAAACCTGGGACCTTTCAGTTCCCAGGCCGACACTCTATCTAGTGAGCCAAACCGGCTAGGACCATCATTGATGTTTCTATCTCTCTCTCCCTCTCTGAAATCAATAAAAATATATTTAAAAAATAAATAAATTAAAAGCATCAATTTGGGCTCAAGCACAGTAAAAGAGCATGGTCTCTAACTCTGATGGCCACATAATTAGTAATATTCCTAATGATAATAAACAATCTCTCTATATATAAAAGGCTAATATGCAAAGTGTCCCCTTGGGAGTTCGACTGGCTGGGAGTTCAATTGCTCACTATGATGTGCACTGACCACCAGGGGGCAGTGTGGAATGAAGGAAGGACCTGGCTGGCAGCCGGCAGACGCTAGGGACCCTACCCATTCACGTATTTCACACACTGGGCTTCTAGTTTATGATATAATTATTTTAAGATCTTATATAAAGTTGCTTGTGTTTAAAACAGCAACAACTTGAGTATAAGCCACATTCAGAATACATTAATGCAGATTTTTGTATTCCTCAAGCTCCTTTTCAGATTAAGCCCATTAAGGAAATAGAACTATCTTTCCTATACTTCCCCACAATGGACTCATAACTATCAAGCATAATTAAGTCAATTGAGTTCCTGGGCAGAGCAGTGGAGTTATGTAACCACAAAACATGGAGGTATATAACCACAAAACAAAGAGCCATAACTATTCTGTGACCAAATATGTACTTTATTGAAATAAAGTATATCATTGTTTTTTCAACTCCATAGTATACTGTTTTGCAAAGCTGAGAAATAATGGGATAATTCTGCTTTTATAATTAAAACATCATTTTCAAAGTTTGTAAAGCTCACTGAACTACCACATTAATGACAGAGTTAGGCTTGCTTGTTTTGTTTTAAAAAATAGGTTTTCAAGTTTGAACAGTCACAATGGTTTAAAAAGTGAATATATCTAAACTAGAGGCAAGTGTCTTATGATACCCTTTTTACCAAAATATTTTCTCTTTTTTGTGGCATAAAGGAAAAGAGAGAATAACCTAGCATTATGGAAACTGTGGAGGGTACACTAAGGAAGGACTTAATCAAATATATATGTTTAAAAATAAGCACAGAGGCAAGTTACATAAATTATAGCAGGAATACTTTAATATAGCAGCTGGCAGAACTTCCTGACCATAAGGGCTGTAAAAACTACAAATGTGTTGCCTTTAGAGATTAAAAACAACACAGATAATTCTTTGGTTAGATGTAATATTACCTGAAAAAAGAGTTGGCTTAGCCGAAACCGGTTTGGCTCAGTGGATAGAGCGTTGGCCTGCGGACTGAAAGGTCCCGGGTTCGATTCCGGTCAAGGGCATGTACCTGGGTTGCGGGCACATCCCCAGTAGGGGATGTGCAGGAGGCAGCTGATCGATGTTTCTAGCTCTCTATCTCTCTCCCTTCTTCTCTGTAATAAATCAATAAAATATATATTTAAAAAAAAAAAGAGTTGGCTTAGATAATATCTTGAGCTTCCCATGCCTTTTTCACTAGTGGGGAGAAAAAGATAGAAAAAGGGACTCCTGAACAAGTTTCTGTGTAAAACCCTCAGCCTGACCACCTGAGTACTTTGGGGATGACTACTTTTGAATAGTTGAGTTTTCTGGAGAACTATGTGTATATCATTCCAAGAATTAGAATTTGGATGAAATATTACTTAAAAACTAGAGACCCGGTGCCCAAAATTCATGCGGGGGGGGGGGGGGGGCCCCCATTCAGCCGGGGCTACACCCTTTCACAATCCGGGACCCATTGGGGGATGTCCAACTGCTGGCTAAACCAGCAGTCAGCCATCCCTCTCACAATCTGGGACCGCTGGCTCCTAACCACTCACCTGCCTGCTTGCCTGATCACCCCTAAACACTCTGCCTGCCTGCCTGATTGCCCTAACCACTCTGCCTGTTTGCGGACCGCTGGCTCCTAATCGCTCACCTGCCTGCCTGCCTGGTTGCCCCCAACTGCCCCCACTTGCTGGCCTGGCCGCCCCTCATGGCCCCCCTGCCACCCTGGTCACCCCACACAGCCTGCTGTTGAGTCATTTGGTTGTCCCACCACTAACCCCCCTGCTGGCCTGATCGCCTCATGCAGCCTGCTTGTTCAGTCGTTTGGTCATCCCTCACTAATCCCCTGCCAGCCTGGTCATAGGCAGCCATCTTGTGAGGGCATGAGGGTTAATTTGCATATCACCTCTTTATTATATAGGATGTATTTAAATTCTCTCATCTTTTTTTTCTTACTTCAAATTTCAAAGTTGTTTTTTGTTAATCCTCACCCAAGGATATTTTTCCATTACTTTTGGAGAGTTGAAGAGAGGGGGGAGAGACACAGAGAGAGGAACATTGATTTGAGAGAGACACATCAATTGGTTGTCTCTCACACACTGTGGGCACCAGGGATCGAGGTACATGCCCTTGACTAAAATCAAACCTGAGACCCTTCAGTCTGCTGGCCAACTGAGCCAAACTGGCTAGGGCTCAAAGTTGTTTTTTTTTTAATATTATTAGTTACAAACTTGTTCTAGAAGTTGAGGAAAATAAATGGCCATAATCCTACTACCTAGAAACTACTAGGTAACATTTTCTATTTCTTAATTTATTTCTCAGTGTATATGAGACATAATTCAAGGCCATAAAATAATGAGATCTCAGTCTACACGAGTATTTTCTAAAGCCTGGTACTATGCTAAACATTCTATACACATGGTCTCACTTAAACCAATAAAGTAGGTATTATTATTCCTATTTTAGAGATGAAGAAAACAAGACTCTGGGAATTTATCAAGGACCCATAAGCCACAGAGCCTAAATTCAAACCCTTTAATCCAGCTCCAAAGGCTGACCTCTTTTTTTTCATGGCATTATAGCCTAAAAGGTCACATATTGTTATGAATTTTAAGAGCCCCTATAAATGCATCCTTGAAACACACACTTAATGATTTTTCAAACTTTACTTACTGTCAGGTTCTTATTTTTCAGTTTTCAAAGAAGATGTATTTTCTTCTTACCACTTCCCCATCACCTTTCCAATCTGCTGCTTTAGATTTGCATAAGCTTGGACACATCAATAACAAACAAGCTCATTGAAATCTTGTGAAACACAAAGGAGACTTCCAGTGGGTGAAGTATATATAGACTTTGTGACACATATTTTATTTCTTACTCACCACTGCTTTGTCTGGGTTTGAGAAATGAAGGATATGACACTTAAGTCTAAACAAGCACCAGTCAATCCTGAAAAATCAGCACAATAATCCAAAATCTATACATAAAAAACCCTAATATGCAAATAGATCAAACAGCAAAACAACTGGTCGCTATGACGTGCACTGACCACCAGGGACCACCAGGGGGCACATGTGAAACATGGCAGGTGTCAGCAGCAGGCAGCAGAGCGCGGAACATGGTGGGCACAGGCTGCAGTGGGATGGTGGAGCAGGTGAGCGGGGCCAGACCAAGGTGGGGCGCCAGTCGCTGTCATCGGGGCAAGCCTCTGGTGGTTACTGAAAATTCTTTGCTTCTGCATGATGCAGACCTGCCTGGAGCTCGTACCTGCTGCCGATGCTGGCCCTACTTACACCTGCGGCTAGCACCGGAGTCGCCGCTCATACCCACTGCCGGCACCCAGTGCCAGTCCAGATCTCTCGTCGCCATCAGTAGGTGTGAGCCGGCGGCTGCTGGCCCCGATTGCCTCTGGGGGCTTCTGCACCTCCCCCTGCTCCTGAGGGGCGATCGGGTCAGCAGCTGCTGCTCGCACCCACTGAGAGTGCTGGCCCCGCTTGCAACTGCTGCTGGTGCCAGCCCCAATTGCTCCACTCCATAAGCGGGTGTAAGCGGGGCTGGTGCTGTCAGTGCATGGGAGGGGTGGGGGAA
>NW_006299881.1:34604-40509 GCF_000327345.1 Myotis davidii
TACAACCAGCTGGAGGAGGGAATCCTGGGTCCCAGGTGCGGGGCAAGGCAGAGGTAGTTAGGGGCAATCAGGCCAGCAGGGGAGCAGTTAGGGGCGATCAAGCAGGTAGGCAGAGGTGGTTAGGGTCGATTAGGTAGGCAGGCAGGCAAGCAGTTAGGAGCCAGCCGTCCCAGATTGCGAGAAGGATGTCTGACTGCAAGTTTAGGCCCGATCCCACAGATTGGAGAGGGTGCAGGCTGGGCTGAGGGATGCCCCCACCAACCTGTGCATGAATTTCGTGCACCAGGCCACTAGTATGTTCATATATAAGCTACAAAAAAAAACCACCCCAAAATCAAATGCCATAAAACCAACAAGGCAGAGTTGCCCATAGGGTATGGAGTGTTTAAATAAGAAAGAGAAGAGGCTCACTAGATGGCCTGTACTAAAAGGTGAGCCCAGGTTCAAAAAGATGTTAGGAGACTGCTCCCAACTCACTCTGGCCCCCAAAGGTAAAGAAGGCAGAACATCAGAAAGAATAATGGAAAATAGAGAGAGGAGGCCAGGAAAGTTTGATACAAATGAAAGAGAGTCACACATGCTTTCTTGTTTTGATTGGAGTTAAGAACAGTGGATATGAGGTGGAAGAAAAGTTGGCTTGAGGGGACACAGGGCTGTTTTTTCAATCTTGGCTGCGGTCAGTCCTGCTTATCTCCCACCAAATATGGACAAAGAAGCCGCATCACAGAGCTATTTATATCATCTAAGCTTGGTAGACATGTTGCTCTAAAACCCAATGACATATGCTACTATTTCATGTAGTTTCCAATTGTGAGGTTGTTAATATGAAATCTTCATTAATCATGTTATCATTATAATTAAAAATTATTTGATTATGGTTTGCTAGTATCTAATCTATTTCATAACTGCAGAAATATACCTCTGGGAAAGGGCTAACCCACATGCCTGCAAGGGCTGATGGGTGGCAATTTCAACTGTGCTTTTTTCAATTGTCTATTTCCTGATAGGCTCTCTCATGAGAGAAAGAAACATGATGTCACTCTGACCTAAAAATCTCTCATTCTCAGGCAGCAAAGTGTTGATAGAACCTAGAGTGCAGCTTAGAGTCTCATGGTTCTTAGGCCCCTCTGGGTTGTTCCACGGTGAAGAGACTTTCAGAATAAGGCCCTAGTATATTTAAGACTGAATCCCATTTCCATGTGATATTTCTCTGTAAGTCTCTTTTTTCCCTTAAGTCTCCCTGTATCCCTGTACTCTATCAAGTTGACCTGACACACCGGCATCAGTTTTACAGGCCACACAATTTATGGATACCTACTAATAAAGAAAACAAAACAAAAATCAAGTTTGTAAGGAAGAAAGCCTGGAATGTAGTAAACATGGTCTTCCTTTGCCTTCTTTATATTTTATTTAAACAAAAATATAAAAAGTGACTGTAATTTTTAGCCAGATAATTAAAAATCAATTATATTACTCCTGCAAGCATTGTTTATAAATGTAAATGACAACATGTATCTTAGACACTTTGGGTACTCAGGCAAAAAGCAGTCCTTGATAAAATGTAATATATATAATTGCACAAATTTGATTACTAAATACTTAAGCTAATTAGCCATGACAATTCAAACTTAAGCAATATGCAAAGAAAAATGCATGAACTGCCTAAGCTATAGAGCATTTAAAAAAATTCATATTTATTTTTAACTATTTTTTTGCTATTTAAAAAAGAAAATACATCCTAATTTGTCAAGAAGCTGACCACATTTAGCACCAGGAAAGAAACTTATGTCAGCTTTTGAACATGACTTCAGATCTTGTCATAGGAAAAAAAAACTTTCATAGAATCTATATGTAGTTATCACTATCAATTAACTAAAAAAAATAGTTTTTAAAAGTAATTGCTGTCCATCATTAATTCACAAGCAATTAAAAGGAAATAAAACTTAAAACCGGGACTACTTGATACTGCGCACAACTCTCCTACAGTGGTTTGTTTTCATTTCCTCCAATGCTTGTTCCAGTTGCTGAACCAAGTGCATCAGGGTAGCTGGATCTGTCTGCAGAACTTTGGTGTTGCGATCTCCATTCTGATTAAGGTGTAATTTTATAGTCACTGATAGTTTTATCTGTTGCCTGAGGCTTCTGCTTGCAAGCTTGATTTTAAATGGAATAAGAGCATAATAACAATTTAGTACATAAAATACACTTAATACATAACATTTATAATTCCTTATACCATGTATAAAAATAAAACTTCCGATAAAGTATAGACTTCAAAATGAAAAGTAAACTTTAAAACTTTTTTGGGGGGGAAAAAAATCAGAATATATATGCAACCTTACAGTGTGGAAAAATTTCTTAAATATGATATAAAAGGCACAAACCATAAAGAAAAAAGTGACAAATTTAACTATTTTAAAATTATTAAATTTTCTTCAAAGGACACATAAAGATGGTGGAAAAACAAGCCACAAACTGAGAGTATTTTGTAACACATACAAGCAAAAAAAGATTAGTATCCAGAATGCATGAATAACTGCTCTGATTTATAAGGAATAAAACATAAAACCAACAGAAGAACGTACAGAAGACGAAATAAGCACGTAACAAAAGTAGTAACACAAATAGATAAACAGGCAAGTATGCTCAACTTTATTAGAATCAAGAAAATGGTCAATAAGACCATAAGATACGTTTCACTAGCATGATTAAAAAGCTTTCCATATGGAGCACTGCAGGTGATGGGAATGGAAACTCTCATCCACTGCAAGTGAGTAAAAAACTATAAACAAAAATGAACAGAAAATTTAGGATGGTGGTTACCTCCAGGGTGCTGGGAGGGGTTCTTATTACAGGAGGGAGATTCAAAGGTACTGGTTTTGTTCTAGTTCTTCAGCTTGACAATGGATACTTGTTTTTATTCTTCTTTAAACTGAGTATCTATAATCTTTTGTTTGTATGATCTAGTCCAAAATTTTAAAAATAAGCACTATTGTCCTAGAATAGGTGGCTCGGTAGGTTGGCACATTATCCCATACACCAAAAGGTTGCAGTTTTGATTCCTGGTCAGGGTGTGTATAGGAGGCAACCAATCGATGTTTCTCTCTTACATCAATGTTTCCCTCTTTCTCCCTTCCTCTTTCTCTCTAAAATCAATAAAAACGTACCCTCAGATGAGGATTTAAAAAAAAAGTACTAGTGATATATTATTAAAAGATAAAAAACTACTAGAAACAATGACCAACTTGGAAATTATGGCATTTAACCCAACACCAGAATGTGCTCTCTACAGGCGATTTTCCATTAAAAGGAACCAGGACCTCCTTGAATAGCTGATTCGATTGAAGTCTGGGACAGGAATTGTACAAGATGAACCTGAAACATCTTGTTATACAAGAAAGCAAGATTGTTATCTAAAACTACTGGAGTAATGTCAAAAGGACAAGAAGCCAAACTGAAGAGATTTCCAAGTGAATGACAAATCTAAATCTAAGATTTCAGGATTAACTTAATACCACAACAGAATATTCTGACTAATAACTTCTTCCAATTAATTCTGGATCATTTGTACATAAAAAAAAAAAAAAAAACAACACACACACAAAAAACCAAGATACTAATCCAAAGCTGAAATTTAATGTCTCAAAATAATTTGGAAACAATAGATTAATTCCTTTGGGTGAGTTAGTCTCCAAACATAAAATATGTATCTGTAAGGCAAATTATCTCTGTAAGGTCATTTCTCTAGTACAGAAGAATAAATATTACTGGAAATACTACTTATTCATTCAGTTATGCATTATTTATACTTCTTTTCCCTCTATATCTGCACTGACAGATAGGGACCAAATGTATTTAGGTGTAATTAAGTCAGGAATTTTTTAAAAATTATATATTTTATTGATTTTACAGAGAGGAGGGGAGAGGGACAGAGAGTTAGAAACATCGATCAGCCGCCTCCTGCACACTCCCTACTGGGGATGTGCCCACAACCAAGGTACATGCCCTTGACCGGAATCGAACCCGGGGCCCTTCAGTCCACAGGCCAACGCTCTATCCACTGAGCCAAACCAGTTAGGGCAAGTCAGGAATTTTTTGTTGAAAGACTTAAGGTCACTCAATCTATCCTCCCACTTTTAAATAACATCAGTCTATTTTTAAAAAATAAATTTTTATTGATTTCAGAGAGAAAGGGTGAGGGAGAGAGAGACAGAAATATCAATGATGAGAGAGAATCATTGATTGGCTGCCTCCTGCATGCCCATCCTGGATTGAGCCCACAACTTGGACATGTGTCCCTGACCGGAATCAAACCTGGGACCCTTCAGGCCTCAGGCCGACGCTCTATCCACTGAGTCAAACTGGTTAGGGCAACATGATATCTAAATGTACTTATAAGATACTTATGTGTACCATTATTTTAAAAATTTCTAGATAAAGATTATATAATATACCTAACAAACACCTAGTAAGATAAAATTACACCTAATTTTTTCTCAGAAAGAAAACTGAATTACACTCAATACTACTACCGCAGGATAAAGAATAGTATCCCACAAAGTTCGTGATATGAACTTATTTTTAATGGGGATGGAATTCTGTCCTTCTCCCTGTAAAAATAACAATAGCAATTTTAAATATTGTAGCCTTAAAGGTAACATCCTCCTTCACCAATGTCAGATGCATTCAATTTACTGGTGCTACTAATAAAGGCATTATTTATGTTTGTAATTTATGAAGTATAGGAAGTGGCTTTTTTTTAGAAACTCAACTATGATTAATTTATTTCCCATAAGCAACTGCACAATAATTAGAGGGTTCACTACCAATCTCTATGAGACAAATCAGTTACTCAAAAATGAAAAGTTCTATATTGTTACTAGTTTCTTAGCCTTTTAGCTGGTTTTCATTTGATAAGTCTTCCTCCCATAGCAGAAAAATCCACTCCAGTTAAAATCCCTTGTAATAATTTCAACTAATATGCACACAGAATCAATTAGTTCTCTAAGTAGTTTTAGCACTTAAATGCATTTCACCATGAGGCAGTATTCATTCAGTATCCCCCTCAACTTTAAACTGTATTAATTCTTATAGTAACCCAGCTATTCAAACTAATTTCACTAGATAAATGAGCTCTCGAGTTTAACTTTAGAAAATTCAATTGCTTATCCTTCTAATTTTTAAGATGTCTTTATAATGAAAAATTCAAAATCAACAAAGCAAAACAACAAAAAAATTCTAAGGGCTACTGGACCCCAAGATTCAGAAGACATCATCACTACATAATAGAGGTAAAAATGTATAAGATAAATTACCCCTGAACCTCATGAACATAACCATCCCTACTTCTCCACCTAGTTATTATGAAAGGACCTAAACATAAAGGTTTAACGAATGATCTACTCCTCCCCATGAGCTCTGCAGGACTTGTTGCTTAACCTGTACCTTGTCCCTTGCTGTATCCACACCCCATGATAGGTATACAAGAATTATTTGATAAATCATTTCTTTAAGAAGGTGCTTACCACCACTAGCCACCCTCCCAACCGTTTTATATTTAGCAGTGAATTCCTGTTATGTGCCAGGCATTGTGCTGGGGACACAGCTGTTAACAAGATATAGTACCTGCCCTCATGGAGTCTATATTTGGTTCATGCCATATCTTGTGTTAATATCTATTCAAGTACTCATCAAACTAAAGTATAAGGTGTACCAGTTAAAAATGCAGATTTTTTTCAATAGATGGAGTTATACATATGTTGATATACATGCAATTTAATATGTATGCTATTTTGTTGTATTGACAACAAGCTTCAAAACTTCATATGTCAAATTTTCTGAAAGTGTTAACATCATAGATATTTCTACACTTAAAAATGTTGAAATTCATGCCAAAAAAAGAGCA
>NW_006299881.1:41885-50929 GCF_000327345.1 Myotis davidii
TGGCAGGCTGGGCTGAGGGACACTCCCCCCCGCCACCCACACACCCAGTGCACGAATTTCGTGCACTGGGCCCCTAGTCCTATCTAATAATGAGAAAATATGCTAATAGCCCCTACGCCATCACAAAGATGGCAGGGCCTGCAGCCAATAAGGAGGGAATATGCTAATTGACTGCCCCAACCCCAAAGATGGCGGTGCCCACAGCCAATAAGGAGGGAATATGCTAACTGATGGCCATGCCCTCAAAGATGGCAGTGCCCACAGCCACAAGATGGTCAGCAGGGGAGGGCAGACGTGGGTGATCAGGCCAGCAGGGGAGGACAGTTAGGGGCAACCAGGCCAGCAGAAGAGGGTAGTTAGGGGCAATCAGGCTGGCAGGGGAGGGCAGTTGGGGGCAATCGGGCCGGCAGAGAAGCAGGCGTCGATAAGGCTGACAGGGAAGTGGTTAGGGGGTGATCAGGCAGGCGAGCAGTTGGGAGCTGGCAGTCTCAGATTGTGAGAGGGATGTCTGACTGCTGGTTTAGGCCATCCCTGTGGGACATCCCTCGAGGGGCCCTAAGATTGGAGAGGGTGCCCACCGCGCCCCCCCCCTCAGTGCACGAATCTCGTGCACTGGGCCTCTAGTCTCAAGATACTTGTGAACACGGTTTAAATGCTTTATAAAAGTGATGATTTCAATGTGAAAAACAAGGAACGTCCAGGACAACTGAAAAAGTTTGAAGACCAACAATTACAAGCATTATTGGATGAGGATGTGTGTCAAACTTATAAACAACTTGCAGAAAGATTAAATGCTGCTCAGCAAACAATTTCCGATCGTTTACAAGCAATGGGAAAGATTTCAAAGGAAGGAAAATGGGTGCCATATCAACTGAACAAAAGACAAATGGAAAACTGAAAAGTCATCAGTAAAATGTTGCTTCAATGGCACGAAAGAAAGTCTTTTTTTTTTGCAAATTGTAACTGGCCAACAACAAATAATGAATTTGAACCACAAATTCATTATTCATGCTTTGATCATGAAACAACCAGAATGTGCCAGAAGACACAGCAAAGTAATTTTGCTTCATGATGATGCACCATCACACACTTCAAAACCAGTTAAAGACGCGTTAAAAAAGATCTTGCCTGGGAAGTATTAACCCACCAGCTATAGTCACCAGACCTTGCTCCTTCAGGTTCCACTGTTCAGATCGATGGCACACGCACTTTCTGAGCAGTACTTCTGTTGGAAGCAACCCATTTTCTTCCCTATCAGAAAAGTGCAAACAAGGAGCCCGGAATGCTGGTAACCTTGAGCTCTGGCAAGGGCCAAAGCTATGCACTGATTGTTTAGTCAAGACAATGGTGACTCAAGCAATTTCCTGACCAAACAGTCTCATAGTAAATCTTTACTAATATTTATTGACCTTTAAGATAGTCTGTCTGTTATCAGAATTGCCTGCCTTACTAAGGGCAATATGTGTATCCAAAATTGAATAAAAGGTTGGCAGGGCCTGGGCACCAGCTAAGTCTTTTTTCTTGAAAGAGATTCTCTGCCTGGCCCACATTTCAAAATTATTATTTTTTGTCTCGTCTTGTCATTTGCCCGCGGCCCTTCTCCAGATCCCGAACCCTAAGCTACACGGGACGTGGCATCACACACACTTCAAAACATATGAAGAAGTGGAAAACTGGGTCTTTGAATGGTTTGCCTCAAAACAAGCAAAGTTCTATTGGGGCAGTATCCACAAATTACCTGAAAGATGGGGAAAATGTGTAGCTAGCAATGGGCATTACTTTGAATAAAGCACTTTTGATGTTTCTCTTGAAATTATCATGTTTTCTTTGATTACAAAATCATTATTAACCGATAACACCTTTAACTGCTAAACTCCTCTATCAGAATTTCTATAACCTATTTGGACCACCTATTCAAGTCAGGAAGAATCCATGGTACAGTGGTTTATAAACTTTTTTGCATATTATAATGACCTGGGTAAATGGAGAGCTTTTAAAAAAATCCTAAACCCTGGCCATTATGGTTCAGTTAGATAAGCATCATCCTATGCATCATCCTATGGTCACCGGTTTGATTCTGATTCCCAGTTAGGACAAATGCTCAGGTTTCGGGTTACATCCCCAGTCCGGGCATGTGCGGGAGCAACCAACTGATGTTTCTCTTTCATGTTGATGTTTCTCTTTTTCTCTCCTTTTCCCTTCCTCTCTCCCTAAATCAATAAAAACTTATTTTAATACTGATGCCCTGGCCAAACCTCATACCAATAAGTCAGAATCTCTAGGGAAGTGGGGTGGGGAATGGAGCACAGAATTTTTTAAAGCTCCCAGGTCATTCCAATATGCAGTTCAGTTTGGCTAGGCTAGTGTGCTAAAAACCACATATTCCAGCGGTTGCCAACTGGTGATCTGTGAGGTCTGAAAGGTTGGCGACCACTGATATATTCAACATGCTCATTCCCATACGCATGTGGGCCTTTACAACTTACACTGTTCCCTCTGTCAAGAATATTTATCCTAGTTTTCTCTATTCATTTATCCTTCTGAGATTTCACCCCCTTTTGTTCAGACTTTTCTGAATCATTCCTGTGTACATTCACCGAACTACCTGAACTATAGCTTTTTTTGAAACACTCAGTGTATCTTGATTTACACAATTCTATTCTCTTCCCTCCTCCAAAACCATCTATATATATAAAACCCTACTATGCAAATAGACCCAACAGTGGAACAACCGAACAACCAGTCACTATGACATGCGCTGACCACCAGGGGGGCATGCGCGGAACATGGCGGGTGTCGGCAGCAGGAGGCAGAGCGTGGAACATGGTGAGCATTGGCTATGGCGGGATGGTGGAGCAGGTGAGTGGGGGTTCCAGACCTAGGTAGGGCGCCAGTCACTGTCATCGAGGCAAGCCTCCGGTCATTACTGAAAATACTTTGTTCCCGCATGCTGCAGTCCCGCT
Source organism: Myotis davidii (assembly GCF_000327345.1). Taxonomy (NCBI): domain Eukaryota; kingdom Metazoa; phylum Chordata; class Mammalia; order Chiroptera; family Vespertilionidae; genus Myotis; species Myotis davidii. The sequence goes on from NW_006299881.1 coordinate 44,849, forward strand.
GGGTGTTCACATCATGGGCTGGCCCCGATCCCTTGGCGCTGTCAGCGGGTACGAGCGACGGTTGCAGGCCCCTATCGTCCCTGAGGGCTTCTCCCCCTCCCCCTGCTCCTGAGGGGCAATCAGGGCAGCAGCCGCCGCTCACCCCCACTGCTGGCACCAGCCCCAATCACCCTGTGCCATCAGCAGGTACGAGTGGGGCCAGTGCTGTCAGTGTGTGGGGGCAGCGGGAGCGGGGCTGCTGGCAGACAGGGGACTGGGGGCCACGGTGAGAGGGGCCAGGCGGGGGCACGGAGGATGGGCCCATACCAGCTCCTGTGCCCACCACAGCCTCGTGGCCCACAGTTCCTCTTAAGGTAAACGAATTCGTGCACTGAGCCCCTAGTCCTATATAATAAAAAAGCCTAATATGCTAAGTGTCCAACTGTTCAACCAGTCACTATGATGCACACTAACCACCAGGGAGCAGCCACTCCAATTGGTTGGTTAGCTTGCTGCTGGGGTACAGCCAATCGGGACTGGGAGAGATGGGCTGGCATGCCCTGGATCCCTCCCGCGGTCCCTCACCAGTCCTGATTGTGCACCAGTGGGGTTCCTCGGCCTGGCCTGCACCCTCTCGCAATCCGGGACCCCCCAGGGGATGTTGGAGAGCCGGTTTCGGCCCGATCTCCACAGGCCAAGCCAAGGGAACCCACTGGTGCATGAATCTAAGCATCGGGCCTCTAGTATTTCATAACTATTTTTTTTTAAATATATATTTTATTGATTTTTTACAGAGAGGAAGGGAGAGGGATAGAGAGTTAGAAACATCGATGAGAGAGAAGCATCTATCAGCTGCCTCTGGCACACCCCTTACTGGGGATGTGCCTGCAACCAAGGTACATGCCCTTGACTGGAATCGATCCTGGGACCCTTGAGTCCCCAGGCCGACGCTCTATCTAGTGAGCCAAACCGGCTAGGGCCATAACTATTTTTAATTACAGGGTATTTCAAGAACATCTAATATTCCTAAATGACAATATCTTTTCCAGCTGAGAAAGCATCTTACACTTTGTTTCCCAAAGCATTTAGCAAAGCAAATGGATGACAATCAATAAACATCTCTTAATCTGTCACTGTTTGAAGAAGGGTTACATGCAATAGTCTGACAACTACCTTTTGGTTATCTATATGGCTTTAAAAACAAATGAATCTCACAAATATAATATGTACAGAAGCCAGAGCCAGGCACAAAAGAGCACTGCTGAATCATTCCATATACATAAAGTTAAAGAGCAGCAAAAATAATCTATGTATTAGAAATCAGGAAAAGAAAAAAGGGGGAGTAGTTGGCAGGAGATGAGGAAGACACTTTTGGGATGCTGGTCATGGGTAAGTGTTGGTTTCATGGGTATTTTCACCATGAGATAACTCACTGAACTGCACATTCACTGACCTGTGCACTTTTCTATGTGTGTATTTATTTAAACAAAAAGGTTTTAAAGAATCTAAGCATCACTGAAGAAAATCTATATAACCATCTCCTTTTCCAAAATAACCTATTTCTTACAAACTTTGCAAATTAAACTGATGTGACACATTAAAAATATAAGAAAATGAACTATTTGTGAAATGGCATGAAAAATGAATATTAAAAAACTAATTTCAGGCCTTCACCACACTACTGTCTATGTCTATGGGTTATGCATATATGCATGTAAGTTCTTTGGTTAAAAGGCCTGGGGAGGGGGTTAAAATGGGGGGCAGAGGGCCAATGAGGGGAAACAAGGGGACACCTTTAATATTTTCAACAATAAAGATAAATTTTAAAAAAATGTTACCTAAAAGACATACAAACAAACAAAACCTCTCAAGTTTCAAACCAGAGTTTAGTTAAGGTGGTAAAGAATAGGCCTGAGGACATAAACCTAAAATTAATCTTGTATCTAATTCAGATTAATAACAATAAAAAGCCATACCTGTACATCTAGTCGCCATTCAAGGCTGTGGTAACTGGGGAGGTCTGGTGCCAGTTCACTCAGAATAGTTCTGATCTCCTTTCTGTTATCCAGATAAAGCTGAAGCAACAATTTGTTCAATTCTTCTGAGAATCCCAGAACAAAAACAGAGTCTTGGAAATCCAGTTCAGAAATCTAAAGTGATTGAGTTTAACAGATCAAAATTTATCTTTGTCTAGAGAATGCTAAAACAGTTGATATACTACTACACAAAAGAATATGAAATCCCTGAATTCCTTTGGTAAATCCCCAAATTCTGTCTGGTAAAAGAAACAACACTCCTTAATTAAAGGCAACCCTTGCTCACTATTTTAAAATCTGAGTTTCTGAGACATAAAAATACTTTATTAAAATATAAAAATAAAGAATTATTAAAATGCCCCGTTTTCTCTCCTGTTCTATATCATGCCAGATGCTGCTAATATGCAAAAAAGTAAATCACTATATTCTCCCTTCTCTTAGGATACATACTATGGTATAAGGTTCAGTAACATGCAGAATTAATGGCAATTTTAATTTACACTAACACTAGAGGCCCCATGCACAAAATTCATGCAAGAGTAGGCCTTCCTTCCACCGGCTGCCAGCACTGGCTTCCCTCTGGCAGGCTTCCCTCCAGCAGCTGGAGGGCACCGGGGACCTGGCTTTGTCCTGAAGGACGTCCGGTCTAATTAGCATATTATGGTTTTATTATTATAGATAGGTTACAGAACTTTCATTTAGATCAGGGGTCCTCAAACTACAGCCTGCGGGCCACATGCAAATACAAATATGTATTTGTTCCTGTTTTGTTTTTTTCTTCAAAATAAGGACCAGGGTGGCTTCACCCAGGCCAGCTGCAGGCACCTAGGACTCCTGATCGCCCCTAACTGCTCCCCTGCCAGCCTGATCACCCCTAACTGCTCCTCTGCATATCTGATTACCGCTAATTGCCTCTGCCTCGGCCCCCACACCCAGGACCCAGGCTTCTCTCCTCTGGGCTGCTGCAGGCACCGGTGTCCTGGGGGAGGGCCATCAGCCTGGCCTGTCCCCCTTCACAGTCCGGGAGCTCTCAGGGGATGTTCTACTGACGGTCTAGGGCCACAGTCTGGCCTCCCTCTGTGGGAGGTGACCATGCCAATCAGAGGAAGGTGCACCCCATCACCCTACCACTGCTGCTGCCTCTGGCCTCCCCTATGGGAGGCAACTGGGCTGATCAGGGGAAGGCACACCCCCATCACCCCTCTGCTGCTGCCACCTCTCCAGCCTCCTTGGCCTGCCCTGGGCCCTCGCAGCTACAGTATAGATTATTTAGGCCTGGCTTCACCAAATCAATCATAAGCCATGAATAACATTACTGAAATAAGGAGGTATTGCCAGCACTATGATGTAGAGCAGGGGTCCTCAAACTACGGCCCGCGGGCCACATGCAAATACAAATCTTGTTTTTGTTCCCGTTTTGTTTTTTTACTTCAAAATAAGATATGTGCAGTGTGCATAGGAATTTGTTCATAGTTTTTTTTTAAACTATAGTCCGGCCCTCCAACGGCCTGAGGGACAGTGAACTGGCCCCCTGTTTAAAAAGTTTGAGGACCCCTGATGTAGCGTATGCATGACCTTCCTAAGGTTTGGGAAATGCAAGATAGTCCACAGAAGCCCTTACCATGAGCTTTGAGCTTTCAGTGAGCAGGTATATTAATCCTTCCACGCCATGCTGGACAGTGTCACTACTCACATTGAGTTTTCCTGAGAAAAAAGGAAAAATGAGCAAATAAATTATTGTGTGGTTTTTATCCTTTTACTCAAACTCTTATTTAAGACTAAATATTGTCCATTATTCCAATTTTTTCAAACAATTAAAAATAATGAAGTGGTAACAGCATCCCACTCCTTCTCGCTCCCAGCCCCATGCCTTCAGGAGTGCCCGCTGTAACCTTCCTTCTTCACCAATGCAGCCGCCCGAGGCCAGACCTGCGGCAACCGACTTAATCTGAGAACCTGCCCTCCTGCAGCGGGAAAAACAATGCTTCACCAAAAGATGTGTGAACACTAATAACCTAACACTGGCGTGATGCGGCTCACTGGGCTAGTCCACACACTTCGGTGAGCGTAAGCCTTATGGTATGTCTATTTTACCCAGGGGGAAGCCGACTGATAGAAGCTCTAAAAACCTCACGGCTTCTTAGGAAACCGGCAGGCCCTCCGCCCGGACTTGAAGGGCCCTCCGGGCGTTACTCTACCACAAGGGCACCAGACCCTCGGAGACGCAACGACCCCTTTCTCAGGACTACAGACAACGGATAGCACAGCCTGCGGGGCCGCGCCCCCCCTTCTTACTGGCGGCGCCCTCGTAGATCTTGGGGTTCGCTCCTCGCCTCAGGAACTCCACCGCAATCCGCCCAAACTCGGCGACGACTGCAACGGAAGCCAGGAGACCGTGAGCACCGGGCGCTCCCGCGGCTTCCCTCCCGGACCCCACAACGCCACCCCCCGCTGCCACGCCCCGGACCCGAGCTGTTCACTCGCGGCAAAAAGGCTAGGTGCTCCTTGTGCTCCTCAGACAGGTCCAGCAGCATCTTCGCGGGCCCACCACCCTCCCTTCAGCGCGGACCCCGCCCTCGCCACTTCCGGTCCCGCGTCCGCTCGCGAAGGAGGTCCGACGTGTCAGCGTCCCGAGCTTTGGGTTCTGGACTGTGTTGGTACCCTGCTCCAAGGAGCCCTGGGGTGCGAGCTATGGCGCGGGGGTTAGCGGATTCTTCTGATCGCAAATACTATCAAATATGTAGCAGGCTGGGGGGCAAGTTGCTAGGCTCTGTGGGAGACAAAAAGGTGTTTAAAATCCGAACGCCCCTCTACCGCCGCAGAGCTTACATATATATCAATAGCTAACAGTTATTAAGCACTGCGTCAGGGACTGTTTTTACCATGTTCTCATTAAAGTAAGGAAGCTGAGACTTTTTTCTTTCTTTACATTTTTTTATTACAAATATACATTTCTTTTACAAATTAAGAAGGTACAGGTTAGCAAAACTATACACAGGTTTTTTTAAAAGACAAGTTTGAATCATTATACCTACATTTATGACGGTGTTGTTTTTTGTTTGTTTGTTTTCCATTTAAAGCATACCATGAAATATTTACCATTAACTGGTCTTCTACAAAATCACTTAAAAATATTTTTTTATTGATTTCAGAGAGGAAAAGAGAGGGAGAGATAGAAACATCAATGATGAGAGAGAATTATTATTATTATTTTAAATTTCTTTATTGATTAAGGTATTACATGTGTCCTTATCCCCACATTACCTCCCCCACACACACACTCATGCCGTCACCCCCCTGTTGTCTGTGTTCATTAGTTAGGCCTATATGCGTGCATATAAGTCCTTTGGTTGATCTCTCTCCCTTCCCCCACCATCCCGTACCTTCCCTCTGAGGTTTGATGGTTTGATTGATGCTTCTCTGTCTCTGGATCTGTTTTTGTTCATCAGTTTATGTTGATACGTATATTCCATAAATGAGTGAGATCATGTGATATTTATCTTTCTCTGACCTGCTTATTTCATTTAGCATAATGCTCTTCAGTTCCATCCATGCTTTAGTTTTTTGAGGCAACTCCATACTGTTCTGCACAGTGGCTGCACCAGTCTACATTCCCAACAGCAGTGCACGAGTGTTCCTTTTTCTCCACATCCTCGCCAGCACTTGTCATTTGTTAATTTGTTGATGAGAGAGAATTATTGATCGGCTGCCTCCTGCACACCCCACACTAGGGATCAAGCCTGCAATCTGGGCACGTGCCCTGATGGGGTATTCAACCATGATCAGGAGAGTCTATGCTCAACCACTGAGCCATGCCCACCAGGATACAAAATCATTTTAATGTTAGCATGCTACTCCATTCTACGAACATTCTATAATTTATATTTTCAATAATGGTTAGATATTTGGCTTCCTCTTGCTCCCCCCTTCTCTTCATTAATAGCTTTTAGAACCAATAAACCCGCGTTCTGATGTTTTCTATTAGTTTTTGAATTTACTAAAACTTCAAAAGGCAGCAGTAGCAAACACTAAAATAAAAACTGTTCTTACCTTGGCTGAAACTTTT
>NW_006299881.1:51008-51773 GCF_000327345.1 Myotis davidii
TGGGGGTGGGAGAGAGAGAGAGAGATTGACTCCCAAGCATGCTCCTGAACCTGAGCTGGGGAATTGAACCTACAGCCCAGGTACATGCTCTTGGAAAACCTGAAGCCCTTCAGTGTGCAAGCCTATGCCCAACCACTGAAACAAGCTAGCCAGGACAAACCAGAAGCTGTTATAGACTACTAGAGGCCCAGTGCACAGATTCGTGCACCGGTAGGGTCCCTCAGCCTGGCCTGTGTCATCTCGCAATCAAGAGCACCATAGGGGATGTTGTTGGACTGCCAGTTTTGGCCCAACCTGGCCTGCGGGGATTGGGCCAAAACCAGCATTCCGACATCCCCTAAGGGATGTAGTAGTGCACGAAGCAGCAGGTGGCTGGGGAGGAGCCTGAACCCAGGCCAGGTGCAGCGCAGCTCCTGTTTCCTGGCCCCACTGCGTCTGCTGCCACCACCACTTGGTAGGCTCGCTGAGCAGCGCTCCAGCTGTGGGAGTGCATTGACAACCAGGCAGCAGCTTGTTCATTGAGTGTCTGCCACTTCCTGTTTAGTGTATGTCATAGTGGCCGGCCACTTGTTTGGTTGGTTAGGCTTTTATATATATATATATACTAGAGGCCCAGTGCACAAAAATTTCTGCACTGGGGGTCGGGGGGAGGCCCCTCAGCCCGGCCTGTGCCCTCTCACAGTCTGGGACCCCTTGGGAGATAACGACCTGCTGGCTTAGGCCTGCTCCCAGGTGGCAGAGGGCAGGCCCAATCCCTAGGTGCAG
>NW_006299881.1:52604-53420 GCF_000327345.1 Myotis davidii
CTGCCAGTTACTGGGGAAGGTCCTGCTTTGGATTCAAGTTTATCCATCTGTTCTAGCTGCAAATAATTTTTTTCCACAATAGAGCCTGGTGCACAAAATTCGTGCACTGAGGGGTTGTGGGTGGAGGGGTTACCTCAGCCCAGCCTGCATCCTCTCCAATCAGAGACCCCATGGGGGATGTCTGACTGCCAGTTTAGGCCCAATCCCCGCAGGCCAGGTCGGCCCAAAACTGGCAGTCCGATATCCCTCTCGCAATCTAAAACTACTAGCTCCTAACCACTCACCTGCCTGCCTGCCTGATCACCCCTGACCACACTGCCTGCCTGCCTGATTGCCCCTAACCCCTCTGCCGGCCTGCCTGATCATCCCTAACTGCTCCCCTGCCAGCCTGATTGCCCACAACTGCCCTCCCCTGCCAGCCAGTTTGCCCCCAATAACCCTCTCCTGCTGGCCTGGTCATCCCCAATAGCCCTCCTCTGCAGGCCTGATCACACCCAATTGCCCTCCACTGCCGGCCTGATCTCACCCCCAACTGCCCTCCACTGCCGGCCTGATCTCTCCCCCAACTTCCCTCCCTTGCAGGCCTGATTGCCCACAACTGCCCTCCCCTGCAGGCCTGGTTGCCCCCAACTGCCCTCCCCTGCCAGCCTGGTCACCCCTAACTGCCTCTGCCTCGGCCCCCACCACCATGGATTTGTCCAGGAGGAAGTCAGACGTCCAGAAGATGGCTGGTCAACCTGGTCTAATTAGCATATTACCCTTTTAGTAGTAGATAGATTATATAGGATAGGATTGCTTAAATGTGGATGAAAAGCC
>NW_006299881.1:53797-55084 GCF_000327345.1 Myotis davidii
ATCTTTTTTGTTTTTTTTTTATTTTTTTTATTTTTTTTTTTTTAGCTGTTGCCCTTAAAACCCCTCCTCAGCCCCCACCTTAGGTTCTGCCTTTGCAGTTCACCCAGATTATGTTCTGATTGGTCGGTTTCTATGCCAGTCAGCGTCAAACACTCTGCCTCCTAGGCAGCCATTGGCTCATTGCAGTTCACCCAGATTTGGTTCTGATTGGTCGGTTTCTATGCCAGTCAGCGTCTCCAGACCTATCCCTAGGCCTCTCTCCAAGCCTGATCCTCAACCTCCATGGCAGCTGCGGATCAGGCCCTGCCTCTCTCTCCAGGCCTCTCTCAGAGCCTAATCTGCAGCCTCTGCAGCAGCTGTGGATCAAGCCCTGCCTCTCTCTCTGGGCCTCTCTCCAGGCCTGATCCACAACCATGCCTGCCATGCCCTGCTGCCCCGCCCACCTGCTAGCCACCAGCCTTGCTGTGATAGGAGCCTGTGGACCACAGGGGAGCACCAAGAGGTGCTCCAAGCAATTCCAGGTGACCAGTCATCTGTCTGGTCATTTAGATCCTGATGACCCCTGGCCTCTTATAATGTAGACAGACTAGGGGCCCAGTGCACAAATTTGTGCATCTTAAAAGGAACTGTGGGTCACAAGGCTGTGGTGAGCACAGGGGCAGGTCTTGGCCCATCCTCCGAGCCCCAAATCCCAGCCCCTCCACAGCAGCCCCTGATCCTGTCTGCCAGCGGCCCCACTCTCAATGCCACTGCTCCCACCCGCTAACAGCACCGGTCCCGCTTGCACCTGCTAATGGCACGGAGCAATTGGGGTCAGCGCCAGCAGTGGTTGCAAGCAGGGCCAGCACCGTAAGTGGTGGTGAGCAGTGGCTGCTGCCCCAGTCGCCACTCAGGAGCAGGGGGAGATGGAGAAACCCTCAGGGGTAATTGGGGCTGGCGCCAGACTCTGGCAGTGGGTGTGAGCAGCGGCTCTGGCACTGGCAGCGAGTGCAAGTGATAACATTGGCAAATATGTTCTCCCATGCAGTGGGCTTTCTTGTTGTTTTGTTGATTGTTTCTTTGGCTGTGCAGAAGCTTCTTATTTTGATGAAGTCCCATTTGTTTATTTTCTCTTTAGTTTCCAATGCCCTAGGAGCTGTATCAGTGAAGAAATTGCTTCGGCATATGTCTGAGATTTTGTTGCCTTTGGATTCCTCTAGTATTTTTATGGTTTCCCGTCGTACATTTAAGTCCTTTATCCATTTTGAGTTTATTTTTGTGTATGGTGTAACTTGTTGGTCTAGTTTC
>NW_006299881.1:56374-56981 GCF_000327345.1 Myotis davidii
ATATTATTTCTCATCTCTCATTTCTGATTATATTTATTTGGGTCCTCTCTCTGTTTTTCATGATAAGTCTGTTTAAATGTTCATCAATCTTGTTTATCCTTTCAAAGAACCAGCTCTTGGTTTCATTGAATTTATGTATTGTTTTTTGGTCTCTATGTCATTTATTTCTGCTCTAATATTTATTATCTCCTTCCTCCTGCTCACTCTGGGCTTTTCTTGTTGCTCTCTTTCTAATTCTTTGAGTTGTAGAGTCAGATGATTTAGTACCATTTTTTTCTTGTTTTTTGAGGTAGGCCTGTAGAGGTATAAACTTCCCTCTCAGGACTGCTTTCATTGTCTCCCATATATTTTCCATTGTTGTGTTTTCATTGTGATTAGTTTCCAGGATGTTTTTAATTTCTTCTTTGATCTCACTGGTAACCCAATCAATATTTAATAACATGCTATTCAGCTTTGAAGTGCTTGAGTGTTTTGGGTTATTTTTTATTGTAGTTTATTTCTATTATTATGCCATTGTGGTCTGAGAAGATGCTTGGTATGTTTTCAATCTTCTTGAATTTGGGGAGACTTTGCTTGTGACCCAATATGTGGTCTATTTTTGCAAATG
>NW_006299881.1:57260-65944 GCF_000327345.1 Myotis davidii
TGGCTTGGCATTGATAAACTCCCTTAGCCTTGTTTTTTGTTGTTGTTGTTGTTGTTGTTGTTTTTGTCTGTGAAGCTTCTTATTTCCCCTTCAATTTTGAATGATAGCCTTGCTGGATAGAGTATTCTTGGATTCAGTCCCTTGCTTTGCATCACTTTTTAAATTTCCTTCCATTCTTTTCTGGCCTCATGTGTTTCTGTTACGAAATCATTTGATAATCTAATGGGTGACCCTTGTATATAACTTTCTGTCTCTCTCTTGCAGCTTTTAAGATTCTCTCTTTGTCCTGAACATTTGCCATGCTAATTATGATGTGTCTTGGTGTGGGTCTTTTCGTGTTCATCCTGTTTGGGACTCTCTGTGCTTGTGTGACTTTTTTCTTCCATATCTCAGGGAAGTTTTTTGACATTCTTTCTTTAAATAGGTTTTCTAAGCCTTGTTCCTCTTCCTGTTGTTCTGGCACCCCTATTATTCGTATGTTGCTTCATTTCATGTTGTCCTATAGCTTCCTTAGGCTCTCCTCCTGTCTTTTAATTTTTTTCTCCAATTGCAGTTCAGTTTGGGTGTGTTTTGCTTCCCTGTCTTCTAATTTGCTAATTTGGTCCTCCACTTCTCCTAGTCTACTTTTGAAACTTTCCATGGTGTTTTTTATTGCAGCTATATCATCTCCATTTCTTCTTGGTTCTTTCATAAGTTATTGTTTTTTTCAACCATTCCTTCTTGATTCTTACATAAGTTGTTGGTTTTTTCCTCCATCCGGTTTATGCACTCTAGGACCCTTATTCTGAATTCTTTTTCTGACATATTGCATGCCTCTGTTTCACTTAGCTGCTTTTCTGGCGAATCCTTTTCTTTCCTTTCGGGGTTTCTTTGTCTACCCATTTTTGGTCTCACCGAGTGATCTGGATGTTGAGTGGTGCAGGGGCTTCTCCTTGGGTGGCAGTGGTTCCTCGGGCTGCAGTTGCTCCTGAAGTGGTCGTGGTAGTGGCTGCTCCTCAGTTGGCAGTGGCTCCTCTGGTAGGTGCTGTTTGCAGCAGTGGGGTCTCCTCGGCTGGTAGGTGAGGCTGCTCGTATAGCTGCTATTCCTTGGACAGGGGTGGGCTGATCACGAGGCTACTTGTCCTTGGATTAGAGCTGGCTGCATGCTGCTGCTGCTGTTCCTCAGATGGGAGGGCTGCGTGTGAGGCTGCCGCTCTTTGGACAACGGGCAGGTTGCTTACAGGGCTACTGCTCCTCGTATGGGTGCGAGCTGCTTGCGCAGCTGCTGCTCCTCAGGTGGGTGATGGTCTGCTTGTGTGGCTGCTGCTCCTCAGGCGGGAGTGAGCTGCATGTGCGACTGCTGCTCCTCGGATGGGGGCGGGATGCTCACCCAGCTGCTGCTCGTTGGACAGGTGCAGACTGCGTGTGGCTGCTGCTCCTTGGACCAGTGTGGGCGGTGCAGGGCTGCTGCTCCTCAGATGTGGTTGGTCTGTCTGCTTGTGTGGCTGCTGCTACTTGGGCAGGGTGAGCTGTTTGGGAGGCTGCTGCTCCTTGGGCCGGAGTGAGCTGCATATGCAGCTGCTGCTCCTCATACAGGGGCTGTCTGCTCGCATAGCTGCTGCTCCTCAGATGGATGGGCTGCTTGCGTGGCTGCTTCTCTGAGGGCAGGAGCGAGCTGCAAGTATGTCTGCTGCTCCTCGGATGGGGGCAGGCCACTCACCCAGCTGCTGCTCTTTGGACAGGTGCAGGGTGCGTGTGTCTGCTGCTCCTTGGACCCGGGTGGACTGCACAGGGTTGCCGCTCCTTGGACGTGGGTGGTCTGCTCGTGTGGCTGCTGCTCCTCCGACTGGGGCAGGCTGCTTGGGTGGCTACTGCTTCTTGAATGGGAGCAGGCTGCTTGTGGTGATTCTGTTCCTTGTATGGGTATGGGCTGCTCACACTGCTGCTGCTCCTTGTATGGGAGCAGGCTGCTCATGCAGCTGCTGCTCCTTGGAGGGGGGCAGGTTTCTCACACACCTATTGCTCCTCAGACAGGAGGAGGGTGTGGGCTGTGCAGCTGCTGCTCCTTGGATGGGGGCAGGCTGTGTGGGGCTGCTGCTTCTCAATCGTGGGCAGGCTGCTCGTGGGGCTGCTGCTCCTCAAACAGGGCAGGCTGCTCACATGGTTGCTGTTCCTCAGACGAGGGAGCGGGCTGCTCACACAGCTGACTGCTGCTGCTCCTTGGACAGGGGCAGGCCATGTGAGGCTTCTGCTCTTAGGTCTGGGGCAGGCTTCTCATGGGGCTGCTGCTCCTTGGACAGGAGTGGGCTGCTCACGTGTCTGCTGCTTGCGTGGTTGCAGTACCCCGGGCTCAGGCTTTGGACTAGTCAGAGGGAAGCACTCTTCAGAACTCACTGGAGCCTGCACCCAGGGTGGCTGGAGACTCATTGACCATGGGACCACAGCTGAGGTAGCAGGTTCCTGGCAGGGGTGTTTGTAGAGTCCCAGGTGATATCTGAGGGCACCGTGGGTGGGGGCAAGGCCTGGCTCCCAGTTACAGAAGCTCTCCCCTTAAAAGTGCTAGGCTTCTGGGGATGAGCTGGCCTCCTGGAACTGCTTACAATGGTAGCAGAGGCTGCCTAGTTAGGCAAGCCAGTTTAGCCTGACCACGAAGGTCCTGTGGGATCTATCTCTGCCACACTCACATACACACACTCACATCCCACATGACCACACACTGCTCTTTTGGTCCCTCACTGACTTACGCTCTCTCCCTCACTGCGGCCTTCTTCCTGCCTCTGTAGTTGCGTCTGTGGAGTTATTGACCTGTTTGTGGATGGAGTTTCCTCTCCAGGTGTCTGGTTATGAGGCTCACTCTCTAGCACCTGGCCAGACATGATAAAATTCACCTTAACAAGACACAACACGAAGGGACCAAAGCACGAATATACTCACGACAATTATAACCCCACTATAAGTGACCACCTGAGAAAAGAGAATTAGGGACAAGTAAAGAGAGAATAAATGATATCAAAGAGAGCGAAAAAAATGAGAGAAAAGAAAAAGGAAGAAAAAGGAGATTTTATATATATATATATGAAAATACCACAGAACCAATAGATAAATAATCAAACAAAAATAATAATAATGACAAAAAAATAAAAAATACAAACACCAAACCCCCAACAAAGAGGGTGGGGGTAGAATCTGTAGATGCTAAGCTTATATATAGAAGTTAAGGTTAAGAATTGGATGAATATGGGGAGGATCTCAGTTCAGTATAGAGGAAGTAGAAAGGGAATGGGTGGATAAGAGGAAAGAGAATGAGAAAAAAAATAATAATTTACAAAAAACTTGATTTCAAAAATGGTATAAAAATAGCAAATACAAATAAAATAAAATAGAGTAATGGAAAAATAATGTGAAAAGAAATAGAAAATAAAGCAACAAACAAAAACAGGAAAACAAAGAAAAAAGAGAAAAAACGAAAAAAAAGAGAGATAACAAAGTAATAAAAAGTAAAAAATAAAATAAAAATGAAAAAGTGAAGTGTTCCTTTGGCTGGCTTAAGATCCCAGTCTTCTGTACTGTAGTGTTTCTCAGGTTCTGATTGCTGGGACTGAAAGTCTCTATTTAGTCCAGCCCCTTTGTGCTCTCAGGGACTATTTTGGTTTTGTTTTTTTTTAATCCTGTTACCATTCAGGGTGGAATCTGGATGTGGCTGTATTAGTTGCCTGGATACTGGAGGGAGGGGCTATCTCTTCAGGACAAAATGGTTGCCCAGGTCCCAGGCTCAGGCATGACTCAGCACAAAACTCACTGCCACTTCTCCTGGATTCCCCTCTCTCCCCAGATTTCACAATTCCGCACCTTCTCCCACACTCCAGCCATGGGTAAGTGTCTGTATCCGAAAGATCCTATGAACTAGGATCTATGAAGAAAGGCACAAGCCACAGAGGCCGGAGAGGCTGCACCTCTACGCACTCCTCTCCTGCTGGCACTCTTCAGCCTTTACTGACTCTGGACCCAGATCTAGAATCCCCTGCTGACCAGCTGTTCTGCGTATCTTCTTTCCACTGCACCTGTCCCAAGGGACCCAGCCCAATCTGGTGCCATGTGGGTTCCCTCTGATCCTCAGGGCTCAGAGTTCTGGCCGATTATCCTTCCCAAAGCCTTGACTTTACTTTTTGCCAAGAGTCCCCTGCCTTTTCTGGCTGCAAACTATCTCCCAGCTGAATCTCCTCTGCCAATTCCGGCTGGATGTTACTCGTTTCAGCTGCTCACCCTGTCAACTCCGGGACAAGGCACGGGACACGTCCGTCTATACCGCCGCCATTTTTCCCTCCCTGAGAACCTATATGATTCATTTGATTGGGAAATTTAGCTATGAAGACAGAAATCAGAATAGTGGTTGCCTATTGGGGGTTGAGATTGATTTGGAAAGAAGCTTAAAGAAACTTTGGGGTAATGGATTATTCTACCTCTTGATTGGAATACTGGTTACATAGATGTGTATATTTGTCAAAGTCATTGAGTCTTACATGTAAGATCTGTGTGACTCACTGGTTGTAACTTTACCTCAGTTAAGACAATTAATAAAAAGTAATATTTTAGCAGATGTTCAAAAGATGTCTGAGGCCAGTACTAGATTTAGATTGTATTTTTAATTCTCCTAGGAACTGTCCCTATGTAGAATTTCTTAAATTTTATTTTTTCACTATATACTGCATTCATATGGTTTAAAAAAAACAAAAACATTCAAACAAATCTTGGGGGTGGAGGGAGAAATAGCAAAAATTCTTATTTCTGTCCTTGTTTCTAATCCTCCCAGTTTCCTCCCCAGAGGCAACTACTATTCTCAATTTCTTATGAATTCTTCCTCAGACTCTTTATGCAAAAACAAATGCCCTAAGTTTGATAAGTTCAAGAAAATATGGTGCTAAAATGAAATATCTTATTGACAGTTATGTAGCATTAGAACTGTGATTAGAAATTATAGCATTAGAATTGTTATTAGAAATTTTAACATTAGAACGGGAGGTCCTATTTGATCAATTCTTCACCCAAACTGGGGTTGTGATGACTTTTCAAAGTGCAGTTTCCAGAGGATTTTCACATGCTGTCAGTCTTCCTTGGGTAGTCAAGTTAGAAATGCTCTTTTTGGCTAAGAATTTTGCTATTTCTAACTGCTGAAGCCATCGTTTCTCTTTAAAAGCACTGTAAGAAAACAAGATTTATTTATTTATTTCACTGATGAAGTTCAAGCTTTTATTTTATTTTTAATTGAGTTTGTTGGGGTGATATTGGTTAATAAAATTATATAGGTTTCAGGTATACAATTCTATAATACATCATCTGTATATTTTATTATGTGTTCACCACCCCAGGTCAAGTCTCCTTCTATCACCATTTATCCTCCCCCACCTTTACCCTCTTTTACCTCCCCCAACCCCTTTTTCCCTCTGGTAATCACCATACTGTTGTCTGTATCTGTGAGGTTTTTTTTCTTCTTCTTTGCTTAATCTCTTCACCTTTTCATCCAGCCTGGCTTGGGGTTGAGATCCCAATGCTTATCAGGGGAACCTCTGCAGCTAAGATATCCCTCTGAAATCTCAGCCACCGCCTGCCCATGGGCACAGGGCCAGCCCTTTTCATGCCCCACCATCCTGCCAGTCTTGATGTGGCTTCTTCTGTAAATCTTTGGTTATAAAACTTTTCTCCAGCTAGTCTTCAGTTGGGGTTTCAGGTTGATTACTCTACATTTTAGTTGTAATTCCAGTTTGGTCCCGTGGGGAGGTTAGTGTAATATCCACCCACTCCAGCACCATCTTGGACATAATTTATAAGGAAATCCAATCTTGTCCCATTTATAGCAGAAATGATGGAAATTTTTAGGTTGAGTTTTGTAGCTATGGCAAGTTTATCTTATCATATAAGTTAAGATGTAAAACAGGAAAAGGGAATCTTTCTAAAACCAGTTTGTTCTGAAGCCACAGGAATGGTATTTCTCAAGGCAATACGTACCATAAACTTGGAACCCACAACTAGAAACAGAAAGCAACTCAATGTCATATAGAAAGCCACTCAAAAAGTTGAAACTTTTCCTATCTGTTCCTCTTAGGCATCCCTATACATAACATATTCCCTAACTTATTCTCCATTCTGCTTCTTCTCACCCACCACAAACACAAAGTTTGCATTGATGAGATAGTAAATATTCTGATAGAGTTTAAGAGAAATGCAATGAAAGTTAATATTTTATGATAGCTATGAGGATACCAAAGTTACTGTGCCTTTTCTTATAAATTTGAAAGTGATTGCTCGTAGTTTGTAGGATGCAAATAAGATTTACTACAGAAGGGTTTTATATTCCCTTGAACATTGGGGTCCTCCAAGATTCTATCTTTTGTCTTCCTCTCTTTCTTTTTGTACCCTTATCACAGGAGGCCTCATTTACTAATTGCCCATATCTATGACTTCTAAATCTTGGGCTTTCTTAAAAGTACCTATCTCCAATCCTATCTAATAAAAGCCTAGGTGGTGTCAGGTGATGTCGTCACAAGATGGCCACCCCCACTTTGTCACAAGAGGCCAACACAAGATGGCCACCCCCACGTCATCACAAGATGGCTGCCACAAGATGGTCACTACAAGATGATCACCACAAGATGGCTGGCAGGGGAGAGCAGTTGTGGGCAACCAGACCAGCAGGGGAGGGCAGTTGTGGGTGACCAGGCCAGCAGGGGAGGCCAGTTGGGGGTGAGATCAGGCCAGCAGGGAGGGCAGTTATGGGTGACCAGGCCAGCAGAAGGGCAGTTAGGGGCGATTAGGCTGGCAGGGAGGGCAGTTGAGGGTGATCAGGCCAGCAGGGGAGGGCAGTTAGGGGCAATTAGGCTGGCAGGGAAGGCAGTTGAGGGTGATCAGGCAAGCAGGGGAGGGCAGTTTGGGGTGATCAGACTGGCCGGGGAGCAGTTAGGGGGCGATTAGGCAGGCAGACAGGCAGGCAGGCAGGCAGGCGGTTAAGCACCAGCAGTCCTGGGTTGTGAGAGGGATGCCTGACTGCCTGTTTAGGCCCACTAAACTGACAGTCGGACATCCCCCAAGGGGTCCCAGATTGGAGAGGGTGCAGGCTGGGCTGAGAGACAGCCTTCCCCCCTCATGTATGAATTTCATGCACCGGGCTTCTAGTTAGTAAATAATAGCATTTTGTAATTGGACATCTCACAAAAGCTTCCAATTTATATGTCTTATATCTTCTTCCTAAATCTGTTCCCCTTCAGTATTCTTGCTGACACAGTGATTTTGCTATCCCCACCATCTCCAAAGCTATAAACAAAACTTAATTCCTCCTTATCTGTCCATTCCTATACCCAGTTAGTGACAAATTTTGTAGATTATTCATTAGAAATATGCCACATTTTGCCTTTCTTCTTACTAACTACTTCTGTTTTAGTCCAGATCTTTGTTGCCTCTTGCTTCTCTTATTGCAAAGTCTCTTAACTTTATTGTAGTCTTTTTATATCCACAATATTACTTCTTTCTAGCAAGTCTCCCATGTAGCTTCACTAGATTTATTTAAAAAAATTAAGCAAAACTGCTTATGTGACTTGCCTGATAAAAAAGAACTTCTGTGAGCTCCTACTTACTTCCTACCTCATGGAAAAGGAATAAAAAGCAAACTCTCCACTTGGGCACACAAGATGCTTCTCAATGTAGGTATACTCTACCTTGCCAGTTTCATCTCATGTCATTTTCTCCCTATGTTTTAAAATGCCTTGTATAAATACACTTACTTTCTTGAAAAATAATGTGTTTTTTTTCTTCTTTACAGACAGTACCTTTGACCATGTTTCCACCTCTACTTGACTCTTTTTCCATACCACCACCAGTTTTATCGGGCAAAGTCCTGTAAAATTAAACGGCTTTCATTCAATCTATCAGGAATAACCTTGCATGAAAGTAACATTATTTTCAAACATTTGAATTAGATCCAAGTTTGCCTGATTCTATATATATATATATATTTATATTTATATTTATATTATAATGATGGATGGACGTTGGCCAGAGTCGCCTTCAAGCCTTCGCTGCTCTGGCTGGAGCTGCCTTCAGTCTTTGCTCTGCCGCTTTGTGCCTATGTATGCAAATTAACCACCATCTTTGTTGGTGGTTAATTTGCATATCTTGCTGATTAGCCAGTGGGAGGCGTAGCGAAGGTACGGCCAGTTACCATGTTTGTCTTTTATTAGATAGGATATATATTAGAGGTCTGGTTCATGAAATTCATGCACTAGGTAGGGGTCCCTCAGCCCAGCCTGCATCCTCACCAATCTGGGACCCCTCAGGGGATGTCCAACAACCAGCAGTTGGACATCCCTCTCACAATCCAGGACTGCTGGCTCCCAACCGCTCACCTGCCTGCCAGCCTGATCGCCCCCTAACCACTCCCCTGCCAGCTTGATTGACACCTGCTGGCCTGGTTGCCCCCAACTGCCCTCCCTTGCCAATGTGGTCACCCCCAAAGGCCCTCCCCTGCCAGCTTGATTGATGCCTAATGGCTCCCCTGCTGGCCTGATCGTCCCCAACCTCCCTCCCCTGCCGGTGTAATCACCCCCAACTGCCCTCCCCTGCCAGCCTGGTCGCCCCCAACTGCCCTCCCCTGCAGGCCTGGTCCCCCCCGCAACTGCCCCCCATGCATGCCTGGTCCCTCCTAACTGCCTTACCCT
>NW_006299881.1:66140-72969 GCF_000327345.1 Myotis davidii
CTTTCCCAAATCTCTCCCTCCCTCCAACTTTTTCTTAAATTAGTCAAGATAGTTTTATTTTTTCAAACATATATATATTGATTTTAGAAAGGAAGGGAGAGGGAGAGAGAGATAGAAACATCAATGATGAGAGAGAATCATTGATTGGCTGCCTCTTGCACACCTTTTACTGGGGATTGAGCCTGCAACCCAGGTATGTGCCCTTGATTATAATGAAATCCAGGACCTTCAGTCTGTAGGCCGAAACTCTATCACTGAGCCAGATCAGCTAGGGCCTGATTCATCTTTAATGTTCTGTATCAACTACTTGCTTTACCACAATGTCGATGACTCCTTGGGCCCTCTAAATGGGATTAATCCATAGATGCAGCCCATAAAATCAAGTCCTTAGCCTTAAGGAAATCACCTTTAGCTATTCCCCATGTACCACCTGACTTGATTTAAAGTCCTCTTTCACCTTTTTCATGTATGCCTTAGTTCTTCCTAGGCTCAGTGCTCACCTTGGTATTTGAACTCTGGTTTTTCTGCATTATTCAAAAATGCTTCATTGAACACATTACATGCCAAGCAGTATTCCATGTGCTAAAGAAACAAAAAGTGATCAAAACACACATGCCCTCACGGAACATACATTCTAGCGAGGACGCAAATACACAAAATAAAGGGCTAGTATAATATTAGACTGTGAGAGATCCAAGATGATGGCAGAGTAGGTGGATGTTACACTCACATCCTCCCAGGACCAAACTGGAATTAAAACTAAAATATAGAGCAATCAACCTGGGTAACCAACAGAAGAGCTGAACAGAAGTCTTATAACCAAGGATTTACAAAAGAAGACACATTGAGACTGGTAACAAGGTGGGGGGGGGGGGTGCATAAAGCACTGGCCCAGCTTTTACCAGTGGAGGCTGAGCTTCTGAAGAGATATTTCAGCTGTGGGGGTTCCTCCTGAGAAGTATAGGGTCTCAACCCCAAGCTGAGCTCCCTAGCCCAGAGCACCAAAGTTGGGAAGTCACCCACCTAACATCTGGCTGTGAAAATCAGCAGGCATTCTGTCCAGAAGGAGAGACTGTTAGAGACACAGGCAATCCATTAAAGGGCCAACACACAAAATCTCTTTCAGTCACTGACCCTGAGCTCTGGAGGAGAGGGAGGGAGCGGAGTGAAACTGGGGTTTGTGGCTTTTGAAAGAGCTGAAGGAACAGCTCCCAAAATACCTGTGCTGAGTCACTCTCCCATACCACAAACGGCATCTTTCTTGGGTGGAGCACTTCCCTCCATATGGCATCAGCCTGGGGGAATGCAATAGCCCCACACTCTGAACTCCATATAGCCCTACCCTTCAGAGCTTACACCCTGTTGAGAACTCAGCTGCCTGGGTCAGGGTCTAGAGGTCTGAGAAGACTCAAGGGTTGTCAGTGACTGAGTTGTGTGGCTCTGGATTAGGGGCCATTATCCCCACTTTCCAGTGAGCTTGACTAATGTCTCCTCTCATGGGATATATGCTAGCTCTAATCTCCAGGCTCTTGAAGGCTTAATTCTACTGACTCCTGGTGGCTCTGCCCTACTAAGATCTGGTCAGAATCCAGGACAGACTATGTTGTGTGGCTCTAGAACAAGGGCCATTTTCCCCTCACATGCCTAAGTGGTACAGAGTCTTCCCTTCACAGGGCCAAATATTTTTTTATGTTTATTTATTATTTTTTTTTATATTTATTGATTTCAGAGAGGAAGGGAGAAGGAGAGAGGGGTAGAAACATCATGATGAGAGAGAATCATTGATCAGCTGCCTCCTGCATGTCTCCTAATGGGGATCAAACCTGCAACCCAGGCATGTGCCGCCGGCTGGAATTCAACCTGGGACCCTTTAGTCCACAGGCTGACAATCTATCCACTGAGCCAAGCTTCCTAGGGCACAGGGCCAAATCTTGATCTGTTTGGGCCTGATAAACTCTGCTGGTCTCACCCTGATATCTCCCTGAGACCCCTGCCCACCATAAAGGTGTGCAAGAACCAAGTGGATAGCAGTTAGTTACCCTGAGACATTTGCTGAGTGGCCTCAGACCTACTACTGGCACATACTGAACCTGTATCAATCTGCTGAAGATCACTCGCCCCTACCTGGCGACTCACTAAGAACCTACCCCATGCAGCTTGTTCAGTGAATGAGCCTAATAGGCAATCAGCAGGCAGAGGCAGGCAAGGTGGATCTCAGAGTGCTTTGGGACTTTTGCTGACGTTCCCTCAGTCCCAGTGCTGATAAAAGCCAGCCTTGGTGTGTAGCTTGGTCCTTCCCATGCACACACAGGCCCAGTAGAGACAGCCACAAACATTAGATAGCTTTGTAGAACCAAAAAGATAGCCCAGGGCCAGTCACAGACAGTGTCTGACATTGGCCAGCACAAGAGTCTTTCCCAAGAAGCCCTAGACCCAACACACATAGTGACCAGATCCAGACAATATCAGAGTAGAATCCAATTAACTTTACTAGTGGCATATCCAAAGGGAGACAGAAAACAGACCATACTGAGGTGAATTCTGCTTCATGTGGTCAACATCTGTACAATAGCTTGTGCACTGGGGTTGGAGTTGATTCTCACGGTCAGCCAGCCTGAAGGTCAACCTCATGCATGAATGAGCCAATAGCAATCAAAACTCAAGTACAACAGGAGGGTTCACATAACCCACAGAAGGGACATTCTGGAGCACCTAATTTAGGTGATCTAGGAGATTGCAACACTGTGTCCCGTAGGACGACTACTACATAAGATCACCCTACCAAGACTGGGGTCATAGCAGATCTACCTAATAGATAGAAACAAACAAAAGAGGCAGCCAAAATGGGAAGACAAAGAACTATGTTCCAAATGAAAGTAGAAATCTCAAAAAAAAAAAAAGCTGAATGAAATGGAGACACACAATTTATCAGATATAGAGAAAAAAAATGATTATAAGAATACCAAAAAAACTTAGTGAGGCCCAGCCAGTGTGGCCCAATGGTTGAGTGTCTACCTATGAACCAGGAGGTCATGGTTCAATTTCTGGTTGGGGCACATGCCCAGGTTGTGGGCTCAATCCCTGGTGCAGGAGACAGTCGATCAATGATTCTCTCTCATCATCAATGTTTCTATCTCACCCTTTCCTTCCCTCTCTGAAATCAATAAAAATATATATTGAAAAAAACCTTAGTGAGGATTAAAACTGCATGAAAAAAGATACAGAAACCATAAAAAAGCATCAGTCAGAAATGGAGAATACAATATCTGAAGTGAAGAATAAACTAGAAGGAATAAACAATATGTTGGATGCGCAGAGGATTGAATAAGCAATTTGGAAGACAAGGTAGCAGGGAATACTCAATCAGAGCAGCAAAAAAATTCTTAAAATGAGGATAGCTTAAGAGACATTTGGGAAAACATAAAGCATAATAGCATGTGCTTCATAGGGGTACCAGAAGGAGAAGAGAGACAGCAGGGGATCAAGAACCTATTTTTAGGAAGAGGAGGAAGACAGCAGTGTAGGTAAACATGGTTTTCACCTCTACTCATAACCATATCAAAATTACAAAGCTTTGGTACTACAAAGCTATCTACAGTTTGTGGCTGCCTCTACTGGGCCTGGGTGTGCATGGGAAGGACCAAGCTACACATCAAACTATGGGACAAGCATTCAGAAAAGCCAGAATGGAAGTTATACAACTACAGAATTAAAGAAGAAACTATATTGAGATTAGTAAGAGGGGCAGAGGTACAAAATGGGCTGGTCCAATACCCATATGTGGTGTTTTGTTAATCCAGAGGGATATCTTGGCTGTGAGGCCTACGTTAGGAGAAAGGGGTCTCAGCCCCATACCAGACCTCTCAACCAGGTTCCAGTGCTGGAAAGAGAAGTCCCCATAACTTCTAGCTTAAAAACCAGTGGGGATGGTGGCTGAGTGGCACAGAGGCTGCTGGAGTCCAAGGTGTTCCTCTTAAAGGTCCATTGCATGGAATTACTCAGACTCACACTCTGTGGCTCAAGTGCTAAGGCAGCAGCTTGAAAGGATCCAGTAAAATAAAGGAGGAGCTAAATTATCAGGCATCAGGGTAAGAACTGGTGGGCAGTTTTCTCCCAGACAAAAGTGCTGGCAGAGGTCATTGTTCCTATGCTGAGACTTCCCCTGCCAAAGAATCTTCTGGCAGGTGCCATATATGAGTTTCCATCAATCTGGATCACACTGTTCACCCTAACTTGGTGATTCCCTGAGTCACCACCCAATTTGCAGCCCCACCCAAGATGTTCGAGATGGTTGTTCCATATAAAACAGCCTGACCTGGCTCAGGCTTCAGACTTTTCTAAAATCCCTCAAACAAGCAACAGCTGGCCTTAGTATGCCCATACCTCTCAATAAGAAGCCCCAGGCTCAACACTAGCAGCAGCTTGCCGAGGTTCACAGCTTGGCCTTTCCTGGACACCTCCATGCCCAACACAAGTAGTAGCCATCTGCAGATCACTCTGTAGTTTGTGCCAGGTGGCCCCAGAGCACAGGTAGTAGCTGACTTTCTACCTCTTGGGAGGCCCCAGAACCAGTACACCTGGTGGTTAGTTTTAGACCATACAAGATTATAACCTTACTACATCTATGAGTGACACACTCACGGGGTAGACTCAATGAGCACCACCAAGGCCTCACTGACGCATGTCCTGCTCCATAGGGGCATCTCCTGCACAGAAGCTCTTCCACTGTAGTTGCAGCTGGTCTGCACAGCCAATCATAAGCTTGGGGGTCAATCCAGTGATGCCAACAGCAAGCAAGGCTCATCTACAACAGGACAGTGCACACAGCCCACATAAAGGCACACCTAGAGTGCCCAAGTCAGGTGACTGGGGAGGCTGAGCCACTGAGACCTACATGACACCTAATACACAAGGCCACTCTACCAATTCTAGAAAACATAGAAGCTCTAACTAATACATAGAAATGAACAAAAGGGAACAGCTAAAATGCAGAGACAATTAAACATGTCACAATGAAAGAACAGAAGAAATCTGCAGATAAGAACTAAATGAAATAGAAGTAAGCAAACTACCAGATACAGAGTTCAAAACAATGGTTATAAGGATTCTCAATAAATTTAATGAGATCTTCAAGGAACTTAGTGACAACTTCAAGGAACTTAGAACATCAACAACATAAAAAAAAAAGACCAGTCAGAATTGAAGCACACACTAACTGAAATGAAGAATAATTTACAGCCCTAGCTGGTTTGGCTCAGTGAATAGAGCATTGACCTGCAGACTGAAGGGTCCTGGGCTCAATTTCAGTCATGGGCACATTCCCAGGTTGCAGGCTCGATCCCCAGTAGGGGGCGTGCAGGAGGCAGCCAATCAATGATTCTCTCTCATCATTGATGTTTCTCTCTTGCCCTCTCCCTTCCTCTCTGAAAGCAATAAAAATATATTTTAAAAAAAGAATAACTTACAGGGATTCAATAGTAGAGTAGAGGACACTGAAAATCAAATCAGTAATTTGGAATATGAGGAAGCAAAAAACACCCAATCAGAAGAGCAAAAAGATAAGAGAATCTCAAAATATGAGGAGAGTATAAGGAGTCTCTGGGACATCTTTAAGCATATCAACATTTGCATCATAGGAGTGCCAGAAGGATAATAGAGGGAGCAAAAAATTGGAAACCTATTTGAAAAATTGATGACAGAAAACTTCCCCTACCTGCTGAATGGAATAGACTTATGAGTGCAGGAAGAGAAGATAGTCTGAAACAAGAGGAGCCCAAACAGTCCCATACCAAGACATAACATAATTAAAATGCCAAAGGTTAAAGACAAAGAGAGAATCTAAAAAGCAAGAGAAAAACAGTTATCTACAAGGGAGCACCCACACAATGGTCAGCTGATTTCTCAACAGAAACCTTGCAGGTCAGAAGGGAGTGGCAAAAAATATTCAAAGTGATGAAAAGCAAGGAACTATAACCAAGATTACCCAGCAAAGCTACTATTTATAATTGAAGGTTGGATAAAGAGCTTCACAGGTAAAAAGGTAAAGGATTTCATCACCACCAAACCAGTATTACATGAAATGCTAAATGGCCTTCTTTAAGAAGACTAAGAAGTAAAAGAAAAAAGATAAAAAATATGAACAATAAGTCCAGCTAACATGGCTCAGTCATTGAGTGTCGACCTATGAACCAGGAGGTCACAGATTGATTCCAGGTCAGGGCAGATGCCCAGGTTGTGGGCTCAATCTCCAGTGTGGGGTGTGCAGGAGGCAAATGATCAATGATTCTCTCTCTTTGTTGATGTTTCTCTCTCCCCCTCTCTCTGAAATCAATAAAATATATTTAAAAATATGAATAATAAAATGACAATAAATAATATTTATCAATAATTGAATCTAAAAATAAACAAACAAGGCATCTAATGAACAAAAGAAATTATGAATAAAATAGAACTAGAAGCATGGAAACATGGAACATACTGAGAAATGTCAGAGGAAAGGGGGGTATGGGGACTGGAAGAGATTAGCCAAAGAACTTGTATGCATATATGCATTGCCCATGGACACAGATAATAGGGTGGTGAAGCTGATACAGCTCCTAGGACACTTGAAACTAAAGAGAAAATGAACAAAAGGGACTACATCAAAGTAAAAAGCTTCTGCACAGCAAAAGAAACCATCAACAAAACAACAAGAAAGCCCACTGCACGGGAAAACATATTTGCCCATGTCATATCTGATAAGGGCCTAATCTCCAAAGTTTATAGGGAACTCATACATCTTAACAAAAGGAAGATAAACAATACAATAAAAAAATGGGCAACGGACATA
>NW_006299881.1:73304-104773 GCF_000327345.1 Myotis davidii
TGTGAGTACATGCATATATAATATATATACAGACGGTTCTGTGTGACTGAAATATGTTACAACTTTTAAAAAAATTTGGTGGTGGGAGGGTTGGGGGGCAGGAGGTAGGGGGGTAAGAGATCAACCAAAGGACTTGTATGCATGCATATAAGCATAACCAATGGACATAAGACACTGGGGGATAGGGGAGGCTAGGGGACTGTCTAGGGCGGGGGGAAAAATGGACACATATGTAATACCCTTTGTAATACTTTAAGCAATAAAAAAAATAAAAAGATAGGGTGGTGAAGCCCTGGGGCAAGTCAGGAACTGGGTGGAGGGGAGTAATGGGGGAACATAAAATGGAGGGACATCTGTATAACACTCAACAATAAAGATTTTTTTAAAGAACCTATTTGAAGAAGTAATGACTGAAAACTTCCCTAATCTGGTTAAGGAAAAAGACACAAGTTCAGGAAGTGCAGAGAGTCCCCAAACAAGATGGACCCAAAGAGTCCCACACCAAGATACATCATAATTAAAATGGCAAAGGTTAAAAACAAAGAGAGAATCTTAAAAGCAGTAAGAGAAAGACAAGTGGTTACTTACAAAGGAGCTCCCATAAGACTGTCAGCTGATTTCTCAACAGAAACATTTCAACCAGAAGGGATTGCCATGAAATATTAAAAGTGATCAAAAGCAAGACCTACAACCAAGACTACTTTATACAGCAAGGCTATCATTTAAAATCAAAGGAGAAGGTAGGTCCATTGGTTAGAGCATCATCTCAATCCATCAAGTTGCTGGTTCTATCCTGGTCAGGCTACATACAGGAGTCCACCAATGATTGCATAAATAAGTGGACCAACAAGTGGGTCTCTCTCTCTCTCTCTCTCTCTCTCTCTCCCCCCTCTCTCTTTCTCTCTATTTCTCCCCCTCTCTCTTTCTACCCCTCTCTCTATAAATTATAAAATAAAATAAAATTGAAGGTGAAATAAAGAGCTTCCCAGACAAGAAAAAGCTAAAGGAATAATGTTAGCACCAAACCAGTATTACCACAAATGTTAACATATCTTCTTAAAGAGAAAAAGAAGAAAAAACAAAACAGAGGAACATAGTTAAAAGAATAAAATGGCAATAAGTACATACTTATCAACAGTCACTTTAAATGTAAATGGCTCCAATGCTCCAATCAAAAGACATAAGGTAGCTAATGAATAAGAAAACAAGACCCATATATATGCTCTCTAAAAGAGACCCACCTTGTATCAAAAAGTACACACAGACTAAAAGGGATGGAAAAATATATTTATGCAAATGGAAATGAATAATAAGCTGGGGTAGCAACACTTATATTTTTCAAAATAGACTTCAAATCGAAGGCTATAGTAAGAGACAAAGAAGGACACTATATAATGATAAGGGTGTAAGCCAACAAGAGAATATAACTCTTGTAAACATTTATGCACCCATTATAGGAGCACCTAAATATATTAAAGCAAATCTTGATGGACATAAAGGGAGAGATGGACAGTAATATGTTCATAGTCAGGTATTTTAACACCACTGACATCAATGGAAAGATGTTCCAGACAGAAAAATCAACAAGGAAACAGTGGCCTTAAATGACACATTAAATCAGATGGATTTAATTGACATCTTCAGACCATCAGAATATACATTCTCGTCAATTGCACATGGAACATTTTCTAGGATAGACCAACATGTGAGGAAACAAGCAAGACTCAATAAATTTTAAAAGATTGAGCAAAATAGAGACAGTCTCATAGAGAGCAGGCAGACAGCTTGTGGGGTGGGGTCAGTATTAGAGGACATGGAAAACAGTGTAGTAATTACAGGGGTGAAAGGGGATGTGTGGAGGTGGTAGAGGTCACAGAGAGATAAAAGGTGATAAAAATAAAATAAAAATTTTAAAAAGTAATCTAATAAATATAATAAGATTGAAATCATGCCAGGCATTTTCTCTGACCCTAATGATATGAAACTAGAAATTAATCACAAGAACAAACTAGAAAAACACACACACAAAAAGAAGGCTAAATAACACATTACTAAATAATGAATGGCTAACAATGAGATCAAGGTAGAAATCAAAAGATACCTTGAAACAAATGAAAATGAGAACACAACAACCCCAAACCTATGGGACCCAATGAAAGCAATCCTAAGAGGAACATTCATAACATGCCTAACTCAAGAAACAAACGAACAAAACATTTCAAATAAGCTTACTTTACATTTAAAGGAACTAGAAAAAGAACAGCAGACAAAGTGCAAAGTGAATAGAAAGAAAAAATGATCAGAGTGGAAATAAATAAAAGAAAATCTAAAAGAAAATAATACAAAAGATTAATGAAACCAATAGCTGGTTCTTTAAAAAGATAAGATTGGCAAACCTTGAACCAGACTCATCAAGAAAAAATTGAGAGGACCCAAATAAGTAAAATCAGAAATGAAAGAGAAATAAGAAATGGCACCAAAGAAATACAAAAGATTGTAAGAAAACATTAGGAACAACTATATGCCCACAAATTGGACAATCTGGACTAAAAGGATAAATTCCTAGAAACATATAATCTTCTAAAACTGAATCAGAAAAGATCAGAAAATTTGAATAGACTGATTGCAAGTAATGAAAATGAAGCTGTAGTAGCAACACTCCCAAGAAACAAAATTCCTGTACCAGAAAGCTTCAAAGGTAATTTTTTTTCAAATATTTAAAGAAGAACTAACACCTTCTAAAACTGTTCAAAAAAATTCAAGAAGAGGAAGACTCCAAAGCTAATTTTATGAGGCGAGCGTTATCCTAATTCCAATACCAAATAAAGACACTACAAAGAAATAAAATTATAGCCCCATATCCCTGATGAACATAGATGCTAAAATCATCAACCAAATATTAGCAAATCAGATCCAACAATATACTAAAAAGATCACATACCACGATCCAGTGGGATTGATTTCAGAGATGCAAGGTTGCTATATCTGCAAATCAAAAAATGTGATACACCACAGAAACAAAATGAAGGATTAAAAATCATATGATAATATCAATAGATGCAAAAAAACATTTGGAAAAATCAAGCACCCATCTTATCTAATAAAAGAGAAACATGCAAATTGACCGTACCTCCACCACACTCAAAAGCCACACCCACAAGCCACGCCCACCAGCCAATCAGAGTGGCAGCCATGGACCGGGAGCAAGCAGAAGGCTTGGTTGCCCCGGCGATGGAGGAAGCCAAGCTTCCCGCCTGCCCTGGCTGGCTGTGGCCTCCACTCAAGGCAACAAAGTTTCAATTATAGAAGAAAGATAAATCCCAGATACCTGCTTCCAGCCAGCCTCCATTGGGAGCTTGGGTGGCTGGGGGTTGTGGCCAGCCTGCAAACAGCCATCAACCCCTCACCCAGGCTGGCCACACCCTCATGGGGTGAGGGTTCCCGCTGGGGGGCTTCACCAGCCTGAAAACAGTCATCAGCCCCTCACCCAGGTTGGTCAGGCACCCCAGCAGGGACCCCCACTCTGAAGGGGCTTGGCCAGCCTGCAAACAGCCATCAGCATCTCACCCAGGCTGGCCAGGCACCCCACCAGGATCCCCCTCCCTGAATGGGGTGTGGCCAGTCTGAAAACACCCCTCAGCCCCTCACCCAGGCTGGCCAGGCACCCCAGCGGGACCCCCACCCTGATCCAGGACACCCTTCAGGGCAAACCAGCCAGCCCCCACCCATGCACCCAGTCTCTATTTTTATATAATAAAAGGGTAATATGCAAATTGACCTTAACAGCAGAACAACTGGGAATGACTGGTCACTATGACACACACTGACCACCAGGGGCAGACACTCAATGCAGGAGCTGCCCCCTGGTGGTCAGTGCAGTCCCACACGGGGAGCTCTGCTCAGCCACAAGCCAGGCTGATGGCTGCCAGTACAGTGGTGGTGCTGGGAGACTCTCCCGCCTCCTCCACAGCACTAAGGATGTCCGACTGCAACTTAAGCCTGCTCCCCGCTGGCAAGTGGACATCCCCCGAGGGCTCCCAGGCTGCCAGAGGGATGTCTGACTGCTAGCTTGGGCCCAATCCTCTGGGGAGCGGGCCTAAGCCAGCAGGTGGACATCCCCCAAGGGATCCCAGACTGTGAGAGGGCAGAGGCAGGGCTGAGGGGCCTCCCCGAGTGCACAAATTTTTCTGCACCAGGCCTCTAGTCTATATTAATAAAAGGGTAATATGCTAATTAGACCAGACATCCTTTCGGACAAAGTTGCAGCAGCTGTGAGAGCCAAGGGCTGGTGGCATAGGAGAGGCAGTGGTGTGGAGGGCCCGGGCTGGTGTACTCATGCACTGCATGGCCCCTCCATCCGCAGAGATGGACACTGGGAGAGGCGGGCCAGTCCTACCCACCACTGAGGACCCCTCCATTCACAGAGGCAGGGCGGGGCGAGGCAGGGTGGCCCATAGTCTTGGAGCCTCCGCAGAGGCTAGATGGGGTGCAACTGAGGTGCCTCAACCTCCCACAGTCCCTTCCCCAGCTGGCCAGACCCAGATCACCGCCCCCTACACACACAAGTGGGCAGGGGGTGGGGCCAGTGCTAAAAAGTGAGGGCTGAGGGTCGGCAGCCCCAGCATTGGCCAGCTTTGGCAGCAGCAGCAGCAGCAAGGTGATGGGGGTGGCGCCTTCCCCTGATCCTCTTGGTTGCCTCCCGTAGTGGGAGGCCAGACAGCGGCTTAGGCCTGCTCCCTATGGGTCATCAGTAGGACACCCCCTGAGGTCTCCCAGGCTATGAGAGGGGGCAGGCCAGGCTAAGGGAACCACCTCCCAGTTCACGAATTTTCATGCACCGGGCCTCTAGTTTATGATAAAAACTCTCAGCAAAGTGGGAACAGAAGGATCATATCTCAACATAATAAAGGCCATATATAACAAATCCACAGCCAACATCATACTCAATGGGCAAAACCTAAAACCATTTCCTATAAGAACAGGAACAAGACAGGGATGTCTGCTTTCACCACTCTTATTCAACATAGTACTGGCAGTCCTAGCCACAGCAATCAGATGAGAAGAAATAAAAGGAATCCAAATTGGAAAGGAGAAAGTAAAACTGTCATTATTTGCAGATGACATGACACTGTATATAGAGAGCCCTAAGGAGTCCACCAAAAAACTACTAGAACTGATCAAGGAATTCAGTAAAGTTTACAAAATAAATATCCGGAAATCAGTTGCATTTTTATGCACCAATAATGATATATCAGAAAGGGAAACTAAGAAAACAATCCCATTTACAATTGCATAAAAAATACTTAGGAATAAATTTAACCAAGGAGGTAAAAGTCTTGTACTTGGAAAATTATAAGTCACTGAAGAAAAAAAGTGAAAGCATACACCCTGTTCATAATAGGAAGAATTGACATCATTAACATGTATGTACTACCCAAAGCAATCTATAGAATTAATCTATACTACTTGAAGCAATCTATAGAACCAATCTATATTACCATATGATTTCACTTATGTGGAATCAAATGAACAAGCAAAATAGAAACAGACTCATAGATACAGAGAATAGAACAGCCGTGGGCAAACTACGGCCCACGGGCCGGATCCGGCCCGTTTGAAATGAATAAAACTAAAAAAAAAAAAAAGACTGTTCCCTTTTATGTAATGATGTTTACTTTGAATTTATATTAGTTCACACAAACACTCCATCCGTGCTTTTGTTCCGGCCCTCTGGTCCAGTTTAAGAACCCATTGTGGCTGTCCGGCTGCCTGCCTGTATGGACTTTGCTGTGAGGACTATTCTTTCTGATGGCTATATGGCCACTGGCTTCTGCAATAGGCTCATTCTTATACACCCATAACCTCTCATGTCTTCTACATCTAAGACCCGATGTCCTAGGAGGTCCAGCCCCAGGCAGAGGGGCTCAGACCCAACACCTGTTACTAGTGAGCAGAGGATAAAGAAGGAACTTTGACTAAGGAGAATTTAGAAGAATACAAGGACTCTTAGACACTCAGAGGTACTCAGAGCACCAGAGCTCTTACAGGGCTCTGGCCCTGCCCTGACAAGGGGCATGAAAACTACAGGTTGCCCCCCAA
This sequence comes from Myotis davidii, assembly GCF_000327345.1. Taxonomy (NCBI): domain Eukaryota; kingdom Metazoa; phylum Chordata; class Mammalia; order Chiroptera; family Vespertilionidae; genus Myotis; species Myotis davidii. The sequence continues at coordinate 79,404 of NW_006299881.1, forward strand.
GGGAAGATGCAATGGAAAGAGTAAACAGATGGAAAGGAAGTAGAGAACACAAATAGAGGGAAGAGAAAGTTACTGGGAAAAGAGAAATATTAAAGTTGGAAAGATTTGCTAGAAGCACTGTGTAAAATCAGACTGACCACCCCTCCTTCCATGCCTCCCTTATTCACTAACCTCTTTCTTTAATGCAATGTTTTCCCCAGAAATTCCTGTCTCAACCTTGAAGTTGTTTTTCCTGATAACTACAATTTTATAAGATACTAGAGGCCTGATGCACGAATTTTGTGCAAGAGTAGGCCTTCCTTCCCCCAGCTGCCGGCACTGGCTTCCCTTTGGCACCTGGGACCCAGGCTTCCCTCCAGTGCTGGCAGGCACCTGGGACCTGGGCTACCCTCGCAGCCCCGGCTTCATCTGGAAGGATGTCCAGAATGAGGTCCAGAATGATGTTGGGTCTAATTAGCATATTACCCTTTTATTATTATAGATACCTACAAAAACAGCATGCTAATACAACCTCTTTTGGAAACTGTTTGGAAGTGTTTACTAAAAATAAATTTAAACTTACTCTGTGACCTAGTAATTCCATTTCTAGGTATATAGTCAAGTGAAATAAATGCAAATGTCCACCAAATATCATCTACAGAAGTAACAATACAGTCTTATTCAAAATAGCACCAAATTAGAAACAACCCAAATGTCCATCAATATGAGAACAGATAAGTAAAGGTGTGGAATACTACACAGAAAAGGAATACAATATAGAAGTAAAAAAAAAAATCAACATGTGAAAAAAACATGGGTGAATCCTAGAGGCAATATGTTGAGCAAACAAGCCATACATAGAAGGCAGATACCACATGATGCCCTTTATATGAAATTAAAGAACAGGCAAAACTAATCTTATCATTAGCGATCAGGATAATGGTCATATCTGGGAGGAGTTATTGACTGGCAAGGGGCAGGAGGGAACTTTTTGGGGTGCTGGAAATACTTTGTATCTGATATGAGTGACAATTACATGGATGTATGCAAAATGATCCATATATGTGGGATTAACACTTCTTATGCATTTTGCTATATATTTCACAACCCATTTCCTCCCCAAGAAAACACTACACATAACAGACAGTGGTAGCCTTTCTTCCCCCCAAAGCACACACATGCCTACCTTAAAACACAGATGTGTTTGCACATTCCCATCCTGCCTAGCATTGCACTGGGCCATAGTAATTACTTATTGGATGCTTGAACAATAAGCTCATTTTTAGCGTGCATCTGTTGATAAAACTAACCAGTATTTCCTTTCTTATGTTTACAGACTGATTTTAAGATGGACTATTTAATGCTTTCAATTAATAATTTGCTAGTCTTTTTCTAGACTTTTAGATTATCTCTTTTTCTACATTCTAGTCAGAGACAACTCACAAATTGCAAGGATTGAAGATTTTAAACAGTTTCTTCTTTTACTATACTAACTTCATTGCCCTGAATTGTGCCTGTGTTACAACCCAGATCACTCTCACCACTAGGTGGCAATAACCTCACTAAAATAAAATAGAGCTGAAATAAAGACCAATACAGAAGGGCAACTAAAACAATTTAGCCTTGTTTTTTCTTTCCTTCTCATAAATTCAGTAAGGAAAAAAGCCAGTCACAAATCTGTATTTCTGCTATAATACTGGCACCCAATAATACCTCATCTATATATATAAAACCCTAATATGCAAATAGACCGAATGGCAGAACAACTGAACAACCAGTCACTATGACGTGTGCTGACCACCAGGGGACATGCGCAGAACATGGCGGGTGTCAGCAGCAGGTGGCACAGTGTGGAACCTGGCAGCATCGGCCGCAGTGGGATGGTGGAGCAGGTGAGTGGGGGTGCCAGACCAAGGCAGGGCGTCATTGGGGTGAGCCTCTGGTGGTTACTGAAAATTCTTTGCTTCCACGCACCGCAGTTTCACACGGCGCTCACACCCGCTGCCAGCACTGAAGCTGCTGCTCGCCCCCACTGCCAGCACCCAGCACCGTCCCCAATCACTCAGTGCCATCAGCAGGTGTGAGTTGCGGCTGTTGGACCCTGAGGGCTTCTCCACCTCCCTCTGTTCCTGAAGGGCAATCGGGGCAGCAGCTGCCGCTTGCACCTGTGATTGGCACTGGTCCCAATCACTCCACATTGTCAGTAGGTATGAGTGGGGCAGGGGCTGTCAGTGCATGGGAGCAGCCGCTGGCGGGACTGCTGGCAGACAGGGGACCAGAAGCCGAAGAAGGAGGGGTTGGGCGGGGGCGTGGAAGATGGGCTGAAACCCACTCCTGTGCCCACCACAACCTTGGGCCCACAGTTCCTTTCAAGGTGCATGGATTCATGCACTGGGCCCCTAGTAACTAATAAATGGGACTTGAGATTTGATCAGAGTTGTGTTTTCAGTGAAATCTGATAACGATATATAAACATTTTACCTTATGAAATGAATGTGCCTGAAAAATCCATTAAGCTACACTTAGCTATGTCTTTAAATATGATAATGTATAACTTTTAAAAACTTGCCTTAAACATTAATGCCAATTCTATCACCCTATCCAATATAGACCTCCCCCACCGTTAGTTGCCCAATAAGTCAACTGAGGTCTTTGTGGTTTGGTTGGTCATTAAATTGTTTTTCTTTTTTCCTTTCACTTTCATTACCAACCAACCTTCCAATACACTTTTGATGTCTCCCTCCCACATTTTAGTTTCCTCTTCTCCCTTTAATTATAATGAACATTTATTATTAGTTTTTAAAATTGATTTTAGAGAGAGGACTGAGGAGAGTGAGAGAGAAACATTGATCAGTTGCTTCCTATACATACCCTCACTAGGGATGGAGCCTGTGACCAGGGCATGTGCCCTGACTAGGAAATGAAGCAGTGACTTCTTGGTTTATAGGTTGATGCTCAACTACTGAGCCACATGGACCAGGCTGAAGCAATTCTTTTAACTGTGTCTATTTTCTTCCCGAAAGCTTATGTAGTAAAGCACTACACAGATTGGACTGGCCAATAAAATCAGATTGTTTTGTCCTAGACATGAGGCTAAGGTGAGGTCCCTGAAGCCAGGTGCATTGGAACATCCTGCATAAACTCTATGGCATGATATGGCTTCATAGACCAATCCCTGCCCCTAGCCCTGCCCTATTAAAAGTTTACCCTTGTATGTTTAAAGAGGAAACATTACCTGGCCACAGCTAAGTAGTAGATGGCGTTTTCCCTTGGAGTTCTCCCGCTGTGCTCAGAGAAAGATTTGAAGGAGGATCTGGGTATAAAGTCAGTACAGGATGTTGCAAAATAAAAAGATGGGTGTGAATAACCCACTCTGGAAACTGGAGGGGGGGGAATTTGGGGGAGATATGTATTTTTTATGAGCTTTTCTTTTTTCCTAACTGTGGCAATCATATTTTTCCAATTTTGTTGTTGATGTCTTTGTAATTCAGAAAATACATTTGTATCTACAAGCTGAGGATATTTGAGGGTTTGTTCTCTTGTGTCCTGCTGTGAAATTGCCAAAGGATTGATGGGTTTCCTGCTTGTAATTTGTTCCCTGAGAGGTGGTAGCTTGCACATAATGTTCTGTGAGTCCTTGTTCCCAGCTTTGTGCCAGCTCTTGGAGGTCATTTTTGGTTTGGTGAAACCATCCACCATCACAGGGTCTCCAACTTTTGCCCCAAAGACCTTTGCTCCACAAAGCTGGCTTTTGTAAAGATTATGACTCTGAGCTCTGAGGACCCACTGTTTTATTTTAATATAGATCCTCATGGGGACTGAAATCTTCAGAAAAGAAACCGTAGACCACATTTTACTAAGTAAATATAATACGCAGTCTTTATGCTTGTGTTTGGATGCGATGGTCAGGGGAGTTTGACCCACTGCGTTTTTGCATTCCAGGCACATCACGCTGTAGTTGACAAAGGCCTTCAGAATCAACAGCTGGCCCGCTTCTGCAGCTGCATGAATGGGGCATTTAGAGACATCTGCATGCAGGGCTTCATGGCACCATGCTCGGTAGGGGTGGACGCCAACTGCCTCGTTGGGCCGCACACCCTGCTTCAGGGCCCATTCAGTGAGCTCAATGTAGCCATAAAAGGCAGCAATGTACAGGGCCACCCTTTTCTGATACCTGAATGAGTGAAACAAGTAGGAGTGTTCAGTAAGTCAGCAAATAGACAAATGTAGTTACATTAAATACCTACGAAACATTCTAGTTAAAATGTTTGTTTCTTCCTAACTTGTACCCAAACGATTTTCAGAAAAGGTATACAGTAACCTACAAGTTAAACTGTAGAGGTTCTGCTTATACACATTATCCTACTATGCACATGTACATAGTTCAAACTGCTTTCCTTGGAGAAGCTTTCTTTTTATGAAAATTAAATGCTCAGGAAGAATACACAGCTTTATATCAATTGGGAAAGTACTGGAAGAAATTCAACACATTTTAGAAATTTGAAAGTTGTGTATGCTTGTTCTATCTTTTTTAACAATCCTTATTTTTTGGCTTCTGAGATGCTACTGCTATCTGATCACCACTAGGTGGCCCCCTACCAACACCATGCCCAGTGCCATCATCTCCTCTCCCAACTCCATTTATCCCTCTCCAGGCTTTGCCTCACACTATACTCAATGAACTTTTTAATTACTTAAACTAGAGGCCCAATGCATGAAATTTAAGAGTAGGCCTTCCTTTCCCCAGCTGCCAGCACAGGCTTCCCTCTGACTGAAGGCAGGCACCCGGGATCTGGGCTTCCCTTGCAGCCCTGGCTTTGTCCGGAAGGACTTCCCATCTAATTAGCATATTATGCTTTTATTTTTATAGATTGGAGACTGTCTTCTGTTCCAACAATTGAAGTTCTAACTCTTCACCTTGGCTATAAGGCCCTTCATCATGTGTCCCCTGCCCCCTTCTCCTGCTCAACTTTGTACCAGTCCCCTTCTATTTCACTGAACTGGAGCCACACTGGCCTTTTTACTATCCTTCCAACACCCCATAAGGCATAAGCTGAAAGATGGGGGAAGGCTGTTCAGAGAAAGAAGAATCAGGGAGGGAAACCTAGACAGGGCCCCACCAGGTATTGTCCAGGATACATTTGGGCAAGGCTATCTGACCCCACTGTGGAGATGGAGACAAGCTAGCCTGATATCTAGGATACACTATGTGTAACTAACTCTCCTATGTCTGATTGCATGCTCCCCACACCACCTTTGGATGTGGTATGTGACTTCCCATGTAATTTTCTTGTATGAAGTAGGTGGTTTGCCCAGAACATATGAGTCTCTAGGAGCCTCTGGCAGTTAGATTATAACTAATTAGAGTTATAGGTTAATGCACTGGCACTTTGGTTCACACATTAATTTCTTTTGAAATTCATTATTGCACATCAGCATCTCTGAACTTGATCAGTTTTCTTGATTTGGGAGCAGAGCCTTTCCTGGATGGACTAACTGGCCTCTGCTTTCATCCTTATCACCCATGTTGTGGGAACTGGAAGCACTCTTGTTACCAAGGTTAATTGATCCTGCCTCCTAAATGTATCTTTTCACAGTCTGTTCTCTTAGTCCTAAACAATAATAATCTCTTGACTGTCTCCCTGCCTTCCTGCCTTCCTCTATTTCTCACAATGAAGCCAGCCAGCCTTCTAAAATGCCTTTCTCTACCTTCAGAATACGTCCTTTACATTTCTGTGGGTCCTGCGTGAACTGGCTTCTTCATAGCTTTTGAGCCTCTGGCCATTAGCTCCCTCTCACTCTGATCTACCATGTGAAACTTCTTTCAGTACCTTGCACATCTATTCTCTTGCCCTTATCTTTGTACATGTAGGTCCATCTGTTTTGGAACACGGGTTTTTTTCTCCCTACCATTTATCTGAGTACCAACTCTTCAGGCCTCAATTTCAATTCTCTTTCTCAAGATGATCCCCTGAGTCTGTTATTTCTCCATATTATAGATTCCCATATCATCTTGCATGATGCCCATGTCATAACACTTTTCCCATGGACTGATAACAGTACCTAACATTTGTATCCTGCTTGCCACCTGCCAGACAGCTCTCTAATTCCTTAATCTCTAAAACAGCTCTATAAGATAGACATTATTATCATTCCCATGTTATACAAGAGGACACTGAGGTACAAGATGATGGAATAATTTGCCCAAGTTTACACAACTGGACACTGAGGGAGTGGGGCTTTGAACCTGGCAGATGGGCACTGCCGTTGGTACTCTCAAACATTTTGCAGTTCTGCTTCTTCAGGAATTGGTTACTGGTTTTCTCTTTCCCCTACTGGACTGTAACCTTGCTAAGAGCATGGACTATGTCTTGTTAATTGCTATATTCACAGGATCTTGCATAGTAAATGCTCAAGAGATATTTGTTAATTGGGTAGAGGAATAAAAGGAGCTTTTCAATGTGATCATTTATAGTCACCAAGCTCTTACATTTTATTTAAATATTAAGTCAAATGGAGATGGTTAAGCACATGAGTACTAGATTTAAATTGTCAGGATCCAACACCCAGTCATGTCCTTGCTGGCTGTGTAACAATGGGCACATTTTCTTTATAGATTTCCTCATCTATAAAAAAAAAGATAAAATAGTATCTACCTCAAAATTGAACAGTGCCTGCTACAAAGTACTCAGTAAATATGCACTATATGTAACAATGTAGTACAACTATTTCTTTGGATTTAGAGCATGAAAAAAATTAATCTAAAATAGTTGAATATTTTGTAAAATTGCAAATGGTGGCTTTCCAATCTGTCACTTCACAAAGCCCTTGGAGCTCCTGGTGGGTATGTGGGCTTCTGTACAGCATAATTAAATCACCCACAAGGGGGCACTGTTCTAAAATACTACAATACCACTGAATTGAAAACAAAGGGGTAATATAGTGTTTGGGAAGCTACAGAGATACATTAACTTTTCTGAGCCTACCCACCTCCACGGCCAGGCCTCACATGCTTCACTTCATGTACTGCAAAAGTATGAATGCTGTATTAAATGCAGCTTGAAAAATTATATGGGAGCTTAGGAAGAGGCAGCCAATGTTTCAGCCAATCAATAGCGAATGTGTTGTATTTTTTAAAGAATAATTGAATGTGAGAGTGAGAAGATACTTATTCTGATGGCTTTAAAAAGAGATGTTAAAAGTCTGATACCCAAACCAAACTGGTCACCCATTTAAATAGTGTTTCCTGAGGAATGTGTACCCGAATTGCAATCCTTTCCCCAAAGGCTGTTAGCTCTGATGGCATCCCTGCTTCCTCATTCTACAAATCTCTCCATAATGGGGTCTGGTTGAGACATGCTAACTGGACCTGGCATGGAGCAGCACACCACCCATGGAGTGAATTATAGACTCAAAGTCCTATGGAAATTTAGGGTTACTTAAAAAATTACTTAAATTAATTTAGCATTTGCTTTATCTCCATACTTAAGTACCGGTTTTTCATTTGATAAATAGCGTTGGACTTTAAGTTTTTGTCCGAGGAGACAACCCATCAGAAATTCCTTCCATCCATCCCAGACGTCCAAGCGAAGTGTTGTGCCTGTGGATCAAGAGAGGCAGTTACAGTCCAGTCCATCATGTGGCTTGGCAATCCATAAAACTTCTAAAGATAGCTTCCCCCACAGAGGCATGGACTAGATCACTGATGGTGAACCTTTTGAGCACGGCGTGTCAGCATTTTGGAAAAACCCTAACTTAACTCTGGTGCTGTGTCACATACAGAAATTTTTTGATATTTGCAACCATAGTGAAACAAAGATTTATATTTTTGATATTTACTTTATATATTTAAATGCCATTTAACAAAGAAAAATCAACCAAAAAAATGAGTTCGCGTGTCATCTCTGACACAAGTGTCATAGGTTCGCCATCACTGGACTAGATGCAAAAGTAACCTTGGAGTAAGTTGACAGAGATGTTATTCTTAGCTAAGGCCTGCACAGTGATTGCATATGATGCTGAAATATTTTTTGCAGCTTTCTGAAAACAGTACTGTGGATACTGATTCCATGATGATGTACATATCACCATGTAAAACTAAAGCTATTTTGTTGGAAGAGGAAACTAAAAAAACATGGCAGGACAAATGGGCTCCTTCTTGGGCCTTTAGCTTATGATAGGCTGTGGGTGGAGCTGAATGATCCTTTTGTTCTGTGCTTCACAAAGAAGGAGCCATTCTGTGTTATGAAAGTCCATTGCTCCTGGAGGATTTATCACTTGCTCCTCAATAGATGACTCTCTCCTTATGCTGTGACACCACATTCCCTTTGCTCCTTGGGCAGGTGTTCTTCAGGAATCTTTCCTCAGCCTTTGGATCTACTCACTCTACACATCCCTCAGGATAAAACCCAACTTGGCCTACCCTGTCCTCTGTCATCTTCCTCCATCCAGCCTGCCTCACTTACTCTGTCCAGGGCACTCTGACCTTTCACCTGTCCTTGAGACATACCAATTCCACACCCATCTCAGTAACTAAAAATTTATAACTTCTTTTGCTTCACGGGGTCTTTATCCAGATTTTCACAGGGGATTGTCCTTCTTATTCAGTTTCCAATTCAAACATCATGTCCTCACAGAGGACCTTCTCAGCACCATAGCTAACTCAGTCCCTGCTGCCACTGCCCCTCCCCTCTAATACTCTTTATCCCATGACCTTATTTTTACTTATTCATATCCCCTGCCATCAGTACTTGAAATAATTTTACTTGTGTAAAGATTTTTTTTCATGCCCCTATTAGACAGAAAGCTCCTTCAGGACTTGTTGCACTTGGTAAGTGCTCACTAAATACTTTTTGGTTGACTAACAGGCAATCTCAGTGATGTTGATGGCTTCATTGACCACCCATGTGTCACTCCCTCTCTAGTCCACAACTCTAGCCTAGCCTCTGCTGCAGCTCCAGATCTCCTTGCTGAGGACACTGCCATTCAAGGGACCACACTACCTTCATGTTATTCTAGAAGACAACTTGTTAGCTTTCATCCCAACCTGCTTTTCCTCCTGCATTCATCTCAGAGTTGTTCTCCATCCATCCCTTTTTCTTTTTTTAAAAAATTTATATCAGAGAGGAAGGAAGAAGGAAAGAAAGAAACATCAATGATGAGAGAGAATCATTCATTGGCTGCCTCCTGCATGCCCCACACTGGGGACTGAGCACACAACCCAGGCAGGTGCCCTGACCAGGAATCAAACTGTGACCTCCTGGTTCATAGGTTAATGCTCGACCACTGAGCCATGCTGTCCGGGTGCATCCCTTTTTCTCATGCTCTGCATCTATACAGTCACTGAGGCCTGACTAGTTATCTCAGAAATGTTAAAGAACTGTTTCCTCATCTTCATCCTTAACCAGCTCTGCCCTATTTCATGCCGAGATAATCTCTCTCCTGAATCTACTCTGAGAAGCTCCCAAGAAAGTTCGTCCTTCCTTTATTCAAATCTCTGCTCAAATGTCATCTCTTTTGGCTGTGTAAAAATAGCCTCCCCCACTTTCCCACATCCTTATATCCTGCTTTCTTTTACTTCATAGTTCTTATTTCTGCTTAAAATTTGCTATTTTCCTGTTAACTTGATGGTGCTTGCTTTCCCCATGGCAATACAAGCTCCCAGAGGGAGCCTTGCCACTCTCACTCACAGCTCTCTGCCTGCTTTATCAGTGGTTCCTGCTCATGGGGAATGTTCAGTGGTATTTGTTGAATGAAGTTCCACTCACTCCTCAAATCCATTTTGGGCATGTGCTGCCCTCCTTACACTTAGCAGCCCAGCAGGCTGGTCTGCCCTTCTGTATACACACCAGGTTATTTCTGGCTCTGGGCCTTCTTCTTTTGCTGCACTTCTGTCTGAATTCTTATGACTCCTTCCCCACACCCTCCTACCAATAGTTTATGACGCACATTGGCATCATCTTCTCCAGGAAGCCCTCCTTGACTACACCATTCTCTCACTTCTCCAAAGAAGTTAAAGTATATTTTGACACTATCATTGAGCATACATTCCTACTTTGGAATTGCTAGTGTGCAAACACTAACAGAGAACTCTTTGGGTCCAAGCATCATCTATCATCCAGCCTGTAGCTCTGTTTTAGTTATGCTCTTGGGTTGCAAGGAGGATCTCAAGAAAATGGGTTTATTATATTAAGACAATTACTGGAAATGGTGTGCATTAGGGACCAAGGCCCCAGAATCTCTGCTTTCTCTGTCTCTTTGTATGTCTTCTCACTTTCTCTACCTACAGGCTGTCCTGCTCACAGTTTCTATCCTATCTATCACAACTTTGGCTTGTATTCAACATTGGTTTACCACAACCCAACCTTATTTCATGATACCTTTCATTTTCTATCCCTACTAATAACCAAGACTAATAATAAATGGGAATAGAAATAATATATTGAATACTAGCAGATAATATTTATTGAGTGCTTATTATATGTTCTGGCTTTGTTCTAAGTACTTTACATGAATAAGATAATTTAAAATTCACAACAGCCTTGAGTGATAGGTTGTATTATTGTTTCCATTTGACATATGGGGAAACTGAGGTATTATGAGATTAAGTAACTTGCTCAAGTTTTACATACCCAGTAAGCAGTGGAACCAGGCATTGGACCTGGATAATATGGCTCCTATGCCCATGTTCCTGTCCTCTATGTTTAGTTTTCTATTTCTTATGTCATTTTTCATCTATTCATTTACTCCCTTGATGCTATACTGTGGTTCAACTACCAGGTCCCTGCTGGGTCTCGTTGAGGATCACCTTCTGCCTTTCTCAGTCTTACAAATTTCCAGTTGCAGACTGACTTGCCTATGCCAGGACCCCTGCTAGCAGGACTTATTTGAAGCTAGATATCTACAGGTGGGATCTTCCTAGCCTATCTATCCTTCCTTAAGTGGTTGCCTTACTTCAAGGTCTCAGCTCTCCCTGTCCACTGCAGATGAGCTCTGATTCTTAAAACTACCGTGAAGACTGTATGATTTAAATTCTCACCAACAATAGGGTACTTCCATCAAGCCTTGTTTTTTTATTCTGCTTTAATTCCCTATCTGGGAGAAAATGTTATAACTATCAATTTCAGTTCCTTGCAACGAACTAAGATAAGAATGAATGTTTTCTCTGTTAATGCTCAACTTTTATTTATCCAGAGACTTTCTAAGCAAGTTAACCAGCACTATTTATTAGCTAATCTTTCCATCCCAATCAATTTTGTGACTGGCTTATTTCACTTAATACATCTTCCTCAAGGCTCATCCACATTGTAGCACATCAGACAGTTGATTTGTGTGTGTTGATCTACTTGAAAAATGCTGTTGTTCCAGAAAATACAACTAAAATCTATACAACTAAAAACTATAACTGAAGTGAAAGCAAAACTAATGGGACTTAAGCTTCAGGCCCTCTTATTCTATGAGCTTTATAATTCTCTACTAAAGGCCCAATGCACAAAATTCCTGCAAGGGGCTCAGCTTGCCGCTGCAGCTGCCTTGGGACCCTGCTGCCTTGGCTTCATCCGGGACGTCTGGTCTAATTAGCATATTATACTTTTATTATTATAGATTCTTAATTTTGAATTATTTTGTAAGGGATCCCCAAAATTGTATATATTTACAAAACCTGGATCCACCCACTTGCTGCTTGCAAACCTATCCATCTACCATGCCCAAGCTATGCAGGAAAGCAGGTGCAAGCACTAGTGCCTATTTTAGGGAATTGGTATCCATGTGGTCCCTGTATCCCAAGTTCCAGACTTCTCATCCATACTCTAAGATCAATATCTGCCTATCTGACTTAGGCTCTTTCTTCTTGAATATAGAAAACCTTTCTCTGGTTTGGGTTTCCCCTAATGAGAAACAAAACAAAACATTGATCAGAACTTAAAGAGCACCGATAAAAATAGGTATACATAAAGTCATGCTGAATTGGCAATGTAAATTGTTGGAAACAACCCAATCTTGAGTGTGTGATTACCATTTATTATCAGTATGTCCTTTATCAGGTCAGTTAACTTCCATGAGTCTCATCTGTAAAAGAAATTAAAATGGCACAGTAGGTCTCCAAGGGCCCTACTAGAGAGACCAAGGAGAGATAAAGGGACCTGGAGCCAGCCCAAATTTCAGGGTCTGAGCTGACAGAAGTCTGCTCCTGGAACAGTCTTTCAGATGCAATGTGTTCAGGCTGGCCATGAAACCTGCCATGAGTCACTTACAGTGAAAAGTAGCAAGAGCATCACCGTGTAAAGGAAAGGCATTCATTTTTTTACTCATTTATGTAGGCACACCTATTCCAGAAAGGATTAATGTCAGTTTATAAGAACATTTAAAATGTAAACAGAGTAATGAGCAGACAAGCACACAGATAAGCAAGAGGAAAGTTAGGGCCAGGATAGATCTCAGGAGCTACATAGAGCAGGTGTGTGCTTTACAGTGAGGTACTCTGGGGACAAATCTTAGAATGATCCTTCCTCTGATCAAAACAGGGATGATAGGTTTATACTGGGGCTTCTGGTCAAGATGGTGGTATAGGTAAGTGCAGTACTTGCATCTTCCCACAACCACATCAAAACTACAACTAGAATACAGAACAATCATCATTCAGAATTGCCTGAAATATAGCTGAACAGAGGTCCTACAAATAGGAAATTAAAGAGGAAGCCACATTGTGAATGGTATAAGGGGCAGAGATGCTGAGCCAGCTGGTCCCATACCAACATGTGAAAGATAAAAATTGGGAGGTTTATCTCGGTTGTAGAGGTCCCTCCTGAGGAGTGAAGGGTCCCAGACCCACCCCAGGCCTCCTAGCCCAGGGTTCAAAGGAAAATAAGTACCCATAACTTCTGGCTGTAAAAAGCAGTGGGGATTGAGGCCGAGAAAGACAGAGGCTGCTGGAGTCCCAGGCAGTTCTTCTTAAAAGGCCCCCACACAGACATACTTGAAATTGTTTTGAGCTCACCGCTGGGGCAACAGTTAGAAAGGCACCAGGGATACATGGGGAGGAACGGAAGTGTCTGACAACAGGACAAGAGTGGAGGGGCAGCTTTCTCCCAGACAGAAGAGCTGGCAGAGGCCATTGTTCCTTTTCTGTGCCCTCACCCCACAGAGCCAACAGATGGGCCCCATATCTGAGTCTCCATCAACCTGGTTAACACTGTTTGCCCCACCCTGGTAATTCCCTTAGACCCCCACCCCACCCAAGTTGTGGACCCACCCAAGCTATTTCCATTGGCTTTTCCATACCAACAGCCTGTCTTGACTTATGATTCAGACTTTCCTAAAACCTCTCAGACAAACAGTATCTGGCTTCTGTGTGCCCCATATCTCTTGCTAAGTGGCCACAGGCCTGGCACTAGCATCAGCCAGCCTCAGTTTGCAGCTTGGCCTCTCATGGGCACCTCCAAACCCAGCATAATTAGCATCCATCTGCTGATCACTTTGTAGCTCATGCCGGGTGGCCCTAGGCAGAACACAGGAGGTGGCTGACCATGGCCTGCATCTCCCAAGAGGTTCCAGAGCTAGTGCACCTAGTAGACAGCTTCAGACACCACTCAACCACCTCCACAAGTGACACACTCAAGGGAAGACTCAGTGGGCACCAGAGTCCTTCTGAAATAAGTCCTTCTCCATGGAGTGGGCCCTGGCACAACTGATCCTCCAAGTGGTTGCAGCCAGTCCTTGTAGCTGATCAGCCAGAGGGCAAATTCCTTCCATCGCTGTGCCAACAGCAATCAAGGTTCAACTACAACAGGAGGATGTATACAACCCACAGACACATGAGGGCATACCTGGAGTGCCCAGCTTGGGTGATTAGGGAGGCTGTGCCATTGGAACCTATAGGACACCTACCAAGCCTGGGAGATGTGGCAGCTCTACCTAATACATTAGAAACAAACACCAGGAGGCTGCCAAAATGAGGAGACAAAGAACCATGCCCCAAATTAAAAAACAGAACAACGCTCCATAAAAGAACTAAACAAAATGGAGACAAACAATCTACTAGACACAGACTTCAAAATACTGGTTATAGCCCAGTCAGCATGGTTGAGCATTGACCTATGAACCAGGAGGTCACGTTTTGAATACTGGTCAGGGCACATCCCCAGGTTGCAGGCTCAATCCCCAGTGTGGGCATGCAGGAGGTAGCCAATCAATGATTCTCTCTCATGATTGATGTTCCTATGTCTCTCTCCTTCTCCCTTTCTCTATGAAATCAATTAAAGCATATTTAAAAAATAAAACCACCCATTATAAGGATGCTCAATGAACTTGGGGGAAGAGTAGATGAACTTTGTGAGAATTCAACGAAGAGATTAGAAACATAAAAATGGAGATAGAAAACATGAAAAAGAACCAGTCATAAATTAAGAATACACTAACTGAAACGAAGAATATGTTACAGGGAATCAACAATGGAGTAGATGAAGCAAAGGATCAAGTCAGAGATTTGGAAAATAAGAAATAAAACACCCAATCAGAATAGCAAAAAGAAAAAAGAATTAAAAAAACCATTGAGGATAGTAAAAGGAGCCTCTGAGACAACTTCAAGTGCACCAACATTCGCATCATGAAGGTGCCAGAAGGAGAAGAGAGAAAACAAGGAATTTAAAACCTATGTGGAAAAACGATGGTGGAAAACTTCCGTTATCTGGTAAAGGAACTAGATATACAAATCCAGGAAGCACAGAGAGTCCCAAACAAGATGAATCCAAAGACACCAAGACACATCATAATGAAAATGACAAAAATTACAGAGAGAATCTTTTTTTTTTGGCTTTCCTTTTTTTTATATATAATTTTTATTTCTTAAAGTATTACAAAGAGTATTACATATGTCTCCTTTTTCCCCCTCCCTTGACATTCCCCTGGCCTTCCCTACCCCCCCGTGCCTTGTGTCCATTGAGTCCCAACCTCACTGGGGCCATCTCAGCCTCACCGGGGCCGTTTCAACCGAGAGAGAGAATCTTAAAAGCAGCAAGAGAAAAGCAGTTACTGATGACAAGGGAGCTCCCATAAGACTGTCAGCTTATTTCTCAATAGAAATTTTGCAGGCCAGAAGATATTGGCAAGAAATATTCAAAGGCCTGGCTGGTATGGCTCAGTGGATTGAGCGTCACCCCATGCACCAAGAGGTTGACAGTTCAATTCCCAGTCAGTGCACATGCCCAGGTTATGGGCTCAACCCCCAGTAGGGGGTGTGCAGGAAGAAGTCGATTGATGTTTCTCTCATTGATGTTTTTATCTCTATCTTCATTCCACTATTTCTGAAATCAATAAAAGCATATAAAAGAAAGAAATATTCAAAGTGATGAGAGGCAAGGACCTAAAACCAAGGTTACTCTATCCAGCAAAGCTATTCATTAGAAGTAAAGAAACTATAAAGACCATCCCAGACAAGAAAAAACTAGAGTGTATCACCACCAAACCAGTACCACATAAAATGTTTATGAAGAAGGAAAAAGAGTAAAAATATGAATAATAAAATATCAATAAATGCATATCTATCAACCATTGAATCTAAAAAACAAACAAGCAGAACAGAACCAGATTCAAAGATACAGAGAACATTTTGATATTTCCAGATGGGAGGGGGGGTTTGAGGAGATGGGTGAAAAAGGTGAAGGGATTAGGAAGTACAAATTGGTAGTAACAGAATAATCATGAGGATACAAATTATAGCATAGGGAATATAGTCAATAAAATTGTAGTAACTATGTATGGTATTAGATGGGTACTAGATTTATTGTGATGATTCCTTACTAAGTTATATAATGTCTAATCACTGGGGTGTACACCCGAAACTAATATAACATTGTATGTCAACTGCTATTGAAAAATAAAAAAAAAATATTCTTTTTTTAAAAAAGAAAAAAAATTGTTGATATGAAAAAGTATGCTCTGACCCAAGAGTGAATTTGATTAGAAATGTGAAGAGTCAACTTGGGAAAAACAGGTTTCCATTTTGGATAATAACGGACTTCAGAAAGCAAGTTTTACTTACTGATATTCAGAGTATATTGAATTGTAAATTTTGAAAAAGTCAAATAAACACTATACTAAATTAAAGCAATAATAAATAAGAAAAAAAACCAGGAATGATCATTGATGTCAAAGTTTTGAGAACCTCAATTAAAAATAACAAAAGAATAAGTAAATATGATAGGAGAAGTAACAATGAATGCAAATTTAACATTTATCAAGAGCAAAACTGTTTTACTCAAGAATGTCTACAAAGAGCTATTTTAAGTTGGAAGAACTCAAATTCCATTGCAACAAATGTTACAGCACGGCACCACCTAAAAATGTGCTAATTGTCAGCAAAGATATATTTGCTTCAAGCAAGAATCTCCATAAGGTTTGAACCATTTTCCAATGTGGTTAAAACAAACCTGACAGTTTTACTGGTGTATGGCTAGCAGTACAGGATTAAAAGGGAGGTTGTATCTGCTGTGAGAATGAATGCCAGTTCACTGAGGCAGTTCAGCCTGCATAGTAGTGGCTTTACCCTGTTTAAAAGTTTAATATAGCCAACATTTTAAAAAGAGATTGCATAAAGCAAGGCTCAGGACAGTCTGTATCATATGCTACCACTGTGTTAAAAAGAGGAAAAAGAGCCCTAACTGGTTTGGTTCAGTGGATAGAGCGTCGGCCTGTGGACTGAAAGGTCCCAGGTTCGATTCTGGTCAAGGGCATGTACCTTGGTTTTGGACACATTCCCAGTAGTGGGTGTGCAGGAGACAGCTGGTCGATGTTTCTCTCTCATCGATGTTTCTAACTCTCTATCCCTCTCCCTTCCTCTCTGTAAAAAATCAATAAAATATATTTTTAAAAAAAGAGGAAAAAGAATATGTACTTGAACTTGCTTTTATATATGCTGCAAACATATTTGAAAAAGAACAAGACACCAGACAAGACTATGAGACCTTTCTTATGTCTTAGTCTACAGAACCGGACATCAGAGAGAGGAGTTTTGATAAATTATATTGACAGTGCTTACAGAAGTTTTAGTTTAGAAAGAACCTCTCCATTTGTTAAGAATCTGGTATCAAAGAATCCTAGTGCTGAGTAGTAGCTGGTATCAAGTGTAGAGGACAGTACCAATGTCAGTCTGATAGTCCCTGAGGGTGTTGCAGTCGAACATCTCCAGTCCCCTTGGGGTCCGGAGGCAGAAGACACTCACAGGGAAGCCACATCTCAAAGATAACAGCGTTCTCAGCTCAGACACTTTTTTACCAAGAAGGGAAATGCTCTCCATTATCAACATTTTCTCTTGTGTAACAGCATTGAACACATAGAGAGTGGGCTTATCTTCTTCCTATGGGGAGAGAAAAGAAGAGAAGTCAGGAACAAGCACTGTCTGGAGGTTGGGACAGACAAATATGTTGAAGGGTGGCTCTAAGTGCCTCTAGCTAAGGATGAAAAGGAAGGTCAGTTTACATTTTCTGATGTCTGGTCTGAATTTTGCTCTTCTCTCTGAATCTTGTTCTTTACTCCTGCTTTGAGTAAAGTAAAGGAAGACTAGGCAGGGCTTTGAGATCCTTCTTACTTCTTAGTCTACAGGCCCAGCTGCACGGTGTTGATAATTTATATCCCCACTGCACTTAAGGAAGTTAGTTTCAAAACAACTCCATCATGCTGCACTTTAATTTGGAAATGCTATGGATTCTACACCTTTACTTAAAAAAAGTGTTTTCTGTGAGGTTATCTCTGGAAAGTGGAATTGAGTTCAGACTGGGATGGAAGTTTTGCTTATCATTTTACTAGAGGCCCAGTGCATGAAATTTGTGCACGGGTAGGGTCCATAGGCCTGGCCAGTGATCAGGGTCGATCAGGTTCCCTGCCTCCTCCTTCCCTCGCCCTGCCGCCACCACTGGTTGCCCACCATGTTCCACGCTGCCTCCTGGTGGCCAGTGCACATCATTGTGAGTGATTGAACTCCCAGTCGAACTCCCAAGGGGACACTTTGGATATTAACCTTTTATATATATACAGATGCTCTTCATTGTCTGTATCACTTGACCTTTAAAAATAACCATGTGCATTTATGTTTATTATTTTAAAAAGGAAATACTATATACGAGTGAGAAAAGTTTCCTTTGTTCCTTTTACTTTGTAATCTTAATAGGAAAGCAAGTGGAATGGAAATATCGGAAATAGAGTTAGGAATGAAAATTGGGGGAAAGTATTAATCATTCTGTTAGCAACAATTAAATCAAGTGGAACCAACACAAAAACCACAGGAAATGAGGAAATTGGGAAAGTGGTAGGGAGGGAAAATTTATTAACATTTCCACTTTTCTAACTTAAATAAATAAATAAATAAATAGAAGTGGCTTTACTTCTACTTTAGAGGATTCAGGTCAATCACATGTTTTCTTCAGTCCCCCGTTGCTGGCTTGGCAGATGGGAGTGCACAAAGCTGACATGTAGCGTGCCCTGGTAACCTACCTCCTCTCCAAGAGAGGCCTTGAGCAAAACCTAGAAGCTGAAAATTGCCTCCAGTTTCCTCAAGGCAGCTCCAGCCAGTCACTTCCCTCCTGGACCCCTTCTACTTTCCCTCCCTTTTTCTCCCATCAAAATTCATCTCTGGTTTCTCCAGGGTCCCTCCTTGCTTCAGGCTTATAATGCATTAAATGTATTCCCCACCTCCCAGATAACACATCATGAAAATCTCTTTGAAGGAGCCTTTGAGGAGTAATGTTACTGATGAAAGTTTAGGCTGCAATGTTTTAATCTAGGGTCCATTTTAGTAACTCAAATCGCCTAGGCTCAGTCATCCAGCAAGCTGAGCTGCTCTCTGAGTCTAAAGTGCTTGGAATAGGATTAAAAACGATGGCAGAGTAAGTGGATGGTATGTAGACCACTCCCATAATAAAACTGGAACTACAACTAAAATACAAAAATAAAAATTAAAAAAAATCCTGAATAATCACCTGAAGACTAGCTGGAGAGAACCTTGATAACCAAGGATAGAAAGTGGAGACCACACAGAGACTGGTAAGAAGGGTGGAGGTGCAGAGGGCTTGCTGGACTCCCACAGAAAGCAGCTGAAGTTCTGGAGAGATATCTCAGCTGTGTGTGTTTGGGGGGGGGGGAGTTTGTAACTGAGAACTCTGGGGTCTAGTCCCCAACCTGAGCCCCAGAGCCCACAGCAGCAGAACTGAGAAAGGTGCCCACATAACATCTGACTGTGAAAAGCAGCAAGATTGCTGTCTGCCAGGGAGAGATGGCTGGAAATGCAGGCACCCTCTTAAAGGGCAAAAATTTCGTGTGCAGACACTCATTTTGTGGTCTGGCAGAGGTAGGGCAGTGTGGACTGGGGCTTTGTGAGCAGAAGCCAAGGTTGGGTGCTCTGGGATTAGAGCTCAGAAGGCAGACATCCCGGTCTCCTGTGCTGAGTCATTCCTTCACATTGCAGAATACACTTTCTTATGCAGAACTTTACTATTCAGGCAGATTTACCTGGGGGGAAGACAGTTGACACATCCTATTGGAAAACACATTGCCCCATGGTGTTTCTGAGGCCCATTAAGAGACAAAGAATAACAATTAGCCTCCAGGAAGAAACAATTGCCCCACCATGTTGGAAAAACTCTCGCCATACATGTGGATGATTGCCTCAGGGTTACTCAAGACTGAATCCACTCACTCTGCAGGCAGAGGCAGGTCTCTGGAGACTTTGAGTCTTTACCTGATGTAATTAGTCAGAAACAGCATTTGACACTGTCCATAACTAGAGATTGAGAGGCATCACAGATCTACCTAATCCTAATATATATAAAAACCCTGGGTCCAACACAACCAAATGGACAACCAGTCCATCTCCCAGCCCTCAGGCTCCATTGATCAGGTGATGGCTAACAGGGGAACCGGGTCACTCATGCTCTAATGAATCCATGGCAGCAGCATCTGGTGAGCAGGCGGAAGGCAGACTGCTTGGTCCCTCCCCCAGCTCCCAGGCTCTCACTGATCAGGGGATGGCTAACAGGGAACCCGAGTGAGTGAGTGAGTTAGTTAGTGGCACTCACTCCGGTTCCCTGTTAGCCATCCCCTGATCAATGGAACCAGTGAGTGAGTGAGTTAGTGGCACTCACTCCGGTTCCCTGTTAGCCATCCCCTGATCAATGGAACCAGAGTGAGTGGTGCAGGGACTGGTGAGCAGCTGGAAAGCAGGCCTCTTGGTCCCTCCTCCCGGCCCTCAGACTCCAATCAATTGGTGGCAGAGGCAGGGCGGAACTGGGGACTGGCTTCCTTAGTAGTACTACAGGTACAATCTCCAGAGGACAGGCCAGGAACCAATGCACCAGTGCCACCAGCATGATCCTGACAGTGCTGCTGGCCTCCTGGAACTCAGCCTCGGGCACTGCAGCCGCTCCCTCTCCCTAGACACTCCACAAGGAAGAAAGGATATCGCCAGCAGCACCATCTAGTGCTGTTACTGCTCTACAGCACCAGTAGTTACTCCTCTCCCTGTACTTCCTCCAGGTTGCCTGCCCCTTCCAGATGAAGTGTGTGCACTGCACACGGAAGGAGATGTGAGTATGTAGCACACAGGCAATTAATTTCAAAAGATTTTGGACCAATCATTTCCCTCATTGGCCTGTTGGTTTGTTCCTCTCTAAGTATTTCCTCAACAACCTCACAAAAGGAGCAGATAATAATAGGAATAGTCCATTAAGGCTAATTAAAGCCATTAAAATTAATTTTGTTTGGAGATTTATTGGGAAATTTGGGACTCCCATTGAGACCATTGATGCATGCCAGGGAATCACCCAGCGGAGCCCCCGAAACGACTGCTGCTGGGGGCTGTGACACAGTGATTGCCCCCTGCCCCCGCCCTGCAGGCCTGGCACCAGCTCTGAGGGGCTCCAGCGCTCTCACTGATCAGCTCATCATCACAGCTGCACCTCCAACCCCTTCAGGTTGTGAGAGGAGAATAAGAGGATGTGAACCATGAAGGCCAAACTGGGAGACATTTTCACAAGAAGATGGACCCAGCCATCATTTTATGATGTGATTTGTGAACCATTGAATGTCCCCCCTTAAAATATATCTTCAGGACTTGCTCAGTGCCAGGGAGTCCACGGGGAGCAGAGCCCTTAGATGTAAGCATTCTGTGTGTTTTGGGGTTTCCTGAGGGTGTATGTCCCTTGGAGGGTGAACCCCAGACTTCAGGGAGGCCTCAGACCATTGTTTGAACTTACAGCTCTCACAATGTGTGAAGGCAGGAAAACCAGCCGTGAAATTTGCATCCCATCCCCAGGTGTTACAGGGTGACAGGCAAAGCTAAATGGGTGGAATTGCGATGGTGCCTAAGCTGACTGAGATGGGAGAGTGCTCTCAATCCCTGGGCCTCTGTGATCACGGGAGTCCTTGCACTGGGGCCAAGGGAGGCAGAAGGAGGACCTAAGGAAGTGTGAGGGGCTTGGCTGTTATTGCTGAAGGAAAAGGCTGGACACGGAGCCAGTGGTTCTCCCAAGACCCTGGGCAGAGATGCACCTACCACACCCAGTGCTGCCACTGTGTCCCCACTGACAGAGCTGCAAGTCCATCAGCGTGTGCTACTGTCAGCCCATGTGCGTGGTCCTTCATTATAGGAGGATGGAAACTGGACCCCAGGGGGGGGGGGTCAGAGGCTCTGTAGCCGACCCTCTGCTCCAGCTCTCACATGCTGTGCAAGGCTGCGGCAAGCGGGGAGTCTTCTGGCTCATGCTCATCAGGACGCTGGCAGAACCTATCCTGGGGACTGTCTGACTAGTGGCCCAGCTGCGTGCTGTCTGTGGACAGAGATCCCCTGAGGTCCTAGAGGCCACCCTGGCTCCTTGCCATGGCTTCTCTAGTTCCCAAGGGTGTCTGCCCCCGCGGCTGCCATGACCAAGCAGGACAGGCCCAAAGGAGCCACAGGAGACACGGAGCCAGTGGTTCTCCCAAGACCCTGGGCAGAGATGCACCTACCACACCCAG
The DNA here is from genome assembly GCF_000327345.1 of Myotis davidii. NCBI lineage: Eukaryota > Metazoa > Chordata > Mammalia > Chiroptera > Vespertilionidae > Myotis > Myotis davidii. The sequence continues at coordinate 101,385 of NW_006299881.1, forward strand.
TGCTGCCACTGTGTCCCCACTGACAGAGCTGCAAGTCCATCAGCGTGTGCTACTGTCAGCCCATGTGCGTGGTCCTTCATTATAGGAGGATGGAAACTGGCCCCCAGGGGGGTGGGGTCAGAGGCTCTGTGGCCAATGAGCAAGTGGAGAGTAAGTGCAGGGAGGGTGAGGATAGCACTTCAGAAAGCAAGGTGAACTCAGGAATACATGGGAGGACACTGAGCTGTGCAGGAACATGGGAGCTGGGCAGGCAGACAGTGATGCTGCACAGGGAGGTGGTGGCAGAGGGGAGCAGGGGCAGTAAAACCCCCGTGGACTCAGCCAACAGCAGGCCTGGGTCTCACAGGTCCTGTGGTCAGAGTAGGGCAGCTTAGCCGACCCTCTGCTCCAGCTCTCACATGCTGTGCAAGGCTGCGGCAAGCGGGGAGTCTTCTGGCTCATGCTCATCAGGACGCTGGCAGAACCTATCCTGGGGACTGTCTGACTAGTGGCCCAGCTGCGTGCTGTCTGTGGACAGAGATCCCCTGAGGTCCTAGAGGCCACCCTGGCTCCTTGCCATGGCTTCTCTAGTTCCCAAGGGTGTCTGCCCCCGCGGCTGCCATGACCAAGCAGGACAGGCCCAAAGGAGCCACAGGAGCCACATCCCAGCTCCCTGGCTGGGTTGTTAGGAGCAGCCACGGCCTCTCCCACACTCGAGAGGAAACAGTCACACAAGGCAGGACACCGGGGCCACTGGGGTCTGCCCACCACAGACACCAGTCACCCTGGACCCTGTCACACTGTTGCCTGAATCCTAAATATTGGGAAACGTGTGACTCCTGCCAACTGTCTGCAACAGCAGAATGACCAGTCATTATGACACGCACTGACCACCAAGGGGCAGACGCTCAATGCAGGAGCTGTCCCTGGTGGTCAGTGTGCTCCCACAGGGGGAGCACTGTTCAGCCAGAAGCTGGGCTTACTGCTGGTGAGTACAGCGACAGTAGTGGGAGCCTCTCTTGCCTCTGTGGCAATGCTAAGGATGTCCAACTGACAGCTGTGGCATGCTTTCTGTGGCGGGGAGCGGGCCTAAGTCATCAGTCGGACATCCTCTGAGGGCTCCCGGACTGGGAGAGGGTTCAGGCTGGGCTGAGGGACACCCCCCCACAAGTGCACAAATTATGTGCACCGGGCCTCTAATACATAATCACTAACCCAAACAGGCAGCCAAAATGTGGAGACAAAAAAATAATCCCCAAATGAAGAATAAGAGAATTCTCCAGAAGAAGAGATAAATGAAATGGAGATGAGAAATTTATCTGAGATGGCAACCGGCAAGATGGCAGGGAGAGAGAGAGTGTGAAACAGTGAGGGAGCGAAAGGGGAGTGTGTGGATGTGTGTGTGTGAGAGAGAAAGAAAGAGAGAGAGAGAGAGAGAGAGAGAGAGAGAGAGAGAGAGAGAGAGAGAGAAGAATTAGGGACAGTTAGATCCTGCAGGACTTTCGGGAGCTGGTGGACCAGGTAGTCTTAGACTGTGAGTCCATGATGCTGCTGCAAACACTGCCGGCCAGCCGGAGCTGGCACAGAAACCATGCCACCTTGAAGGGCAGAACTGCTGTGACTAGGATCCTAGCCTCACCACCACCCAGATTGGCCTCAGATGCAAACTAGGACCCTACAGCCACTCTGGACAAAGACCTGCTACCACAGCTCCAGTCCCACAGACACTGATTTGGCTGCAGATTTCTGTGAGTCACAGAATGCATGCCCCTTTCTGCCAACCTGCTGCAGCAACATAGGGCTTGCCCGATCTGTGGTGCATGAGTGGGCCTCCCACCAACACAGGGTGGCTATGTAACCTGCTTGCCCTAGCATGCCAGGAACTCTGATTATTGATGCACATGCATGGACTGATTCTTGGTACTGAGCGCCAGTGATGTTGATTCTCGGCACACGCACGCAGGGACTCTGTTTCTCCACATGCTTGTGCATGTGCACGGGAACCCTGATTCTTGGTGCACACACATCGAGGGCCAGTGACTCCAATTCTCGGCACACAAGCGCACGGGGACACTGATTCTCAGCAAGCACATGAGGCCACACAGAACACCAGAGATTCCAATTTTTGTTTCTCAATACGTGCACACAGGGACTCTGGTTTCTGGTACATGCTTGGGGAATCTTATTTTTGGCACATGCATGTGGGGACTCTGTTTTTCAGCGCACACACGTGGGGACCCTGATTCTAGGTCCACATGCAAAGCTGCATGGAATGCCAGTGACTCTGATTTTCAGCACCCACACGGGGCCCTGATACTCAGCACACATGTGAGGACCATGATTCTCGGCATGCACATGAGGCTGCACTGAGTGCCAGTGACTCTGATTTTTGGCACTCATGGCTCTTACTGACTCATGACAGCCACATGTCTCACTGTCTGAGCTCTTCAGTGATGCTTGGGTGACGCAACAATCCCACCTCAGGTAGATCAGGCCCCCGCAACTTGGTGCTCGGACCTTCTGGTGATAGCTAGGATGGGGAGACAATGAAACAATCCACAAGGGAAAGAAAAAGAGAAATTTCCAAGAAAGGAACTAAATGAAATGGAGGCAAGCAATATGTCAAAAAAAAGAATTCAGAGTACCGTAGGTCCTCGCAATTTTCACCGTAAGTCAGAACCCACCTACATAAGCACCTACGTCACTCACATGGAGCACATACACAGCAGTAATGAAGTGAAACAGTAAAAATAATTTAAAAGAAAGATAACAATTCCTGACCTTTACTTGTGGTAAATAAATAATAGAAAACATAAAGCACATATGTACATACATCAAAATGATGGAACTTTTTTTTTTATAAATAAATGGGAGATGGTGATGTAACCATGAAATGACGCATGTCAAGTCCGACGTAACCCAAGGACTGCCTGTAATGGTCATACAGTTAGTTCATAAACTGGATGGATGAGAAAATCAACAACTTATGCAAAAATCAGGAAGAAATCAAAAGTGATACAGCTACAATAAAAAAAAGATGGAAGGTTTCAACAGTAGATTAGGAGAAATGGAGGAACAAATTAGTGAATTAGAAGATAAGGCAGAGAAACAAGCGCAATCTGAACAGCAACTGGAGAAAAAAATTAAAAAGCAGGAGGAGAGCCTAAGGGAGTTTTGGGACACAATGAAATGAAGTAACATATGTTTAATAAGGGTGCCAGAAAAACAAGAAGAGCAGCAAGGATTAGAGAATCTATTTGAAGATATAATGACAAAAATATTCCCTGATATGGGGAAGAAAAAAGTCACACAAGTATAGAGGGACCCAAGCAACACGAACCCCAAAAGACCCACACTAAGATACATCATAATTACAATGGCAAACATTAACAAAAAAGAGAGAATCTTAA
>NW_006299881.1:105077-105459 GCF_000327345.1 Myotis davidii
TAAAGAATTGAAATGGCTACAAACAAGTACCTATCAATAATAACATTAAATATAAATGGATTAAATGCTCGAATCAAAAGACACAGAGTGACTGATTGGATAAGAAAACATGACCCATATGTATGCTGTCTACAAGAGACCCACCTCAGAATAAGGGACTCACACAGACTAAAAGTGAAGGGATGGAAAAATATATTTCACGAAAATGGACATGAAAAAAGCTAGAGTAGCAATACTTATATCTGAAAAATTTGACCTCAAAGTGAAGGTCATAACAAGAGACAAGGAAGGCCACTTCATAATACTAAAGGGATCAATACAACAAGAAGATATAACCCTGGTAAACATATATGCACCCAATGCAGGAGCACCCAAATTTATA
>NW_006299881.1:105485-106906 GCF_000327345.1 Myotis davidii
AATAAAAGCAATCACAAAAATTCAAACACTTGGAGGCTGATTAGCATGCTATTAAACAATGATTGGGTTACCAAAGAGATCAAAGAAGAAATAAAAACTGTCCTGGAAACAAATGACAATGAAAACACAACAATCCAAAATCTATGGGACACAGTAAAAGCAGTCCTGAGAGGTAAGTTCATAGAATTACAGGCCTACCTCAAAAACAAGAAAATTTGGTAATAAACCATCTAACTCTCCAACTTGAAGAATTAGAAAGAGAGCAACAAGAAAAGCCCAGAGTGAGCAGAAGGAAGGAAATAATAAAGATCAGAGTGGAAATAAATGATATAGAGACAAAAATTATAAAAGATAAATGAAACCAAGAGCTGGTTCTTTGAAAGGATAAACAATATTGGTGATCCTTTAGCCAGGCTCACCAAGAAGCAAAGAGAGAGGACCCATGTAAACAAAATCAGAAATTAAAGAGGTGAAATAACAACAGACCCCACAGAAATACAAAGGACCATAAAAAAATACTATGAGCAACATTATTCCAACAAACTGGTCAACCTAGAAGAAATGGACATGTTCCTAGAAAAATATGAACTTCCAGAACTTAATCAGGAAGAATAAAAAAAAATCTGAACTGGCTAATAACTAAGGAGGAAATTGAAGCAATAATAATAAAAAAAAACTTTCAACAAACAAAAGCCCTCAACCAGATGGCTACACAGGGGAGTTTAACAAACATTCAAAAAAGAAAACATATCCTCCTCAGACTCTTTGAAAAATTCAAGAGGAAAGCACACTTCCAAGCTCTTTCCAGGAAGCCAGCATTACCCTAATCCCAAAACCAGATAAAGACAATACAAAGAAAGAAAATCACAGGCCAATATCCTTCATAAACATAGATGCCAAAATTCTCAACAAAATTCTAGCAAATCAAATCCAGCATTATGTTAGAAAAATCATAGACAAGGACCAAGTGGATTTATTTTGGGGATGCAAGGATGGTACAATATTCATAAATCAATAAACACGATACAGCACATAAACAAATTGAGAGATGAAAACCAAATAATCATATCCATTGATGCAGAAAAAGCATTGGACAAAATCCAACACCCTTTCTTGATAAAAACTCTCAGCAAGGTGGTGATAGAGTGATCATATCTCAACATGATAAAAGCCATATATGACAAACCTATAGCTAACATCATACTCAATGGGCAAAAACTAAAACCATTTTCCCTAAGAAGAGGAACAAGACAGGGAAGCCCACTTTCACCACTCCTGTTCAATATAGTATTGGAAGTACTAGCTATGGCGATCAGACAAGAAGAAATAAAAGGCATCCAGATTGGGAAAGAAGTAAAACTGTCATTATTTGCAGATGACATGATATTGTACATAGAAAACCCTAAAGACTCCATCAAGAT
>NW_006299882.1:0-927 GCF_000327345.1 Myotis davidii
ATGTAACACCCTTTGTAATAAAAAAAAATAAATCCTCACTTGAGGATATATTTCCACTATTTTAGAGAGAGTGGAAGAGAGAGGCAAAGAGAAACATTGATGTGAGAGAAACACATTGATTGGTTGCCTCCTGCATGCACCCTGACCAGGGCCAGGGCCGGGGAGAAGCCTCCAAATGAGGTACATACCCTTGACTGGAATCAAACCCGGGACCCTTCGGTCCACAGGCAGATGGCTCTATCCACTGAGCCAAACTGGTTAGGGCTCTTGGCTTTTCTTGTTGTTCTCTTTCTAATTCTTTAAGTTGTACAGTAACTAGTTTATTATTAATTTTTCTTTTTTTCTTTTTCTCTTCTCTTCTCTCCCCTCCCCTTCCTCTTCCCCTTCCCCTTCTTCTTTTGAGGTAGGCCCATAGTGCTATGAACTTCCCTCTTAGGATTGCTTTAGTTTTGTCCCAGAGATTTTGGGTTGTTGTGTGTTCATATCATTGGTTTCCAGGAAGGTTTTTATTTATTTCTTGATCTCATTGGAAACCCATTCATTGTTTAGTAACATGATATTTAGTCTCCATGTGTTTGAATGTTTTTAAGTGTTTTTACTGTAGTTGATTTCTAATTTCAGTCCATTGTGAACTGAGAAGATGCTTGATATGATTTCAGTCTTCTTGAACGTGTAGAGACTTGTTTTGTATCTTAACATGTGGTCTATCTTTGAAAAGGTCCCATGTGCACTTGAGAAGAATATATATTCTGCAGCTTTGGGATGAAATTGTCTATAAATGTCAATTAAGTCCATCTGATCTAGTGTGTCATTTAGAGTCCTGTTTCCTGGTTAATTTTTTATCTGGAATATCTATCCAGTCAATCAGTGGGGTGTTAAATTCCCCTACTATGACTGTATTGCAGTTGATCTCTCCCTTAAAGTCCT
>NW_006299882.1:2654-4745 GCF_000327345.1 Myotis davidii
TTGGGTTGTTGTGTATTCATTTTCATTTGTTTCCATGAAGTTTTTTTATTTTTTTTCTTGATCTCGTTGGTAACACATTCCGTTTATAACATGCTATTAATGCTTTAGGGCATTTTCACTTAAGTTGATTTCTAATTTCAATCCACTCTGAACTGAGAAGACGCTTGTAATGATTTCAATCTTGTAGAGACTTGTGTCCTAATAGGTGGTCTATCTTTGTGAATGACCTGAGTGCATTTGAGAAGAATGTATATTCTGCAGTTTGGGGGTGAAATGTTCTATAAGCTGTCAATTAAATCCACTTGAACCAGTGTGTCCTTTATAGTCACTGTTTCCTTATTAATTTTTGTCTGGAAGACCTGTCCAGTGCAATCAGTGGGGTGTTAAATTCCCCTACTATGACTGTATTGCAGTTGATCTCTCCCTTAAAGTCCTCTAGAAGTTTTTTTATATATTGAGATGATCCTCTATTGGACACATATGTTTACTAGAGTTACATCTTCTTGTTGGATCGATATCTTTAGTATTATGTAGTGACCTTTGTTTTCTCTTGTGATAAACTTCAATTTGAAGTCTTTTGTCAGCTATGAGTATTTCTACTGCAGGTTTTTTTTTCTGTTTCCATTTGCATCGAGTATTTTTTCTCATCCATTCACTCCCATCCTGTGTGTCTTTTGTTCTGAGGTAGGTCTCTTTTAGATATTTACTGTCATTTTAATTCTTTATGCCTGTCTCTGTATTTTTTTTTCTCAGTCCCTTTAATATTTCTCACAGTGCTGGTTTGTTGGTGATAAACTCCTTCAGTCTTATTTTTTGCCTGGGAAGCTCGTTAATTCACCATCTATTTTGAATGACAGCCTTGCTAGATATAGTAATCTTGGTTTCAGATCCTTGCTTTTAATTAACTTAAATACTTCAAGTCATTCCCTTCTGGCCTGTAGGGTTTCTGATGAGAAATCAGCTGACAGCTTTATGGGAGCTCCTTTGTAGGTAATAAATTGTTTTTCTCTTGCTGCATTTACGATTCTCTCTTTGTCTTTAATTTTTGGCATTTTAATTATGATGTCTGGGCATGGGCCACTTTGGGTTCTTCTTGCTTGGGACTCTCGGTGCCACCTGTACTCGTGTGACTTTTTCCTTTACTAGGTTAGGGAAGTTTTCTGCCATTTCTTCAAACATGTTCTCTATTCCTTGCTTATTTTTTCCCCATCTGGTAATCCTATGATGCAAACATTGTTACGTTTCATGTTGTCCCACAGCTACTATAAGCTGTCCTGTTTTTAAATATTTTGTTTTTCTTTTTGGTTCTTTGATTTTTTTTCCTCTCCTGTCTTGACTGATCTGATCCGGGGCTTCTCCTAATCTGCTGTGTATTGCTTACACTGTGTTGATTATTAGTGCTATATCATTCTTCATAGTTATATCTTTTTTCATGCTGTTGAGCATCCTTGCCATCATTATTCTGAACTCTATGTCTGATAGATTTATTTCCATTTCATTTGGCCCTTCTGGAGAATTCTTATTCTTTCATTTGGGCCTAGTGGGGTTTTTTTGTTTTGTTTTTTTTTTTAATGTTTTTTTTTTTTTAAAAAACCAACCCTCCCAGGCCTTCCCGCTGCAGTTTGACAATCCTTGTGGGGTTTTTTTTTGTCTCCCCATTTTGGCTGCCTGTTTGGGCTTGTGTCTATATATTAGGTAGATCTGCTACAACTCCCAATCTCTAGTGCAGGACAATATCAGGCACCGTGACTGGTCCTGAGTACCCTGTTTGGAGCTATCAGCAATCCACAGCTTGCAGTTCCCTCTATTGGGGCTTGTTGTCTTTGGAAAGGACCAAGATGTGTAGCAAGGTCTGTTCTTCCTAGCCTCGGCCCCTGAATTAGATCAGGAAAGACTCAAAGCCTCCAGAGACCCACGTTTGCCTGTAGTCTGATTATTATTATCTTTATAAAAAATTTTTTAATTTTTAAATTAATTTATTTATTTTATTGCTTAAAGTATTACAAAGAGTATTACATATGTCTCTTTTTTTTCCCCCACCCTTGACAATCCCCTGGCCTCCCCTACCCCCCAGCGTCTTGTGTTCATTGG
>NW_006299882.1:7011-16336 GCF_000327345.1 Myotis davidii
TCTTTTTCATTGTGTTGTCTTTACCTGGTTGTGGTATTAGGGTAATGCTGGCCTCGTAGAATGAGCTTGGAAGTGTTTCTTCCTCTTGAATTTTTTGTAGTAGTCTGAGGAGGATAGGTTTTAGTTCTTCCTTGAATGTTTGGTAAAACTCCCCTGTGAAGCCGTCTGGCCCGGGGCTTTTGTTTGATGGAAGCTTTTTTGATGACTGCTTCAATTTCTTCCATAGTTATTGGCCTATTGAGTGATTATTATTATCTTGATTAGCCTCCTGTGGCAAGAGATTTTCCAACAGGGTGGGGCAATTGCTCTCCCCCTAGCCTGGATGGTTAGGGTCCTGGAGAAAGATGTCCTGTGTAGTATGAGGGAATGTTTCAGCATAGGAAAGCGGGGTTTCTGCCTTCCAAGCTCTAATCCCGGAGTCCCCAACCCTGGCTTCTGCTCACACAGTTCCAGTCCACTCTGCCCTCCCTCTCCCAAAGCCCAAGGTGAATGGCTGCATACGAGATTTTGTGCATTGGCCCTTTAAGATGGTGCCTGCATTTCCAGTTGTTGCTTGCTAGCAGGCAGCCCAGCTTGGGGTTTAGACTCCAGAGTTCTCAGTGGGAACCCACCACAGCCAAGACATCCCTCTGGAACTTCAGCTGCTATCTGTGGGAACCTGGCCAGCCCTTTTGCACCTTCACACTTCCTACCAATCTCTATGTTGTCTCCACTTTCAATTCTTGGTTATCAGGGTTCTCTCCAGCTAGTCTTAAGTTGATTATTCAGGATGGTTTTTCTGTATATTAGTTCTAATTCCAATTTGTCCCTGGGACATGTCAGTGTAGCTTCCACTTACTCTGCTGCCATTTTGGAATCTCATCAGTTTTTTAAGGAGAGATTGATCCTTGTTCCCAACTGAAGAAGTGTTCTAGGAAGTAGTAACTGACATCTAGAAGGTGACATCTTCAGGTGGCAGTATGCCCTTTAAAGAAATCATTGTGGTTAAAAAAAAAATCCTTGTACTTGAAACTGAGTGAGGAAAAAAGGTGATGTTTGCTTCTCTACAGCTGGAAGTCTTGATGCCAAGCAGCTGAGCCAATACAATTAGAAACTAGGTGAGTGAAATACTACAATAAAGGCAAGAGCTAATTGAATAACATAAAACTAGTATTACAGCTAAGAACTAAATTATAAAATCCTATTGGGTCAGACATCTTATCTGTCTTACCTTTCTGCAGCTCGGTGCTTAATATTTAAATATCTATTGAAAGAATAATTTAACAAAAATTAGAAAAGATTCCCGAATGTCTTCTTATTCATATCCCTGCCTTTTAGTGGTTAATAAACTATTATCCCATTTTACAAATAAAACAGGACCAGAGAAAGGCAAGAGGAATTAGGTTATAATATGTGCACTGCAGCATTTCCTTTCTCACACAGATTTTCAAAAACAGGAGTTGGACACCATGAGCTCCATTAAAGTGGGGACCTGTGGACTAGTTTCAACACTTCAGAAAGCTTCACAGAACTAAACATTTAAGCATAACATGATCACAGAGGCAGTTTTTTGCTTTTGATTATAACTCAAAATGATAACACTGGTTATTTCATGTTAACTATAAATTCTGCTTGATACTTCTATAAAAATGGAGAAACCATGTACTTAATAAGCTTCTCTTGTAAAAAAAAATGTTTTAAGTGAAATAATTAGAAAATGATAAAGAAATTTATCTCTGTTGATAAAAAGTTTGGGGGCCACAAGAGCTCACTGAGGCTTCTGTGGTCTTCTGCAGCACTGGCACTGACACCTTCCTCTGGGTCTCATCAAGTGCCTCTGCCTGTTCCTGCTGCTCGTGCTGTGCAGTGCGGACCCTAGCTTGTAGGGAAGTTGGAGGATCTACAACGGGAAAGGCTCACTGGAGCTGCCTGGAGAGGTCCCTGGTTGCATGCACACTGCCTTGTTCCAGTGCAACCTCAATCAGGTATCCTGTGTGTCCACCACAGCAAGCCTGTGCCTGAGTTCCCTTAATGGATCCTTGCTACAAATTTAATGACCTTAACTACATGGAACTCCTTGGATAACTGGATCTATAGCCAAAAATTTCAGGCCCCCTTTGATATTAGCAAATGGCAAAAAGTAAACTTGATTTTTGAGGGTGTTGATATAGTTACAAAGGTCCTGCTCAATACCATAATGTTCTTATTGGGAAAACAAACATGTTAAAATACAGCTTTGATGTTATGCATGTGGTCAAAGCCCTAAACTCCCTTGAGCTGTGTTTCCAGTCACCAGTGCTGTATGCAGCCCAGCAGAGCAGAACAGAGCTCACACTAGCTATGAGGTACCCTCAGACTGCCCTCCCAGTGTATAGAAGGGAGAATGCCATGCCAACTTTATTCGAAAGGAGCAGTGTTCCTTTAGTTGGGACTGGAGGCCTTTCTTTCTGATCCAGGGCATCTGGAAAGATGTCAGAATTGAAGCCTGTAATATTTGTCAACTGAACTACTTCACATTTTCCCTTGTATATGACAACCATGCCCAGCAGTGGATGTTCTGCTCTTTGTGAGAGTCCACAGGCAGAGTTCCCTGGAGCCTCTGTGCTCTCACTGGACCTAGCATTTTGTGAGGAGAGCAGGGAAGGCCATCCTTCTCTTTCGGGGGCCAGTGTCTAAACTGCTGCAGAGATGTGGGCATTGTACATGGCAAAGCTGTATGGTTTCCTTTTACCTGTCAACCAATAGCAAACCCTTGAGTCAACCAACTATTACTTCCTGTCCTCACCAAAAGAGGCTGTGGGGCTCAAGAAGGCACACATCACTGCCATCATCTCTCAGCAAAAGAATACATTTGTGTTTGATTTGGAAACCTCGGCTGTCGAGCTCTTCATTTGGTTGGATGTAAGAGTGTCCCAGGGAGGTTCAGTAACAATGGTTTCCTCATGACGGAAAAGACACGGACTATATTATTTTACCCCTGGAGGCCCACAGCAAGAGTGAATTGGAGCAATCTTTTCATGTGACTTCTTTGACTGATATTACTGAGGGAATCCAGCGTGTACTTTCAAAAGCACTCCTAAGGCACCAGCTGTAGTTGCAGGCAACCAAAGACAAGCGAAGAAGCCAGAAAGGGGTCTGCCTGCTGCCACAGATATGACTCATGACTCCAAGAGCGTGTACAGTTTCTTTCAGGGAAGGCTGTTTACTCAGGAAGTCCTCCAGTGAGGCTGTGCCAGGACGGTGTTTTTAGGTCTTTCCCTTCTAGCTTTACCACCACATGAACCAGCTATAATCCAGCTGCCTCTCCTTACCCAGAAAAGGATGTCTATACAGGTAGGCCTCTTGGGGAACCACAGGAACATGACCACAGAGCTTCAGATTTGGCTCAGTCCAAGGAGATTTTCAATTCAAAGGAGTTAGATTTAGACTATTGATTTTGGCAAAAAAGTGATGTTCTTTTTAGTTTGAATTTTAATCACTTACTTATATTGATTAATTATAAGAGGCTATAAATTACTTCATTATACATGATCATGTTCATAAAATTACATGGATAATAAAACAAATGGGGCAAAATATTAATAATTACATGGATAATAAAGCAAATGGGGCAAAATATTAATAAGTACCAATTTGGGTAAAGGCTTATTAGGATTTTTTTGTACTACTTTTGCAACTTCCTGCAAATTTGAAATCATGTAAAAAATTAAAATTTACATAACTGCATCAACAACAACAACAAAAAAGTTTGGGGCCACTATCTTACATAAACTTCACCTAGATTAAAAAAAGATAAGGCAGAGCTAACAGGCATGTACACCTACTATTCTCTTTTACCTCCTCTCTCCTCTAAGTTAAACTTTATCCTAAGTAAAAGAAGGGGTTCATAGGAATTTTCAAGCAGGTGGTTATCTCACCCAGGTGTGTCCAATCTTATATCATCTGTTCCTGGGCTGTACCAGGAGGAGAGATCAGACCACCAAATCAGAGGCCCATGGTCAGATCTGCTACATAGGAGCAGTCACAGCACAGGACATAGTCAACAGACCTAAATATTGTTGGTAACATTTTTCTATGTAAGGATAAAACCCATCTGTAAATAATGTAGTTTTTCCTTCAGGTTTTTCTTTTTCTTTTTTTCTTGTTGGTTTTTTGGGGGGCTTTTCTTTCTTTGGCTATTTCTACTTAAGCATGCATAAAAAATTCAGTTTTATTACTGTAACAGCTATTTCATATATATTCATGCACTCATGCATGGAAATAATAGAAAGGGGGAAAACTTAATGGCCAAAAAGGTAGATCTAAGGTTGAGGCTATAAAGTTTTATTGTACAATATGAAAGGATGGAAAATAAACTGTGGCTTTTCTTGGCAGGGGAGGTATAGGTCTTCCAGCACTATGATGGAATTTTGGCTCAGGAAGTAGAATGTTTTTAAAGGTCTCCACCTATCCTACAGATTCCACCATGTATTTTTTATGTTACAGAGGATTCTTAAGTAAACCAGGAACAAACATATCTTGTTATAGACAGTCATTTTAAAATGGCTTAAAATAAGCAAACCTATATTAATACATATTAAGTGTTGTTACAGGTCAAATAAATCTTTGCCTTTATAGACAGTCAAGTTACTTAATAATTCTAATTATAAAGACATTACTAATGGTAAGTAATTCAATTTCTTTTTATTGGAGGTAAGTGGATTTTCGACAGACAACAGAGACATTTTCAGCATTTCAGATTTTGTAAAAAAATATTTTTATTGATTTCAGAGAAGGGAGAGGGAGAGAGAGAAAGAAACATCAACAATGAGAGAGAATCATTGATTGGCTGCCTCCTGCATGACCCACACTGAAAATCAAGCCCACAACCTGGGCATGTGCCCTGACTGGGAATAGAACCATGACCTCCTGGTTCATAGGTGGATGCTCAACCACTGAGCCACACCAGGCAGGTCATCATTTCATATTTATTGCATAAAAATATAAACAACTTGGCATCAATATTATAATTAGTATAAGACAGAGCTGAATCCTCCAATACTTGCTTGAATTCAGTCACAACTATTATGGAAACCAAAGCAAAACAACCGAATACATTAGTGAAACAAATGAACTAATATCACTAATAAAAGTGGTAACTGGAGAAAAAAGGGACAAGAAGTTAAATGGTGTTATTTTTCCAAGCAAAGCATATGGCTTGGCTTATCTGTGCTGGAATAAATAGTGAAAGTAAGAGATAACATCTGATTGGTATTTCTTTTAGAGGAAGTGAAATGGTGTTCCCTAAAATGCCTAAAACTGGCCTTCTTGTCAATTTTGCTTGAAATACATTTCAATTGTTTTTGGAAGGAAAAAGAGAACTGTGCCTTTTGTGCAGCCTTAAGCACCGTGAAACATTATACACATTTAATTAGTTTGAAAATTGACATAAAAGGGTAAATACAGCAGCTCAGAAACCAAATAACTCAGAGATGGGAAGATAAGGGAAAGCTTTTTCGAATAAGAGATACTTAAGTTAACACCTGAAGGATTACAGCATCCACTCCCATCTCCTGCAGTTTCCCTTTCTGCAATTATAGTCCAAAAATGTTAAATGGAAAATTCCAGAAATAAACAATTCCTAAATTTCACATTGTGGGATGATCAGAGTAGCAAGATAAAATCTCATGCTGTCCCCTCCATCCTGCTAGAGATGTGAATCATCCCTTTATCCAGTGTCTCCATGCTATAGATACTACACACCAACTTGTTAGTCACTTAGCAGCCACCTCAATTATCATATCGACTGTCACATGATCACAGTGCTTGTGTTCAAGTCACCCTTATTTTACTTAATACGTTATGCCCCCAGCCTGTTTTGTCTTCCGGATGGAAAGTATATTGTCAGTCACCGGTGACTGGGAGCTTAACGTGTTAACAAGGGCCCCAAAGCACAAGAGCAGTTTAAACTTTATCACAGGTATGCATTTATAGGAAAAAACAGTATGTACAGGATGTGGTGCTATCTCTGGTTTCAGACATCCACTGGGAATCCTGGAATGCATCCCCCATGGATAAGGGAGGAGTCTCTAATAGAATGAGCTCAGAAAAGTGGGGTTAACGGCATTCTGGGAGTAGCATGTGAATCAGTTCTGAGGTGGGAAGAGAGGAGGCCCTGTCAGACTCTTTCTTCTCTTGTGGTGAGAAGGAAGGAGAGGCTCGAGTGGCTGTGCAAGTAGTTTTGGTGACAGGAAGTTGAGGTAATTACTATCTAATGACTTGTATGTTCTGTGTAGGTGATCTGGTAATTTTCTAGAGCATGTGGGACAGTGATGGCGAACCTATGACACGCGTGTCAGAGGTGACACGCGAACTCATTTTTTTGTTGATTTTTCTTTGTTAAATGGCATTTAAATATATAAAATAAATATCAAAAATATAAGTCTTTGTTTTACTATGTTGCAAATATCAAAAAATTTCTGTATGTGACACGGCACCAGAGTTAAGTTAGGGTTTTTCAAAATGCTGACACGCCGAGCTCAAAAGGTTCGCCATCACTGATGTAGGACATAGTGCAAGGCTGGGGCTTGTAGACACTTAGTATGATGCATTGGAGGTTGCTAGTATAAAGAAATACAACTGATTTTCACATAGAGATGCTGTATCCTGTGCAACTCTGGTAACTCATTGTTAGTTATTGTAGTTTTATTATTTGTAGCTGTTTTGGAGTTTTCTATGTAGATAATACATGCTATAATATGATGAACCCTGAGAACATAATGTTAAGAGAAAGAAGCCAGACATAAAAGAAAAAATATTGTATGATTTCATTCCTAAGAAGTATCTAAATAGGTAAATCCATAGATACAGAAAGTAGATTAGAAGTTGCTAGTGGATATGAAGAGGGGAGATGGAAAGTGATTGCTAATGGGTACAGAATTTCTTTTTGGCATGATGATATGTTCTGGAATTAGTGGTGATGGTTGTGAGTTTATCCTAAAAAAACACTTTATTTTTTTGTTGATCCTCACTAGAGGATATTTTTCCCATTGATTTTTTAGAAAGAGTAGAAGGGGGGCAGAGGAGAGAGAGAGCGAGAGAAACATCAATGTGAGAGGAACACATTGATTGGTTGCCTCCTGCATGCACCCTGGGGGCCAGGGATCAAAACTGCGACCATTCAGTATGCAGGCTGGTGGTCTAACCACTTAGCAGCACTGGCCAGGGCTAAAAACCACTTTAAAATGATGAATTTTGTGGCATGTAAATTATATTTTAATTTAACTTTATTTTTAAAATGCACTTTTATTGACTTAGAGAAGGGAGAGAGATAGAGAGATAGAAACATTGATCGGCTGTCTTCTGCACGTCCCTACTGGGGATTGAGCCCACAACCCAGGTATGTGCCCTGACCAGGAATTGAACCAGTGACCTCGTGGTTCCTGGGTAGACGCTCAGCCACTGAGCCACACCAGCTGGGCTATATTTTAATTTTAAACAAGCTTTATGTTAGGAACAAGTCAGTAAATTAGTAACACAATAAGACAGCTAAGACTTACTGAGCATGTGGTATGTGCTTAAGTACTTAAGCACTTTCTATAAATCATCTTATCTAATTCTAAAAATGACCCTATGAGGCCGATACTGTACTTATCTCCACTTGATGGGTGAAAGAGTTATGAAAGAGATTACTTCTTCTGGATTATCAGCTAGTAAAAGGAGGGAGTCTGAAGTCAAAGCCTGCCCTGCCTGACTTTGGCCCTCACACGGAAGGGTTGTGGGTTAGATTCATAGTCAAGGGCACGTATCGGGGTTGAAGGTATGATCCCATGTAGAAGGCAACCAATTGATGTGTCTCTCTCACATTGATGTTTCTCTCTCTCTCTCCCCTCCCCTCCTCCTTTCCACTCTCAATGGAAAAAATACCCTCAGGTGAGGATTAAAAAAATAATCTATATATATAAAAACTTAAGTGACCATTATGACCAGTCACTATGACGGCCAATGAACATCAGGGGGCAGAAGCTTAACGCAGGAGCTGCTCCCTGGTGGTCAGTGTGCTCCCACAGCCAACCTCCCATGGTCCTTCCCCCTGGCCGGCTGGTGATCGTGAATGGGCAAGATAGCCCTGATGGCCAGCCAGGCGGAGGAATCCCACCCGTGGACGAATTCATGCACCGGGCCTCTAGTGATAAAATAAAGTCAAAGCTTATGTAATTTGTTGTACTACCCCCAAAATGATCTAAGTTCAAAACTTTCAGAAGAAATTCAAAAAGTAGAGGGAAATTTGGTGAGTCCTGTGCCATAGTTTTCAGTTTATAAGATAGGTTTAAAAACGTGTTCAAAAGAAATGTGTGAAAATGGGTTGAGAGCTTATACTGAAACTGAATTTTGCTTGGCCCTTCCTCTCATTCTAGAAAGCCATAGCAAAGTACATTTTCTTTTAATATAATGGTAGTAAGAAAGAAATTGAAAAAAGAGATATCTCCTTAAATGTAATAAGACAGAATTTAATATTAAAAAATCAGTAATACATTTTCCAATTAAGGAAAAAGTGAAAATCAGTATATCCTAGCAGGCAATTTACTACTACATTTATCAGGCAATTTGGTAATATACTTCAAAAATCTAAGAAATTTGTATTTTATGATAATACTTCTAAGAAATATCCTATAAAGCAATCAGTTATTCAAAGATTTATGAAAAAGTATATTCACTACAGTATTATTCATAATAATGAAAAACCTAGAAAACTTAAATGTTCTGGTAAATTATGGTATATAAATAAAAAAGAATTGTGTCATCATAAAAACATTAAAATCATGATAAGGAACTGCTCATATTCATGATACAAAAAAGTTAGGTTATAAAATCTGTGTGTTGATGCTGGTTACTTCTGGATGATTGTGTTAGAATTATAGTTGACATATTTTCTGTCTATACTTTTTTATGTTTCACTTTCTAAAATGAACATAGATTTTCTAAATAAAAGGTGTTATATTTCTTTAAAAAATATTTTTATTAATTTCAGAGAGGAAGGAAGAGGGAGAGAGAGAGAGATGGAAACACCAATGATGAGAGAGAATCAATGATTGGCTGCTTCCTGCATGCCCCGCACTAGGGATCAAATTGAGCCCACAACCTGGGCATGTTCCCTGACCGGGAATTGAACTGTGACCTCCTGGTTCATAGGATATTATGTATACAGGTATATAAGTTAAGGAAAAAAATGAGCTTACTCTAAACAATCCAATCAAAAAATGGGCAAAGGACCTAAATAGACACCTTTCAAAAGAGGACATTCAGAAAGCCAAGAGACATATGAAAACATGCTCAAAGTCACTAATCATCCGAGAGATGCAAATCA
>NW_006299882.1:16608-18698 GCF_000327345.1 Myotis davidii
AGGTAGGGGGGTAAGAGATCAACCAAAGGACTTGTATGCATGCATATAAGGATAACCAATGGACATAAGACACTGGGGAATAGGGGAGGCTAGGGGACTGTCTAGGGCGGGGGTAAAAAATGGACACATATGTAATACCCTTTGTAATAAAAAATAAAATTAAAAAAGAAAAAATAAAAAAAAATAAAAATCCTGCCTAATTGACAAAATTGAACAAAGAGGATAGTTCTACAATAATAGAGACCTCGTTACTTCACTTTCACCAATGAATAGAACAACCACAGAGATCAATAATGAACCAAAGAACTCAAAGAACACTGTAAACCAATCAAACCTAATAGACATCTGGAACTCTTCACCTGAGAGTATCAGCATATACATACTTGCTTCTAAAGAGCATATGAAACATTCCAAGACCATATAAAATAAAATTCCAAGACCATTAAAATAAAAATCTTAATAAATTGAAACACTGAAATTGTCAGGGGAAGAAATAGAATATTGGGGACTAGCTATCATTATAAGAAATATTAACTGTGATTGTGTTGCTCTAATTAAAGAAAGCACATTCTAACCTGGCTGGGAGTTGTATGCCCCTGGGACCTGGATGTCAACCTTGGAATGTGGTCCATTCTATCCGAGAATTGCGTATTAGTATGGAAAGATTAACAAACTTGTTTCCCAAACAATGGAGTCCCTTCCCCAGCCCGCAATGCCTATAATCCAAGCATGTCAAACTCAAAGGCTAACAAAGGCCAAATAAACAAGGTTTAAGTTTATGTGAGTTGCAAAAACCCCCAAAAGCTTCAATTTTCATAGAAACGTAGGTTTATTTTGATAGAGACATGCTGAATACAAAGGGCTGAAATAAATGAGTAATTGTTAACATAAAATAGAACATTTTAATAAAAGTTAATATTTTCCCTTGAACATTAATTTACCAGACACTGAATAACTGCACAAATTAATAAGCATAATGCAAATAAACATATTTTTCTTGTTCTCTAAAAGTGAAATATTTCCTGTTGCGCACACCAAACAAGTCAGTACAAGACTAATGACATGGGAATTAGCTGATAAATATTTGTTGCTAATATTAGTGGAGAGAAATGGTGTGACTGCGTGTAAGGCATGTATGGGAAATGAATGCAACACAATTATAGTAATCAGTCATTAGTGAACATTGTACTTCGTTATTAATTATGTATAACAGGATATTATAAAAATTAAGTTAAGACATTTTTATTAAAACTTTCTTACATACTGTTATATTGGCTGGGCTGCAAAAATATTCATTGTGGGCCTCGTGTTTGACATGCTTGCTGTAATCTGTAACCATTATACCAATTTTTATTCCTTTTGCCTATTTCCACAAGCCTGTAATACCATTTTGTGTATCCATCCTTATTCCTTTTACGCACTTCCCCATGTAATCTTTGTCCTATCCCATATAAGCAGCTGGCTTATGGCGATTTGCAAAGCAGATTTTCATGGAAGACCTTCTACTCACCCATACTGCTGGCATTATTGGAATAAATATATGATTCAACCCTGTCTTTACTCAATTGGCTCAAGTAGTGAAAGGCAGCCTGGACGCATTGGTTCTCTGGTTTCAAAATTATACAAAGTATTTTTCTTTCTGATACCAGTGGGATGAAATTAAAAATAAGTAACACAGAAAACAGGAAAATTCACAAATATGTAGAAATTAAAAGAACCAATGAATCAAGGAAGAAATCACAAGAACTATTAGAAAATACCTTGAGATTTTTGGGGGCTGGTGGACTGGGCTTGCATAGCCGGGCAGCCTCTGCTACTGCTGTAATCTCTCCCGGAGCGATGGCTCTGCCGCAGAGTCATGCCATCTTGAGGGGGAGAGCTGCTGTGACTGGAGGCCCAGCCTCACCTCCACCCAGGGGACTCTCAGAAACCACTTGGGATCCTACAGTCACTCCAGCTAGGGAAATGCTGCCTAGGCTGCTGACTCAAGGACACCGGGACTCCAGCCTCCCCAGCTGAGGGCTCCTGTGAGTTCCAGAGAGCGCTTCACTCCCACCAGCCACACGCTTTAGCCCTGGGCACCGCAACTG
>NW_006299882.1:19096-28069 GCF_000327345.1 Myotis davidii
CATGACCCCTCCCCCCCCATCCCCAAGGAGCAGCCGCTGCCCATGACTGTGTGAGGAACAGCCGCCCTGTGACTGTGCAAAGAGCTTCAGCCCTGCAACCGTGCGAGGAGCAGCCACCACCGGTGATCGCTTGAGGAGCAGCCACCTTCCATGACTGTGTGACCTGCCACCAAGGCCACCACTGCAGCCACAGGCCCTGTGCAACTCAACACCTAGATCCTTTGGTGAGAGCAAAAATGGGGAGACAGAAGAACCCCCAAAGGAAAGAAAAGGAAGAATGACACCCCCCCCCCAAAGGAACTAAATGAAACATAGGCATGCAATATGTCAGAAGCGCTTCCCTCCCACCAGCCACACGCTTTAGCCCTGGGCACCGCAACTGCACGTGCGCGAACAGCCTAGCCCAGTGGTTGGCAAACTGCGGCTCGCGTCATACATTTCATAAACTGGATGGATGAGAAAATCAACAACCTATGTAAGAATCAGGAGGAAATAAAGAGTAATATAAGGGGTATCCCAAAATTCACGCAAGATTTGAATTTTGCGTGAGCATTAACAACAACAAAAAATAAATAAAAGCCCAATTTTACTTGGTTTATTGCCCTTTGATTTCAATCCCTTCAATTTGATAAGCATTACCAAGTACCAATTATGGCCCAGGAGCAAGGACAATGAAGACCAATGAAAACCACGGTTTTGCGTATGTGCCAGCAAAGCCATGGAGGCCATTTACCTGATGTGCTATTCCATATATAACCCTATACTGAATATTATGAATCAATAAAAAATTTACAATTTTTAATTATAAACCTGTGTTTTCTATCAAAATTACTTCTTGCGTGAATTTTGGGACACCCTTTACCTACAATAAAAAACAATATGGTAACTTTCAACAGTAGAGTAGGACAAGCAGAGGACCAAATTAGCGAATTAGAAGACAGGCAAGCAAAACACACCCAATCTGAACTGTAATTGGAGAAAAAAATCAAAAGACAGAAAGAGAACCTGAGGGAGCTTTGGGACAACATGAAATGAAGCAACATATGTATAATAGGGGTGCCAGAAAGACAAGAAGAGGAAATGTTAGGAAACCTATTTGAAGAAATAATATCAGAAAACATCCCTGACTGGGGGAAGAAAAAAGTCAGATAAGCACAGAGAGTCCCATACAAGATGAACCCAAAAAGACCCACACTAAGACACATTGTAATTACAATGGCAAATGTTAACAACAGGAGAGAATCTTAAAGGCTGCACGAGAGAGAGAGAAAGTTACCTACAAGGGATCTCTCACTAGAGTATCAAATTATTTCTCAACAGAAACACATCAGGCCAGAAAGAAATGGAAGGGAGTATACAAAGTAATGCAAAGCAAGGGACTGAATCCAAGAATACTCTCTCCAACAAGGCTATCATTCAAAATTAAGGGGAAATCAGGAGCTTCACAGACAAAAAAAGCCTAAGGTAGTTTATCACTACCAAGCCAGCAATGCAAGAAATGCTAAAGGGAATGCTGTAAAAAGAAGAAATAAGAAGATAAGAAAGAACAGGCACAAAAATAGAAATGACTGAAAACAAGTATCTATCAGTAATAACTTTAAACAAAAATGGTCTAAAAATACTCCAATCAAAAGACCTCGAGTGGCTGAATGTACAAAAACATTACCCATATATATGCTGTCTATAAGAGAACCACTTCAGAACAAGAGTCTCACACAGACTGAAAGTGAAGGGGTTGAAAAATATCTTTCAGGCAAATGGAAATTAAAAAAAGCTGGGGTAGCAATACTTATATCTGACAAAATAGACCTCAAAGTGAAGGCCATAACAAGAGATAAGGAAGGCCACTTCATAATACTAAAGGGATCGATACAAGAAGAGGATATAACTCTGGTAAACATATATGCACCCAATGCAGGAACACCCAAATACATAAAAAAAAATTCTGGATGATATCAAGGGAGATATCAACAGCAATGCAATCATAGTAGGGGACTTTAATACCCCACTGACAACACTCGATAAATCCTTTAGATAAAAAAATCAGCAAAGAAACAGCAATCCTAAATGACTTACTATATCAAATGGACTTAATTGACAGCTTTAGACCATTCCATCCCAAAGCTATAGAATATACATTCTTCTCAAGTGCACATGGGACATTTTCAAAGATAGACCATATATTGGGTCACAGGCAAAAATCTCTCCAACTTCAAGAAGACTGAAATCATATCAAGCATCGCCTCAGACTACAATGGCATAATATTAGAAATAAACTACAATAAAAACAATAAAAAAAATCCAAACACTTGGAAGCTGAATAGCATGCTATTGAAAAAATGACTGGGATATCAAAAAGATCAAAGAATTAAAAACATCCTGCAAACGAATGACAATGAAAACACAACAATCCAAAACCTATGGTATACAGTGAAAGCAGTCCTGAGAGGGAAGTTCATAGCATTACAGGCCTATGAAAAAAAAACACCAAAAACAAAAAATCAAGAAAAACTGGTAATAAATTATCTAACTCAACAACTTAAAGAATTAGAGAGCAAGAAGAAAAGCCCAGAATGAGCAGAAGAAAGGAGATAATAAAGATCAGAGCAGAAATAAATGACATAGAGACCAAAAACAATACAAAAGATCAATGAAACCAAGAGCTGGTTCTTTGAAAGGATAAACAAGTTTGATGAACCTTTAGCCAGGCTCGCCAAGAAACAAATAGAGAGGACCCAAATAAACAAAATCAGAAATGAAAGAGGCAAAACAACAACAAACCCCACAGAAATACAAAAGATAGTAAAAAAATACTATGAACAACTCTACTCCAAATAACTAAACAACCTACAGCAGTGGTTCTCAACCTTCTGGCCCTTTAAATACAGTTCCTCACGTTGTGACCCAACCATAAAATTATTTTCGTTGCTACTTCATAACTGTAAAGTTGCTACTGTTATGAATCATGATGTAAATATCTGATATGCAGGATGGTCTTAGGCGACCCCTGTGAAAGGGTTGTTCGACTGCCAAAGGGGTCGGGACCCACAGGTTGAGAACTGCTGTTCTAGATAATAATAGATCTTCACGCAACTTGCCCTACCCAGTTTCTGTTCCATATATAGCTTCTTTCAGAGCAGTACTTCTAGCACACTTCAAAAAGTGTCATAAGCCAAGAAATTTTCATACAACATTCCTGCAATATAAAGCCCTGAGGATGGGGCCATATCTACTCTATGCAAAGTAAAAAGGACTAATTTAGATAATAAAATGAATTTCTGATATTATTTGAAGTAACTGAGAGTTGGCAGTTTATGAACTAAAAATTATATAATTATAGCTTTTGGATTTTTGTTTCTCATTCTATTTTTCCAGTTGTTTTATTTTTTTTTTAATTGATGGCATCATAACTCCATTATATGAACCTCTTAATTGCTCTGTTTCATTTTTTTGCCCAATTTAAAACATTAATACCAATGAAAATGAACATGCTGGATAAAATTATTTTATTAATAATTCATCTAGTGACATTAAAAAATCTTAACTATTTTTCCTCTTTCTCTTTAGAAAAACCCATATATAAAAAAATTTCTTAAACATGTATGTTTACAAGTTTAACTACTTGTGTCACAAAGATTGAAACAGCTAAACAATAAGTAAATGCATTTTGCCCAAAGATTGATGACAATTAAAACAAAAAAAACTATCAATAATTTGAAAAACAGAGGTTTTCCAACCCCAATATTTGTTTTTCTAAACTATAAAAATAAAATAAAATTTTAAAAGCAACTCACGTTCCATGTGCTCAAACATTACTGAAAAGAGGAAGTCTCGTGGTGTCATGTAATATTCTCCTTCGTGTTCCAGTGAAGAAAATTGCATGAAGCGCTGTTTACGAAGAGACAACTTCTTCATCATCTTTCCACAGTCATCATTTTTCTAAAATAAAAAAAGGCAATGTAAGACTTCTTTCAGTATTATTCCCCAACTTAACTCCTTCTAGAATAATCTTATAGTTAATGAATAAATGTGTAAAATAATGCGAGAGGGTGAGAAGAGCCAAGAAGAAATGCAAATCAGGATAAGAAACTGATAAGGAGTAATGTTTCAGACAGGGTTGTCAGGGAAGGCCTTTTTAAAGAGGTGTCAGCGCCCTGGCCAGTTTGGCTCAGTGGATACAGCGTCGGCCTGCAGACTGAAGGGTCCCAGGTTTGATTCCGGCCAAGGGCACATGCCCGGGTTGTGGGCTCGATCCCCAGTAGGGACATGCAGGAGGCAGTCAATCAATAATTCTCTCACATCATTGATATTTCTATCTCTCTCTCCCTCTCCCTTCCTCTCTGAAATCAATAAAGAAATATATATATATTTTTAAAAAAGAGGTGACAGTAAGGAGACTGAATGAGGTACAGCTACTGAGATATGGGGCTCTCAGGAAGAAGAGCATACTAAGCAAGAGGTAAAGACAGGAATAAACTTGGTGTGTTCAAGGAGCAGTGTGGCAGAAGATCAGATCAGATAGGTAGGCAACAGATCACGTCAGGTTGTGTTTCCATAAAGATAAAATATGGTATATCTGGTAAATAACTGTTTTGAGAAATATATTTACATTGTGGGTGGGAAGTGCTAAAAGAACAAGAATGGGTCAAATATTGTTAGTGTAGGAGTCTGTAGTCTTTGCAAAGGAACCTAGATCTTGACCTAAATGCTGATAGAGACAATACTGAAATATTTATTGCTAACCTTTCATTGAGCACTTACAATGTGTGATGCACTGTACTAATTAAGTACTTCGCATAGATTATTTAATTAATCATCCCAATAACTGGACAATAGATACTACATTAGATACAAAAGCTATAAAGTAAATGGCAGAGTCAGGATAAAAGAGCAGGTGTCAGCCTGGCCGGCATGGCTCAGTGGTTGAGCACTGACCCATGAACCAAGAGGTCGCTGGTTCGATTCCCAGTCAGGGCACATACCTAGGTTGCAGGTTCGATTTCCAGTTGGGGTGTTTATGGAAAGGCAACCAATTGATGTCTTTCTCTCTCTTTCAAAACAAAAATCAGTGAGCATGTCTTCGGGTGAGGATTTAAAAAAAAAAGAATGTGAGTATTATCTGTGAAATCCAACATTATACTCTCACTCTAGATAGTTTTCCTTAAGGTGCTGCCCTAACTAGGACAACATCCTTCCTTGGACACACCACTCCCCTTTCACACACACTACTGATTGATTATTCAACATGACACACAGGTGATGGTCAATGAATGCTGATTAAAAATGAAATGGGGAAACATAAATTTCAGTTGCTCAAACCCCTCCAGATTCAAAATTCCTTTTTGGCTAATCTCAATTCTTTCTCATGATTTGATAATGACTTCTTTGAGCAGCTAGATTTGTACCTCTTTTGTGTTTCGTGCAGTGCCTAACAGAATACTAACATATATGGAACACTCAGTAATACTACAATGATCTGTACCCTTAGAACTTATATATTCATGTCTTTCCTTTTCTTTCCCCTTAAATTACTAATAAAAATCACTTGAGGGGCATGTTTTAATTATATGAGTCTATATGTATAAAAGTAATCAGAAAACTAAATTTTATTAATACTTCCTAAACATTTTATTCATGTTTTATTCATGTTTACTTAATAAATCTATATAAAGTATCTATAAGAAAACAGAAATAAACAAGATGAACATTAATTCCTACTAGAATGTCCTAAGTGCTTTGTTAGTAAGTTTATAGAAAGTATATGATGGGATAGGGAAGCAGGATGGGTAAGAGTCTTCTCAGTAAATACCATAGCACTGGCAAAGTCCTAGGGAGAGAGAGAGAGCATGATATTTTATTTTTTAAAAATGTTTGATTTTTAGAGAGAGAGGACGGGAGAGGGATAGAGAGATAGAAACATCAATGAGAGAGGAACATCATCAATTGGCTGCCTCCTGCACGCCCCCTACTGGGGATCAAGCCTGCAGCCCTGGCATGTGCCCTGACTGGGAACTGAACTGCTGACCTCTTAGTTCCTGGGTCTTCACTTAACAGCTGAGCCACAACGGCCGGGCAGCAGGGTAATTTTGAGAAAAAAAATGTTTTTTTATTTTAGAGAGAGCTAAAGAAAACCAGTTTGTTGTTCCACTTAGTAATGCACTCATTGGTTGCTTCTTGTTCCCTGACCGGGGATCTAACCCGTAACCTTGGCTTAATTTGACTTAGTTGTTCCAGGCAGCAATCTCTGGTGTTAACCTATGCCGCCATCTTCGGTTCTCCGATATTTTATTTTTTAAAAATGTTTGATTTTTAGAGAGAGAGGACGGGAGAGGGATAGAGAGATAGAAACATCAATGAGAGAGGAACATCATCAATTGGCTGCCTCCTGCACACAGAGCAACCTCAGTTCCTGGGTCAACACTCAATAGCTACACTACACAAGCAAGGCGAGCATGATATTTTAGAAGAACTGGAAGAAGTTGAACATGGGCATAAACATTATTAGCTAGAGAATTATTTATTATACAAATGTTTATAGTCTATTAACAGATTAACAAAAGTAAGTAATCTGTACAGAAATGCAGTATATTTCCAAATCCTTAAACAAATGTTGGCTTTTATACTTCCTAATATCTAAGCTGTTCATGACTGGTTAAAAAAATGCCTTTACCACCCTAGCCCATTTGGCTCAATGGATAGAGTTTTCACACGTCAAATAAAATTGGACCACAGGATACAAATCTTTTCTTCCTTCCAATATTGTTATCATACACTTTTACAAAAACGTAAGTTCAATTACAGGAAAAGCACATATACAAATATTAATTCAGCATGCTAACACATAGGTTTGGGTATTTCAGGATGTAAGGAGAAACATGACTATTATCTCCCAGGGCTAAATCAATTCCTTTCAAAAATAAAAAGCATCGTAAGACAAACTATAATTTTGAGCAATTTATTTAGGGTATAAATTTCATTATAAATGTTGGTACTCATATCTAAAACCTTTATAAAGTCCAAGGGATGTTTCAAGGCTATTTAGAGAATATCAGCACTGGAGAAAGTTGGACTCTCCAGGTATTACAGGATCTGTTGCATAAATTAAGTTTTCTTCTTTTTCCCCCACTTTGGATTTTTGGTTTTTACTCTCAATCTATAAAATCCATTTTATTTTTATTTATTTTTTATTTCATTTTTTATTGATTAAGGTATTAAAAATGTGTCTTTATCCCCCTATAAAATCCATTTTAAAATAAAATCTGGGAAGTTCTTTTCCCTATGTTAGTCCCCCCTGCTAAAAAAGTATACTGTACCTTCCTGAGAGTTAACTCTTAAAATCACAGGGTCATAAAAAATCCTACAAACTGATGAGAAGGCAGTAGGAAAACATTCTTCAAACCTCCCTCTCTTAAAAACAAGAACAACAAAAACGTCCCTCTCACAAACCAACAAAACACAAAACCAAAAAACACAACATCCATGATGATGCAAGCTCCTCACCTCCTATTTTAAACTTATTCTAAGAAGGACCTTTTGAATACACATAACTTGTTCCAAACTAAAATAACAATAGGATTGAAAACCAGTTTCTTCTGCTGTGTACTGGAATGAGAGGATGAAATTCTGAACCACCTCATTGTTCAGAACAACTCTAAGGAGCACTGGTTCACACTTGGTCACCACACAACTGTCTAGCAAATAGCAGTCCAGTGCACTGAGGAGGGGGTATCTTTTCCTTATGTGCTGGACTAATACCGTGGGGCCTTGACTTACAAGTTTAATTCGTTCCAAGACCGAGTTCGTTAAGGAGCTCGTTAAGAGCTCATTAACTCAAATTACTCTATCAATTCAATGCAAAAAAATTGGCCAAGAGACAGATGGTATCTCAAAAAACTCGTTAGTCGGGACACTCGTAAGTCAAGGCCCCACTGTACTATCATTGATATCTCCCAATCTGCAGGGATAGTGCAGGCAGAAAAAATTATAGAATGTGCCAACTGGAAGCTCCCATCCCACGCTGCATTCACTACAGGCTCAATACCTGCCATTTTTCCCACTTGTGTTCTCTCAACGGTGGGACCAGCATCAATCAGTTATGGCTCGGTTGGGCAGAGAAATACTTGAATTACAAAGTATGGTAGCAGTGTTTGCGCGGCTGATCTAGCTACCAACTATGACATGGTGAAACGAGAATTATCACAATTTTAAAACATAAAGAGGCCATCAAGACTGCTGATGTTGCTAAGGGTGTGAAAATGCTCACAGAACAATCACGGACTAAACACGGAATCATTTGGGGGTCTGCAATGGGTTAATTCAATTTACATTACTTCTAGCGGGGGGAAAAAATGATTTCGTTTTAGAACAAATCACTCAGAAGCTGCCCCCTGGTGGTCAGTGTGCTCTCACAGTGAGACTACTGCCCAGCTGAGCAACAGGCGCCAGACTACCAAGCAGCCAAGAGTGGTGACAGGTGCAGCAGGGCCAGGATGAGCAGTAGCAGCGCCCTTCTGGGGCTCAGGCTCCTCCCCAGCTGCCTGCTGCTTCACACACTACTACACCTCCCAAGCGGTCCCGGATTGCGAGAGGGCACAGGCCAGGCTGAGGGACCCCACCGATGCATGAATTTGTGCACCGGGCCTCTAGTTGACAATAAAAATCACATTCTAAAACAGAAAACAAAACACAACATATAAAAGGTGATGGCCTTTATAATATCAGAGCGAAGATAAAGTGCAAGAGGACAGAACTATTTGACAAGGGAGTTGGCTGAGCTAAATACTAGCTGTACTAGTTAATAATGCGGATTTTTTTCAATAGATGGAGTTACACATATGTTGATATATATGCAATTTGATATGTATGCTATTTTGTTGTACTGATAGGAACTCTACGCCAACAAACTAGACAACCTGGAGGAAATGGACATATTCCTAGAAAAATACAACCTTCCAAAACTCAATCAGGAAGAAT
>NW_006299882.1:30392-41561 GCF_000327345.1 Myotis davidii
CTGTAAGCCAGTCAATGAAAGAAAAATACCACATGATCTCACTTTTTATGGATAATAAAGACCATTATAAACTGCTGAACAAAAATAGATACAGAGGCAGAGCAGCATCGAACAGACTGTCAAACTACAGCGGGAAGGCTGGGGAGGGTTGGTGGGGGGTAGGTAAGAGATCAACCAAAGGACTTGTATTGCATGCATATAAGGTGGACACAAGACTCAGGGGTTTTGGGGGGGTAGGGGAGGCCGGGGGAATGTCAAGGGGGAAAATAAAAAAGGAGACATGTGTAATACTCTTTGCAATACTTTAAGCAATAAAATAAAATTAAAAAACAAACAAACAACAACAAAAAAAACCCTTCATATGTCAGCGGTTCTCAACCTGTGGGTGGTGACCCCTTTGGCGGTCAAATGACCCTTTCACAGGGGTCGCCTAAGACCATCCCATATATCAGATATTTACATTACAATTCATAACAGTAGCAACATTGCAGTTATGAAGTAGGAACGAAAATAATTTTATGGTTGGGTCACAACATGAGGAACTGCATTTAAAGGGCCAGAAGGTTGAGAACCACTGTCATATGTCAAATTTGCTGAAAGTGTTAACATCATAGGCATTTTTACACTTAAAAATGTTGAATTTCGTGCCAAAATAAGAGCATTTGCGGGAAGTTTTAATTTAGTACTTTATTTTGAACAAAAAGTTATCATATACTTCGGGAAGCTTATGATGAACATGCTCCATCTCAAGATAACTGTGAACGCTGGTTTAAATGCTTTAAAAGTGATGATTTTGATGTGCAAGACAAAGAACGTCTAGGACAACCGAAAAAGTTTGAAGACCAACAATTACAAGCATTATTGGATGAAGATGCATGTCAAAGTCAAAAACAACTTGCAGAAAGATTAAATGCTGCTTAGCAAACAATTTCCAATCGTTTACAAGCAATGGGAAAGATTTTAAAGTTAGGAAAATAGGTGCCACATCAACTTAACGAAAGAAAAATGGGAAACTGAAAAGTCATCAGTAAAATGTTGCTTCAACGGCACGAAAGAAAAAGGAAAGAAAGTCTTTTTTACATCGAATTGTGACTGGCAATGAAAAGTGGATTTATTTTGAGAATCCCAAATACACAAAATGGGTTAACCAATCAACATTGACTGCAAAGCCAAATTGCTTTGGCAAGAAGACAATGCTCTGCGTTTGGTGGGATCAGGAAGGTGTGGTGTATTATGAGCTTCTAAAACCAGGTGAAACCGTTAATACTGATCGCTACCGACAACAAATCATCAATTTGAACCACGCTTTGATCGTGAAACGACCAGAATGTTCTGGAAGACATGGCAAAGTAATTTTTCTTCATGATAACACATCATCACACACTTCAAAACCAGTTAAAGATACGTTAAAAGATCTTGCCTGGGAAGTATTAACCCACCCGCTGTATTCACCAGACCTTGCTCCTTCAGATCAAATTGGGTCTCTGAACGGTTTGCCTTAAAATAAGAAAAGTTCTATTGGGACGGTATCCACAAATTACCTGAAAGATGGGGAAATGTGTAGCTAGCGATGGACATTACTTTGAATAAAGCACTTTTGATGTTCCTCTTGAAATTATTGTGTTTTCTTTGATTACAAAATCCGCCATTATTAACCGGTATACCTAGTAAGCAAAGGGGGAAAATACCATTATAAAACATTTAAAAAATTAAGAAACAGTAAAGATTAGAGTGGACACCACAGAAAAACTATGGGCAATGTGCTAGAGAAAAAACAGACAGAAGGCAGAAGAAATTCACCAGAAAAAGCAAATAAGAGAAAAGAATGTCGATTTTTTTCTATTCCAACCCCTCCCTTCTCCCAACTCTATCTAGGTGGCCACTCTACTCCCACCTTCACAAGAGTGGGCATTTCCCAAAGCACTTTTTCCAAATCACATCCCGCCCCAAATAACAAATAAATAAAAGAGAGAAAAGAATGTCCACATATATGACCAATACCAAGGAGTCAACATAGGAATAATTTGCTGTGTTTCAAGAAGAGAAAGAGCAAATCAAACATCTATTTCAAAAATACAGGGGAAGGGCAGGAGGGGAACTTTACTGAAATGCACAAAGACTTGTGTTTGCTACTTTACTTGCCCTATGTGTACTCTAGGTTTGACTAATTCTAGAAGACCTCAGGGGAGACTCATCAATTATAGTCTCTTTCAGAAATCCTAAATGAGGTTAGAATCATTATGCCATTATTGCTGGATTCAACCTAAGAGCTGCTCTCTAATACAAAAAATGACACAAGAAAGGATGAGACATGATTGATTTCTAAGATTATCCTCAAGACACGTACCACCCTTCTGCAATATGTGACGAAAGTGGTGCAGGGGACAGCACATCCAAGCTATTCAACTGGAAAGGGCGAAGAGGATTTTTTTGCCCCTCCCCACCTTAACTTGCTCCTGCAGTTTAAGAGAACTATTCATGTGGAAGTGGACCAAACAATAGTCTACCTTTATCTGAATAATGAGATTCCACAAGACACTGTACAAAGCTACCCTGTGGGCCAATGTGCACTGTCACACATAAATAACAGATGGACCGGCAAGAGGGAGCAGCTGCCTGAGAACCAGCTCCTTAAGAATGAATGGTAGGAATGTGGTTGTGGAGATCAAAGGCCTGCTTGGGGTCTGCTGGTAGCTGTTATCCTGAACCACCTGACACACCAAATGAGGGGTCCTATAGATGGAAAGTGATGGGAGTGCACAAATTCTTATAACCACAACTATAACCTGCATCTATAGCTAAATACATGGGAAAGGAGGGGCAGGAGAACTGCTGGGGCTGGGGTCTGTACTGAGCACCTGACAACAATCCACATGGTTCTGCTTATATGTAAAATGCTCCGTGGATTTCCAGGATTACTTGTAATGCAGTAAAATACGTGACAAAGGAATTAAGAGCAATGAGTGATGTGAACTGGATAAAAGAGATCTTTGAAAGCTGATGACTTCTGTTAAAGCGTTTCACCAGTTTATTGCCGTAAAAGCAACAGGTGCTTCACCAGTCTGTCTCTACTTTTTATCCATGAAATGACAAACTGGAAAAAGTTAGCTCTCTGTTCTTTGTTGAGCATTCTTTGGTCTCTACATTTCTCAGGAAGAAGGGGGGGAGGAGGGGAAGAGCCTTTCTTAGCATTAGATAAAATGTGTAAAACCTTATTTATTTGGGACCTTTATTGTGGATTCTGTAATAATCTGGATAAAATGTAATTGCTTTGTTGTTTCTGAACTTTCTGTGGTGTAATTGAAAGACTATCTTTTCTTAAAGAAAATTTTACAATTGAAAACTTTGTCATTTTACAAAACTTTTCCATTTTGTTCTGAATCAGGGAGACACTATTGTATGTGAAATAAAATACTGCCAGACGAAGTTAGAAATATTCACTGCATAAGCTATGCTCATGATAAATTCTACAAAAAGATAGCCAAGGACACAAAAGTCATCCCAAGAATGCAGGAAGCCCTGGGATTTGCTCTCCAGCTTCTGAAGCTCTAGTCTCGTTTGGAAGGGAAACTGGAAGGGAGGTGGTGTGGCTCTTCTTACATGGGCATGGCAGAAATAGCATATGCTTATATTTACTGATTCTTAAAAATACCCTGGTATTCTGTCTGAGGAAGGGTGGCAACTGTCAGTAGATGCTGATGGGTACAGCAATAATATCTTCTCTTCTAGTAACTGCTTTCTCTTTCCTGCTGAGCACTGAGCAGAACACTCATCTTTCCTCCAAAATTACCTTTCAGGGGGTATATCATAACTACATAAATTTTTGTTTATGCTGTAAACAGAAAGTTTAAATTAGGTTCCAAGTAACTAAAAGGAGACTAGAGCCTTAACTTAAAATCTCAATACACTCAAGTTTGATCAAAATCATTAATTGTAACCACAACTAAATCATATTTCTCTTAAGAAATTACTGTTTTACTTTTAGCTCACTTCCCTATGTAGGAGAAGGAAAATACTATTTTGTGACTCCTTTTACAGCTATTCAACATCGGTCTATCGAATAAATATTATGTGTCTACTATGACCAAACACTGCACAGACATAAAATGACAAATGGATAGATGCTCCCTTTCTAGTGGGGGAGGCACAACAAAAGGTGGTCAGTGCTAGACAGAAGTATGAGAGAAGCATCCAGCATTCAGCAAATGTGTCCCATTATGATAAATTTCAAGCTCTGATTATTTTTAAATGATATTTGTTGACCGTGAAATTCTGACTTATTTTTCAAAATGATTATAATTTTCAGGTTTTATAATTAAACTTAACTAGAACACTAGTAACAGGTTGGTACAAGTTTATCGGAATTGTGGTCTCTTTTCTTCTGGCAGATAAGAAGTGCAGCCAAGTAGTAACAAAGAACCTGTGTGATACAAGCCATGATCTGATTTCAGAAACCTCAGCCATGTAAAAAAGTTCCTTGGAACTGAGAACTTCCAATAAGCCTCTGAAAGTGATGCTGTTAGAGGCTACTGAGAGGGTTAATACTTAGGAATTGTGTTCTACAATATATGACAGTGGGGCACAAAGAAGGGATAGATTAAAGGAACCCTCTTTCCTTCCTCCCACCACTTCATGGGAAACAGGTGCTGTCTGTAGTATATTTTATAGTTGGGATTGCAGAAAGAAAGTGATTCATTCACACAGTATTTTGCACAGCCTCCAAGCCCCCATTCTCTGTGATCTATTTGGACTTCCATATCCCCAATCCACAGCAAAAGAATGTCCCCTCCATATCCTTCCTCAGGTTACAGGACACTCACAGTAAGGATGGACTTCCAAAGCTTGTGTCTGAATACTGAGAGCTGTTTACTTCTCTAGCACAAGTCCTTTAAGCCCCACATCCTAATCCTACACAAAATGTGGTAAAATATTGAAAGATTTATTTTTTAATTTTTTTATTATATTTAAAAATTCTACTGTTACTATTATTTTTATAAATTGGTCTTTGTACAAAACAAATATGTACTGTACTGACATAAATATCAGCTTTAGTTTTGTTCATTGTAAACATGATGGCTTGTTCTTAGCTTCAATATTCATCTGGCTAACTTTGATGAGCTTCAATAAATTTTTATAGCCTATCTTTGCAGAAGACAGATTAAATAGCCATTTACTACTTCTGACAGTAATTAAAACACTTCACAAATCATGTAATACAGCTGTTTTCTTTTTAAAAAAGTATTTCTTTATTGATTTCAGAAAAAGAGAAGGGGGTGGGAGAGAGAAACATCAATGATGAGAATCACTGATCAGCTGCCTCCAGTAGGTCCCCTACTGGGGATCGAGCCCGCAACCCAGGCATGTGCCCTTGGCCGGAATCGAACCTGGGACCCTTCAGTCTGCAGGCCAACACTCTATCCACTGAGCCAAACCAGCTAGGGCTACAGCTGTTTTCTTGTTCCTCTTATTGTTTGGCTAACTTATTTGTTAAGAACTCTGGTAATTACCTCTTTTAGTTCTTCCAAAGTACCCATTTTGTGTTTGCTGGCCTCTTGGTGCTAACACACAGGTCCCTGACTAAACTTTATCAAAGCTCTAATGACTGAATTTCGCAAGAACAGGAGGTATCTTTTTTCTCTGTGTCCCTAGTGCCTACTACATCATTAATATTGTTAAATGGTTAAAAAAAAAGTATGCAGGAATGAATTAATCTCTATAAATGGGAATCAATTCCAAACTCAGTGTGATATTAATAACAAATTAAAAATAGATTTCAGTCTACCCAGTGAACCAATATGCACATGCTTGGTTTTTGTTCTTATATATTTTAAATATATTTTTATTGATTTCAGAGAGGGAGAGAGATAGAAACATCAATGATGAGAGGGAATCATTTATTGGCTGCTTCCTGCATGCCCCACATTGGGGATCAAGCCCGCAACCCAGGCATGTGCCCTGACTGGGAATTGAACTGTGACTTACTGGTTCATAGGTCCACGCTCATCCACTAAGCCATGCCAGCTTGGCCGTGTTTATATATTTTAAACCCTATTAATAATTAAAATACCTTTAGAGAGCTAGGTATGCACTGTGCCATGTTCAACTACACTAAAGAAATATGCACAAAGAAATAAAAGTTCTTTTATTATATTCCTTTATGTGTATGCTTTTTATTATAACCACAAATTACTGCAGTTAATTACTTTAGATGAAAAAAATGCCTTCATAATAAGAGGAAAGAGGTAAGGCCATCGACAGGTGGTGCTAGTATTAACTGTTCCAAAGCATATTGCCTTATTTTTCTCCAATTGTGGAAATTATGGAATCTCAGAAACTGGATTACATAGCTCCTTCACACTCTCCTGTTAATCTGAACGATCTAATGGATTTCAGACCTCATGCCATATTTGGTTTAAGTTTTAATAGACATTTTTCAGCTTTAGCTTATAGTTCATTGACATATCTTAATATGGTTTGACTAAGAAAAATTTTGCTATTAAAGTGTATTTGTAGGAAATGAGCATGAATGAGCCAGACAGTTCATCAGAATTGACAAAATGTGTAGTTCCTAGCAAAGGTACTAAGATGCATGCCATTTGTATTTCTGTGGATGTTTATTAATTACATTACTAGTAAAAGTAGTACATGGGTAACACAATACAGATAGAAAAGTAATACACAGATGACTATATATTTTGGCAAGTTAATTTACCGTTCAATAAAGCTCTGCTTTGTATCTGTGAAGTACAAACTAGAACAAGTCATTTCAGACTGGCATGGATTTACCAAATCTCCCTTTCTGCTTTTACCTTATTCTTTGGACATTTTTCATTATAAAATATTATTGTTCTCATTTAGTAATTTCTGAAGATACTTTAACAGTGAAGATTTAAAAAGATTCCATCATAGAATTTGCTCTATAGTGACTGGAAACCAAATACTGTTTTGTTTTTGTTAGTTTTTTCTTTTTGGCTTTAAGATAGCACCAAGCATAACAAGTATACAACTGCCTTATAACTGGAAAAGAATTTCCACTTTACTACTTCAATTGCCACTACTGGAACTTATGGCCACTTTTCTCCTTCAACTCATCAACCTTCTATGTCTTTTATAACAGTTGGTGACAAATGAGGAATGACTTTCTACATTTTAACCTTCCAGTACAGAAAATAAGTAGTATAAAACTGCTAATCAGTTACTAAGTGTGCATAATTGCTAGCATGTGCCCAGGCAACAGTGGGATCTTTACCAAATATGAAGTTCTTTGGGGTGCACGTTAAAGAAAAATTTTTATCTTGACCCCTGAGAATTTTAGGATCTTATATGAGAAACAAAACCAGTGAAAACGTAGTTTATGATGAGTTGTTACATACCTACTTTATGAGCAGGCATGGACAGAGCTAGCCCTTGGGTAATCCCTGTCTTTTAAAATTTATTAATTAACATACTCCTGTTCTTTCTCTCTCTCTCTTTTTTAATATGTTTTATTGATTTTTTACAGAGAGGAAGGGAGATAGATAGAAACACGGATGAGAGAGAAACATCGATCAGCTGCCTCGTGCACACCCCCTATCGGGGATGTGCCTCAGCCAAGGTACATGCCCTTGACTGGAATCGAACTCGGGACCCTTCAGTCTGCAGGCCGACGCTCTATCCACTGAGCCAAATGGGTTAGGGCTCCTGTACTTTTTTTTAAGATAGAGTGGAAGGGAGTGGGGAGAAAAACACTGATGTGAGAGAGACACGTGGATTGGTTGCCTCCTGCATGAGCCCTGACTGGGATTAAGGTTTGAACCTGCAATTGAAATATGTGCCCTTGACTGGTGTAAAAAATAAGGCGAGCCCCCCAATTCAGTGGTCCTGATAGAACACAAAGCACACTCAGGAGCTAGACAGCAAGGCAAATATCTTTACTTCTACATAGAAGGGTGCGCACACATGGTCTGGAAGCACGCACAAACTGAGCAGGCAGTCAACTTGGCTTTATAATTTCTGACCCACGTGACCTGTCCCTCACTCTTGATTGGAGCTCAGCTGCAAAGTCTTTCGCAATTGGCTAATTCAAAGGGAGGGTTTGGCCTTTGCTGTTTCATGGCGATGGTGGCACCCAGGGGAGTCACAAGCCCTGTGGCCAACATGGCAGCTGCCAAGTTACGCAGTCCAAAATGGCTGTCTAAACTGTTCTTTGAAAGAAAAGATGATTTCCTTATTCTCACACTGGGAATCAATCCGAGACCCTTCAGTCCGCTGGCTGACGTTCTAACCCAGCCGTGGGCAAACTACGGCCCGCGGGCCGGATCCGGCCCATTTGAAATGAATAAAACTATTGAAAAAAAGACCGTACCCTTTTATGTAATGATGTTTACTTTGAATTTATATTAGTTCACACAAACACTCCATCCATGCTTTTGTTCCGGCCCTCCGGTTCAGTTTAAGAACCCATTGTGGCCCTCGAGTCAAAAAGTTTGCCCACCCCTGCTCTAACCACTGAAAAAACCGGCCAGGGCCTCCTGTACTCTTTATATAAAAGTTTATTCAAGGGAATAATCCTAGCTTAATCTTGGAAAGAAGGAACAGATATTTGCCGGCTAGATAGTGCCTGACATTCTGAAACGAAATGGGGGAAAGGAGCAGCAGATATTTGCAGGCTAGAATAGATAGAGCCTGACATTCTGAAATGAAATCAGGCAACTCAAATTTCCAAACTTGAATTGCTAGTGAAGTCCCAAAGAGTAACTCTGAATATTTAAAGGCTTGGGTGGATTTGGTCACTTTGTTTACTGTAAAATTAGTTCCTAAATATTTATGGTTATTGTTTAGGTTCTCTTTTAACTTATAATTTTAAAAAACTTTGTAGATGTAACATGTATTATTACCAGTATTAATAGCATTCCTAAGAATTTATAGGCGGACTCCTTAGGCTCTGAAAACTTGAATAACCCAACTCCCTCACAGGCGAGGGGGTAAAGAGAAGAAATTTGAAGATGCTCCCTAGAATGATGAATCTTTATGATTTAAAGGGAAGGGATATAGAAACAGAGAGGCATTTATAAAGGTTTAACCAGGATATGCTAGTACCATAGGGCTAACAGAACGTACACTGGGCTAGAAAAGAATGTAGAGTTAGAATAGAAGTGACAATCATAAATGGTCTGATCTGAGGCTAATGACATGATCAAAGCAGTGAACCAGAAAATTTTCGATGTAACATTTGAAATATTTCAAATACTTTTGGGACAAAGGCCAAGGATATAACCTAAGAATTTAGAAGGGACAAGGATGTAATCTAAAAATTTAGAGCAGACCTACACTATATGGTCATACTTCCTGGTGTTTGTAACTCCCTGAAATTACAAGTGAAAGAAAATGTGTATGCACCTATTGGGAGAGACTATGTAACTTTTATCACATTCTCAAATAGATTCATAACATATTCAAAGGTTAAGTGACAAAGATGAACAGCAAATCTGAGTGAAAACATGATAAAATACAGTGCTATGATAAAATGATTAGTAAAATAAAACACTCCAATTTTAAGTACTACCCATACTAGTGTACATAGTTAACTTAAATAACTGAGATAAGTATCAGATTCAATCCATTATCAGTATATGGCCATAGAGGTCTCTTAAAATTTAAAAGAAAAAAAAAGTTTCTCCAACAGGACAAAATATAAAATGAGAAATTTACAAATTCCAGGTCCTTTAAAAATGTCTTGCATTTTCTACCAACTAAAGCAGATTAATTAAAATAAAGAATATACAACTGCTGTCTAGCCAGAACAAAGCAAAGTGCTAAAGAACATCTTTACTGTATAAAATTTTCAAATAAAAGCTTGGTCTTAATAAAATCTATATGTATATCGGCACAGTTTTGACTTTTCACTGTATCTTTTCTCTGAAGTGGCCATAAAGCCACTTCCCCACACTAGGCCCTTCTCTCTGTAAGAAAGCAGTCATCACACTAAGCATAATATATACATCTTTTAAATAGAGAAATAACTAAAGAGAAATATGGGTGAGAAGAAACTGGAGAGCAAGGATACAGGGGCTCTTAAATAGACAATTAGGATCAAATTAAATTGAAAAATATTTTGTCTTTAAAACACTTAATAGTGTGCTTTAATCTCTTGGCATTGACACAGGAAACACACAAAACATAGAAATCATATAAATTCTTATCAGTATAATCTTTTTTTCAATATAATCTTCTAATTGTATATATCAGCAAATGAGAAAAATGACTTCATATTTCCAAATGGCAGACATACTAAGTTAATCAGATGATGCTTTATTTTTATTTTTTTATTAATCCTCACCCAAGGATATTTTTCCATTGATTTTTAGGGAGAATAGAAGAGAGGGAAAGACAGAGAGAAACACTGATGTGAGAGAAACACATTGACTGGGTGCCTCCTGCACCAGCCCCGACCAGGGCCTGGGCTGGGGAGGTGCCTGCAACCAAGGTATGTGCCCTTGACAGGAATGGAACCTGGGACCCTTTAGTCTGCAGGCTAACACGCTATCCACTGAGCCAAACTGGCTAGGGCAATCCTATGCTGCTTTAGTATCTAGAACAATTTGAGGAAAAAGTTTGTGCTATCCTACTTAAAGTTCATTTTGCCCAATTTTAAAAATGGTATGCGTTTCCAACGCATATACTAGCTAAGTGATGATGAACCAAGAAGGGAGATGCCTGAAACCATCCTATCTAATAATAGAGAAACATGGTAATTAACCGTAACTTTGCTACCCTTCCCATTGGCTAATCAGCGAGATATGCAAATTAACTGTCAGCCAAGATGGCGGCCGGCAGCCATGCAGCTGAAGCGAACATGAGGCTTGCTTGCTCCAGTGACGGAGGAAGCCAAGGTTCCCCGCCTGGCACTGCCGGCCTCTGCGCTCTGGATGCAACAATGTTGCAATTATAGAAGCTAAACAAACTCCAGAAACCTGCTTTCAGCTGGCAGCGGGCTCAGAGCTTAGAGTGCCAGTGATGGTAACAGAGTTTCAATTATAGGATCTAAACAAATCCAGACACCTGCTTTCAGCCAGCCACGGCCTCAGAACTGGAGCCGGATCTCAGCTCCAGTGACAGCCATAGAAGGTAAATAAATCCCAGAAGAAAAAAGAGGCTGGGAGCTTCAGTACCCCGCCAGCCTGAAACGGC
>NW_006299882.1:41894-43082 GCF_000327345.1 Myotis davidii
GGACCCCCTATCCCTGAGTGCACAAATTTTTGTGCACCGGGCCTCTAGTCTATACATATAAAAGCCTACGTGACCATTTGGTAGCTATGATGCGCAATGACCACCAGGGAGCAGATGCTCAACGCAGGAGCTGCTGTGACTTGGCAGCTGCAGTTCTTGGGTGACGCACCCGGAACCAGAGAGGAGGGAGCCCAATTCCAGGGTATGTCACCCAAGAACCACTCCCTTGCAATCCAGGACCCCTCGGGGGATGTCAGAGAGCTGGTTTTGGCCCCATCCCCACAGGCCAGGCTGAGGGACACCACCGGTGCACGAATCCATGCACCGGGCCTTTAGTGATATATAATAAGAAACACATAAGGTATAGAGTTTGTAGTACATGACACATAAACCATACCTTTTACATGTAGATAAAATTAAAATTTTGTAAGGTCATATTTCTTAATAGTAATCACAACTTTTATTCCACACACCACACATTAGTGGAACTTTCATAGATGTCAAAAATTTTCTGAATAGACCATGCTGTACTTAACAGGGTTCATTAAGTATTATTTCTATATTAAAATTACTTAGAATCTGAAACATTTAAGTCTTATTTATGGAAAGCAGGTTATTAAGAGAATGTATTTGCTATTGGTTTACCAAATATTTACCAGTTTTTACACTATAAATTTTCAGTTCATATACTGCTATTAATTGTGGCTCAGGATATGTTTATGAAATATTGTAACTCATAAAACTCCAAAATTCAGAGGAACAAAGGCATTAATTTGTATACATTTTCAACTAGGACATATGTTTTATAGAACAGCAAATTTTTACTTGACTTCAGCTAAACAAACACAATTGCAAACAAATATAACTACAAAAGGAAAGGCTAAAATATGCTTCTGCTTTTATATTACAACTAGAGGCCCAGTGCACAAAAATTTGTGCACTTGGGGGGGAGGGCGGGTCCCTCAGCCCGGCCTGTGCCCTCTTGCAGTCTGAGACCCCTCGGGAGGTAACGACCTGCTGGCTTAGGCCTGCTATGCTTTTATTATTATAGATATGTACGTCACCCAACACTAAGAAACAGAAGTAGAGAGTGCATTTGCTGCTAGAGATGATTTTTCAATAAAGTATCCTTTATTTAGAGCTTTAAGCAAAGTCTTGGCAAAAAAAAAAAAAGAAATCAACAGATTA
>NW_006299882.1:43668-50127 GCF_000327345.1 Myotis davidii
AAAACACTGTATCAATTCCAGCTCTGAGATCCTGGCTGTCTGAAAGCAGGTTTCTGGGGTTTTGTTTAGCTTCTATATTTGTAACTATGTTTCAAACTGCAAGCTCAGAGGCCGTCAGAGGCAGGCGGGGAATGTTGGAGTCCTCCGCCACTGAAGCAAGCGAGCCTCTTGTTAGTTTCAAGCTGTCTGGCTGCCATCCGCCATCTTGGCTGGCAGTTAATTTGTATATCGCCCTGATTAGCCAATGGTCAGGGTAGCGGACGTACGCTAATTACCATGTTTCTCTTTTATTAGATAGGACTAGAGGCCTGGTGCAAGGATTCGTGCAAATTGAAAGGAAATTAATTAGAAGGTGGCCGGTGGGGTGGAACTGGATGAGATGGGCCGGACATGCCCTGGAGCCAACCTCCCATTGTCTCTCCCCAGTCGGCTACACCTGGGGCAGCGCCAGGGCTTGAAGGGCGTATCCGGAGTGAGCGGGGTCCCTCTGGCAGGGGGTCCCTCGGCCTGGCCTGTGGGGATTTGGCCAAACCCAGCAGTCCAACAGCCTGCAAGGGGTCCCATAGTGTGAGAAGGCACTCTGAAAAGGTGCTGTGGCTCAGCAGCTCCTGCATTGAGCTTCTGGCCCCTGATGGTCATTGTGCATCATAGCTACCAGTTGGTCAGCTGATCGCTTATGCTTTTATATATACAGATTTGTTTTTCTTTCTTTCTTGTCTCCCCTCACCCCCCCAGACTGACAGTAGCATATATATGTACTGTACTTCTATTATCAAGGAAGGAAAAAGAAAGACAACCTCTCATTCATGCAGGACAAATAGCTATGCCAAAAGCACAAATTACAAGGTACAATTTTGTCATCTTTCTTTTTATAATCTAGCCATTTACACACTTTGATTTTTGACTTCCATTTGGGTTTATTAACATTAAAGCTTTGTCATCACTTATCTTTTTTGAAGGCATTTTATCTGGGGTAATAATGTAAAAAAAAGATTTTGCATTCTTGCTTTACTGTTGCAGGAGAGATTTAGTCTT
Source organism: Myotis davidii (assembly GCF_000327345.1). Taxonomy (NCBI): domain Eukaryota; kingdom Metazoa; phylum Chordata; class Mammalia; order Chiroptera; family Vespertilionidae; genus Myotis; species Myotis davidii. The sequence goes on from NW_006299882.1 coordinate 44,704, forward strand.
CATTAGGTTTACAACATTTCCTGGTTATTAAACTTGTGTATATAACTGTAAAGTTTACTACCCTTGGCATACCAGTTTTAAATGTACTGTCATGAAACCCAATGCACTGCACACAAATATACCCTGATCGAAGTACACACCCACACATTCTAGTTTAACCTCTGTTAATGCCTTATTAGTATCTTTCCCCCTTTTCACAAAAGTAATCACCACAACTTGAAATAAAAGCAATGCCAATTTTACTTTATGAATTGATTTTTTTTGGAAAATACATTTTTATTGATTTCAGAGAGAGAGAGAATCATCCATCAGCTGCCTCCCGCATATCCCCCACTGGGGATTGAGCTCACAACCCAGGCACGTGCCCTGGCTGGGAATTGAACCATGACCTCCTGGTTCATAGCTTGGTGCTCAACCACTGAGCCACACCAGCTAGGCTGTTGAATTGCTTAGAGCTCCTATTACGGCAAATTGAAATAGCTCCATCTTATTAATTACATTATTTGAGTTTTTAGAATATTCATTCTTATGTGATAGAAAAAGAGAGTCCTACATCAAATGAAACTTATAAATTCACCCCCTCAGTTAATATATTTCTGTTTGATTGCTTAAACATTATGATCCACATTCCTTGATTTTATTTATTTAAAATTTGTGACAATATTTTTTCCCTTTTTAATCATTACCCAAGAACATGCTTATTGATTTTAGAGAGGGGAAGAGAGGAGAGAGAAAAACATCAATGTGAGAAAAATTGGTTGGTTGCCTTTCTGTATGTGCACCAACTGGGGATTGAATCTGCAAGCTAGGTATTTGCCCTGACTGGGAATTGATCCCACAATCTTCCGGTGTACATGACAATGCTCAGATCTACTGAGCCACCCTGGCCAGGGCATGACCATTTGTTTTGGTTAGGTTGTACTCATAAAATAGAAAATGAATTCAAATATGAGTTTAAATAATATCAAAGAAACAAGATAGGGATGACCACTTTCACCACTCCTGTTCCACATAGTACTGGAAGTGCTAGCCATAGAGATCAGACAAGAAGAAGAAACAAAAGGTATCCAAATTGGAAAAGGATAAATAAAATTATGATTATTTGCAAATTACATGATATTGTATATAGAAAACCATTAAGACTCCATAAAAAAACTAACTGATTTAATAAATGAATTTAGCAATGTAGCAGGATACAAAATTAATACCCAGAAAGCTATGACATTTAAAAAATATATATATTTTATTGATTATTTTTACAGAGAGGAAGGGAGAGGGGATAGAGAGTTAGAAACATCGATGAGAGAGAACATCGATCAACTGCCTCCTGCACACTCCCTACTGGGGATGTGCCCGCAACCAAGGTACATGCCCTTGACTGGAATCGAACCTGGGACCCCTGAGTCTGCAGGCTGACGCTCTATCCACTGAGCCAAACCGGTTAGGGCGCTATGGCATTTTTATACACCAATAATGAGCTCACAGGAAGAGAAACTAAAGAACAATCCCATTTACCATTGCAACAACAAAAAATTAAGATACCTAGGAATAAACTTAACTAAGGAGGTAAAAGACTTGTACTCAGAAAACTACACAACGTTGAAAAAAGAGACAGAAGAAGATATAAACAAGTGGAAGAATATAACATGTTCATGGATTGGTAGAATCAACATCATTAAAATGTCCATACTACCCAAAGCAATCTATAGATTCAATGCAATCCCCATTAAAATGCCAACGGCATACTTCACAGACCTAGAACAAACTCTCCTAAAATTCACATGGAATAAAAAGACCCCGAATAGCCACAGCAATCCTGAGAAAGAAGAACAATGTTGGAGGGATCACAATACCAGATATCAAGCTACATTACAGAGCTACTGTTCTCAAACTACCTAGTATTGGCACAAGAACAGACGCATAAACCAATGGAACAGAACAGAGAACCCAGAAATCGACCCAAGCCATTTTGCTCAATTAATATTTGACAAAGGAGGCAGGAGCATTCAGTGGAGTCAAGATAGTCTCTTCAATAAATGGTGTTGGGAAAATTGGACAGATACTTGCAAAAAAATGAAACTAGATCACCAACTTACAGCATAAACAAACAAACAACCCCCTCCCCCCCCCAAATGGATAAAAGACTTAAATGTAATGTACGACGGGGAACCATAAAAATCTTGGAGGAATCCATAGGCAGCAAAATATCAGACATATCTCATAGCAGTATCTTTTTTTTTTTCTGACTATTCACTAAGAGTTGTTTATTATGGGCTGTAGCATACGTAAAGTAGGCTGCACAGAGATATACTGTGATGGTTTTTAAAAATTTTTTTTTATTATTATTAGTTAAGGTATTACAAATGTGTCCTCATCCCCCCCATTAACCCCGAACCTCCCCCTCCCCGCCCCCCCCCACCGCACTCTCACAATCCCATCCCCCTGTTGTCCATGTCCACTGGTTTGGCTTATATACATGTATACAAGTCCTTCGGTTGATCTCTTCCCCTTACCCTCGCCCTCCCCTACTTCCCTTCTGGGGATTGATAACCTGATCGCTGTTTCTCAGTCTTTGGGTCTGTCCCTTTTCCTCAGTCTAAGTTGTTCTCTATAATTAAAACAAATGGGTCTACAGAAAGAAAAAAAAATTAACAAAACAATAAGAAAGCCCACTGCAAGGGAGAACATATTTGCAAATGTTATCTCCAATAAGGGTTTAATCTCCAAAATTTATAGAAAACTCATACAACTTAACAAATAGAAGATAAACAATCTAATCTAAAAATGGCCAAAGGACCTAAATAGATACTTTTTGAAAGAGGACATACGGAAGGCCAGGAGACATATGAAAACATGCTCAAAGTCACTAATCATGGGAGAGATGCAAATCAAAACAACAATGAGGTACCATCTAACACCTGTGAGAATGGCTATCATCAACAAATCAACAAACGACAAGTGCTGGCGAGGATGTGGAAAAAAGGAACCCTTGTGCATTGCTGGTGGGAATGCAGACTGGTGCAGCCACTGTGGAAAACAGTATGGGGTTTCCTCAAAAAAATTAAAAATGGAACTCCCATTTGACCCAATAATCCCAATTCTAGGAATGTATCCCAAGAAATCAGAAACACCAATCAGAAAGAATATATGCACCCCTATGTTCACAATAGTGCAATTTACAATAGTTAAGATTTGTTAACAGCCTAAGTGCCTATCAGCAAATGAGTGGATTAAAAAACTGTAGTACCTCTACACAATGGAATACTATGCTGCTTTAAAAAATGAAAGAACTCTTACCATTTGCAACAGCATGGATGGACCTGGAGAGCATTATGCTAAGTGAAATAAGCTGTCCAAGAAAGATAATTATCACATGATCTCACTTATTTGTTGAGTATAATGAACAACATAAACTCATGAACAAAAATAGATCCAGAGACACAGAAGCATGGAACAGACTGTCAAACCTCAGAGGGAGGGCAGGGGAAGGCGAGAGGTGGGTGATAAAAGATCAAGCAAAGGACTTGTTTGCATGCATGTAAGTATAACCGGAGGACACAGACAGGGGGATGAAGGCTTGTGCTGGGGGGTGGGATTGGGTGGGGAGAGGTTAATGGGAGAAAAAGGAGACATATGTAATACTTTTAACAATAAACAATTGAAATAAATAAATAATATCAAAGAAAAACAAACCATCTTTGGTGTTTTCTTAGAATTTTAATGATTAGTTAATGCCATGATGCAATATGTTATGCACATTAAACTAATAATATCAAGGTTTCTTAAAAATAATTTGTTAGATAATACTTTTTAGTAACATTGAAGAAACCCTCCAAAAGAAAGCCATTAGAAGTTTTTGGCATTTGGTTCCATATTCATCACAATTGTTGTTTCTAAGCTCTCATCTTTAGGAACTGTTAAGTCATCCCCTCTTCCCACTCTATGTGCTTTTCTCCAGTAGCAGTGTCATTACAGATCCCTCCAACAGCCCATGTCCTGATTCCACCTCCTAATTTTCTAGAGCTGTTCAAAATCAGTTTTTTTAAAAAAAAAAAAAATTAAATAGAAGGAAAGTGGAATTAGGTCTATAGCCAGCTTTTAGGATTAACCACACCTTCTGCTTTCACTCATTACAACAGAGGAAGAAAACTTGTTACCATCAAAGTCCAAACTTTGTACAATGGTATTGACTTCATATAAGTTCCTTTCCAAAAGACTTTGACCTATACTTACCCAACGAGATCTGTGACAATTTTCTTGCCTCTTTATCACATTATCCTGTCAGCATTCAAATGTCCTCTATTGTCTCACATCTTAAAATAAAACCCAAAACCTGTCTTTGGTCTCTTATCTCCTACTCACTGTCTTTTACATCCTTTACAGTAACACTTCTAGAAAAAAGTATCTCTATTCATTTATTTGCTTCCTTACTTCAGTCTCTCCTCAACACACCCCAATTAAATTTCACCGAAATTCCTCTTGTCAGGGTCACCAACAATTTCCCTATTGGCACACCAAAAATTCAATTTTCTGTTCTCCTCCTTTCATCCACAGACTTAAGTGGGGACTCCCTCCTTCTTGAAGTGTTTTCCTGTGACTATGTTGCCATGGTAAGCACACTTCCCTAATACTTTTCTTGAGTTATGGAAATGTCCTACTTTGAGATTATAACAACTGCCATATGAAACTTCTTGTCATCTTTATAATAAAAGCCTGTTACCCTTACGGCAGAACAAGCAGTATCACCGGTTGCTATGATGCACACTGACCACCAGGGGCAGACACTCAATGCAGGAGCTGCCCCCTGGTGGTCAGTGTGCTCCCACAGGAGGAGTGCTGCTCAGCCAGAAGCCGGGCTCATGGCTGCCGAGTGGAGTAGTGGTGGCATGAGCCTCTCCTGCCTCCGCAGCAGCACTAAGGAGCAGCGAGCAGGCGGGCGGTAAGGAGCGAGGGGTCCTGGACTGTGAGAGGGTGCAGGCTGGGCTGAGGGACTCCCCCCCCCAGTACACGAATTTTGTGCACTGGGCCTCTAGTCTATATATATAAAGAGCCAGGGGCCGTCACATCCGAAATAACCAAATGGATGACCTTACAGGCTGAGTTTGGCGTCAAGGCCGGCAGGGGCGTTAGTGAGGGACACCCAAATGACTGAGCAGCAGGCTGCGTGGGATGACCAGGCTGGCAGGGGGGTTAGTGAGGGACGACAAACTACTAAACACCAGGCTGCATGGGGCGACCAGGCTGGCAGAAGGTTAGTGAGGGATGTCCAAACAACTGTACACTAGGTTGAGTGGGGTGACCAGACCAGTAGGGTGGTTAGTGAGGAACGATCAAATGACTGAGCAGCAGGCTGTGTAGGGTGACCAGACTAGCAGGGGGTTAGTGAGGGATGACCAAACGATTGAGCACCAGGCAGGCACACCG
>NW_006299882.1:50645-53532 GCF_000327345.1 Myotis davidii
CATTTAGAGGTGATCAGGCAGGCACGTGAACAGATAAGGAGCCAGCAGTCCTGGATGGTGAGGGGGATGTCCGACTACCAGTTTAGGCCCGATCCCCGGGATCAGGCCTAAACTGACAGTCGGACATCCCCTGAGGGGTCCCGTATTGGAGAGGGTGCAGGCTGGGCTGAAAGGGGACCCCCCACCCCCATGCACGAATTTCTAGCACCGGGCCTCTAGTACTTATTATAATGATGCTATAGTATTTTCTTTATGAAACAGAAAAAAACAGTTTTATTCCAGAATTAGTTATGTTCCTGAGCAACTGACTATAATCATGGGAGAAAATGGGAGAAAAAGGAGACATACGTTAATACTTTTAACAATAAAGAATTGAAGTAGCCGAAGCCGGTTTGGCTCGGTGGATAGAGCGTCGGCCTGCGGACTGAAGGGCCCCGGGTTCGATTCCGGTCAAGGGCATGTACCTTGGTTGCGGGCGCATCCCCAGTGGGGAGTGTGCAGGAGGCAGCTGGTCGATGTTTCTCTCTCATCGATGTTTCTAACTCTCTATCTCTCTCCTTTCCTCTCTGTAAAAACTCAATAAAAAAAATATATTTTTAAGAATTGAAGTAAATAAATAATACCAATGAAAAACAAACGATCTTTGGTGTTTTCTTAGAATTTTAATGATTAATCAATGCCATGATGCAATACGTTATGCATATTAAAGTAGTAATATCAAGGTTTTTGTTGCTTAATGACAGGGATAAGTTCTGTCATTTTGTGGTTGTGTAAACATCACAGAGGCACTTACACAAACCTAAATGGTACACCTCACTACATCATTTGTATGGTATATCCTACTTGCAGCCTATTGTTCACAGAAACATCATTACACAGCATAACTGTATTATGAAGTAAATAACTGGCCTGTTCTCCTCTTTGAACTTGTTGCTAAGTTTAAAATCAAGCATAATACAGAATCTCACAGCATACATTTTAATCTCTTTTAAAGCTTCATCTTGTATTTATTATTTTCCTCTGTTTAAAAAGTGTACTTCCAGTAGCATTTTTCTGAGCCACTTAGAATCCTTTCAGTATTAAAGGTCAGCATAAATAAACACACTTACATACAGTTTAAGAAAAAAAAAACCCAGAGAGAGAACCAAGATGGCGGCATAGGTAAACAACTGTACTTTCTGCCTCTCACAACCACATCAAAACTACAACTAAAAGAAAAAAAAATATCATCCATAACCATGGGAAAGCTGGCTGAGTGGAAGTTCTACAACTAGAAGGAAAGAAAAAAGCGCATTAAGACTGGTAGGAGGTGCGCGTAAACGGGCTGGCAACTGGGTGCGCTGTTGTTTTTTTCAATCAGGAGGGAGATACAAGCTCCCAATTGCTCTGAACTCCAGTTCCGGACGAGACTCTGAGGATCCAGACTCATACGGGAAGAAACTGGACTGTCTGGCATCGGCACAGGAACATGAGGGCAGCTTTCTCTCAGAGGTTCTCGCAGCGATCATTGTTCCTGCATGGGGGCAAGGGACACGGACATGCGAGAACCTCCCTGGTGCAGGGCTGACTGGCAGCTATTGCTGTTTGCTCCGCCCTGATTTCCTGAGACCCTGACCCATCCTGTGCACAGCGGCTTTTGCATATGAATGGCCTGTTCTTTTGCAGCCTAACCCAACAAACTGCAGTTGGGTCAGAGATCTTCAAAGTTTCCAAAAGAAGGCCCAAGGCTCGGCAGCAGCAGCCTGCTTTGCTTCACAGCTTTGCCTCATCTGAGCAATCCCAAACTTTAAACAAAGGAGGAATCTGCATGTAGATCCTGCTGGGTGGCCCCAGGCAGTGACTGATTTTGCACCTCCTTAGAGATCCAAGAGCCAGTGTACCCAGTGGTCAGTGTGATACCATACCAGATTATAACTCTTCACATCCATAAGTGACATACTCAAGGGGCAGACTCAGTGAGTACCAAAGCTCCACTGAAGCAAGTCCTGCCCCATAAGGGTATCTCCTGCACAGCAGTTCTTCCATTGTAGACCCAGCTGGTCCTCACAGCAAATTGGCCTGAAGGTCAATTCCTCCCAGTGATACCAACAGCAATCAAGGCTTAACTACAACTAGACTGTGCACACAGCCCACAAAGGGGTGCACCAGGAGTGTCCACTTCAGGTGATTGGGGGGGCTGAGCCACTGGGCCCTATAGGACACCTAGCACACAAGGCCACTCTATTAACACAGGGAAGCAGCCAAAATGCGGAGACAAAGAAACATGTCATAAAATTAAGTATACACTGACTGAAATACATGAGAATTATTGGGGTGCCAAAAGAAGAGAGAGAGCAAGATATTGAACACCTATTTGAAGAAATAATGACAGGGAAGGTCAAGGGGGGGGGGGAAGGAAACATATGTACTACTCTTTGTAATATTTTAAGTAATACACACACACACAAAAAATGACAGAAAACTTCCCCTACCTGGTGAAAGAAATAGACTTATAAGTCCAGGAAGCACAGAGAACCCAAAGAGGCCCACACCAAGAGACATCATAATTAAAATGCCAAAGGCAAAAGATAAAGACTCAGCAAGAGAAAAACAGTTCATGACTCACAAGAAAGTACCCATATGACTGTCAGCTGATTTTTCGACAGAAACTATTGAGACCAGAAGGGAGTGGCAAGAAATATTCAAAGTGATGAATAGCAAGAACCTACAACCAAGATTACTCTACCCAGCAAAGGTATCATTTAGAGTTGAAGGTCAGATAAAGAGCTTCACAGATAAGAAAAAGCTAAAGGAGTTCATCACCACCAAACCAGTATTATAAGAAATGCTGAAAGGTAGTCTTTAAGAAGAGGAAGAAGAAAAAGGTAAAGAGACTAATTATGAACAA
>NW_006299882.1:54817-60009 GCF_000327345.1 Myotis davidii
GTGAATATATAATAGAATTAGGGGCAAAGAAAAGGAGTGGACTGACAATTCTTGGGGGGGAAGGGAGATGGGGGGGGCGGGAAGAGACTGGACAATAATCTTACACCTATGGACGAGGACAGTGGGGGGAGTAAGGGCATGGGGTGGGGTAGAATGAGGTGGAGGGGAGCTATGGGGGAAAAAAGAGGAACAACTGTAATAATCTGAACAATAAAGATTTATTTAAAAAAACACAAAAAAAAGAAAAAACTCCCACAGCATTAAACCCCACAGCATTGTCTCCCTAGCTACTTTCCAGGTACCCTCTTCCCTCTTTACCTTTATTTGTTTGACATTTCAGATTATCAATGACCATATCCTAGGCAAGTTGCCCGTCATTTTGTTACTATGCTGAAAGCTTTCCCCTGAGATTGATCAACAAACCAACCAACCAACCATCCAACCAACCACTGTCTGCAGCCCTTTTTTTCCTCTTCCTCCTTTGGCAAGGGTTTAGAAGAATGGGCACAGCTTTTGGAACACTGGTTACATACAGGGAAATCTAGCATCCACATAAACTTGACAGGCAGGAATTGAAACATTTTGAATAAAACAAGAATCCATGAGTCCAAACAGATATAAATGAATGAACAGTAGAGAAGAGTAAACTCCACAAAGCCTCAAAATACCACCCTCCAAAATACTTATTAGCTAGACGCCCATTGCACGAATTTGTGCACGAGCGTGGTCCCTTGGTCTGGCCGGTGATCGGGCCGATGGGGGTGCCAGCCTGCTGGGGTGAGGGACTGTGGGAGGTTAACTGGCCAGCCACCGCCCCACCCCCCATCAGGAGGGAGGGACTGTGGAAGGTTGGCCCCAGCAGCAAGCTAACCAAAGGCCAGTTCCGCGAGGAATTGGGCTCCCTCCTCCCTCCTGTCTGGGTCCGAGGTGTGGGTCAACCAGAATCGGGGCTGTCAGGGCCCCAGCAGTAAGGTCTGGGCGAGTGTGCATCAGCTACCAGCAGGTTGGCTGGTTGTTATGGTCTTTTGGTTGCTTAAGCTTTTATATGTATAGATGAGTATAAAATATACATTAACTTTACAGTTAAGAAACCTGGCAGATACCTAATCTTACTTAACTATAAAAGTTAATATCATCAGTAGAAATCTGCATCATGTGCCTCCTAATATCATGCACTAAAAAGAACACAGCACGGTTTAGTGTTATTTCTAACAAAAAAAGCCTAAATCATGAGGCAGCATCAACCAAATCTAAATTAAGAAACATTCTGCAAAGTAATAAACCACTACTCACATATCAGTGAAAATGCTTTAGAACTGTAAACATGCATATGAACACAGATGGATTGAAGCTTGGAGGAAAGGCACAGTAATTATAAACTGAATATAGCCACTTTAAACACGGCTTTGGCTTGGCACTCCATTCTTTTATATTTGTGTATAGTAATATATGTAATTGTTTATGCATTAAATAACCATATGGTGGCAGGTTTAAAAAATACAGGTACCCTAATTTCAAAGAAGTGATACTGAGAAATCTGTAACAATTATAATGGAAAATACCTGAGATTTCTATTGATGCAAAGTCGGTTACTATTAATACATTCGTAATTGAAGAAAATGTTAAAAAAAGGTCAATGAAAACAAAATGCAATCTTTTTCTAAGTTGATAGACTCCCTGGAGTCCATGAAGGGTAAGTACTCCTAAAATAGTTCCCTTCTGTCCTCAGATAAACATTTTTGTCATATGGCTTAAGGGGCACTTCATGATCTGCCTGCCTGCCACCACTTAACCCGTCCTAAACCTCATATTTTACAGCTCATGTTCTATGCAGTGAAATCCTTACCTTTAGATTTCTGCAAAGCTAATGCCTGCAATATTCTCCCCTCACTTTTTGCCTGGCAGACTCCCAATCATCTACAGGTATGTAAGTTCACATTGCTCTAGGAAACCAAGACTGTGTTGAATGCACTTCCATTGGGCTCCCATTGTCTCACTTACTACCCTATCACAGCATACTGTGTGAAAATTGCCCTCCCCAGAAAGTGAAAGCCTTAAATTCCCATTCTTTGCATGCTGCCTAGAACAGAGTAGGTACTTCAGTAATTGTGGAAGAAAGAAAAAAGAAAATTCCAATTTATTTGCTGTTTCATGACTTTGAATTCTACTATTAAGTCCTGATTGATCCTCATAAATGCAAGCTGTTGGTCACAATGGGATCAAGAAAAGTATAGAAGCTGATGAATATAAAACTACAATTTTTATTGGGAAAATCACTTAGTGTGATGACTGAAAACGAAGGACATTACCACTATTATTATAAATCCATATCAGGAAGATTTTATCACCTTGCAATACTAAGTAAAATAACTATACTTATAAAATAAAATTATACCAAGAGATGGTACACATCTATGTTAGTAATTCTCAACTATGCACATGCTGGTGGTAGCTGTGGAGGGGGAACTGCAAGCCCCTCCTTGGAAAGTGTTATCAGAATTGATGAGATGGAGGGAGAGTTTTCAAACTACAGGCCTCTCAATCCCTGTTTTATTCAACCACTGCTGTTGAAGAGGAATTTGTAGTCACCTTCAAGTTGACTGTGGTGGTAAAGAATGTGTCGATAGACTAAAAAAACTGATAATCAAATGTTTTCTGTATTCCTTTAACTAGGCTGAAGGAAGGGAGGGAGCTAGGAAGAATTCAAACTACCATACTGGTGTAGTTTTTAATGTCATATCAGGAATTGAAAACACAGACAGGTTAGAAATGGGCCAGAAAAAAATCAATGAGACAGATGAACTGAAATCTCACTGCAAATTGCTTGTTCTGGGGCCAGGGGTGAATCCACTTTGGCTGGAAGGTGTGTCTGGTAGTTACAGGTCAGAGTGTGACTAGAGGGCTCTGAATGACAAAATTTAAAAATGTGGACTTTATCCTAGGTAGATCAAGGCACTAGGGTTTCCGTTGGGAAGGTTAACCAAAGCATCTTAAGATGAATTAAGGGGTTGAGAATACACAAGTAGAGAAACCAATGATGAATAAATTGCTTGACACAGATTAACAAAAATGCCATAAAACACTAAAAGATAGATCCTGCTACCTGTGATCAGAAGTGGTATAAGGATGCAGGACAGTTAGTTCTTGCATGTTTTCTCCACGTGACATCTTCGTTTATTAAAAGATGTTATTTGTCAATAATTTTAACTCACATGGCCTGCTTTCCTCTTTTTTGTTGTATCAAACTGTTCTTGGTGTTTTTCATGAGAAAAGCTAATGAAACTCTAACAAACGAACAGAAAAAGAATACTTTTAATATTCAAAAAAAATCCACATAGGGATGGTGAGGGCCTGGGGCAAGAGTGGGGGAGTTGGCTGAAGGTGTCGATGGGGGGAAAAAGGGGGACATATGTAATACTTTCAACAATAAAGACTAAAAAAACAAAAAGGAATATAATAGGCATACAATAAACTGCACATTTTAAAGTGAAAAAAACCCACACAAAAATATATTAAGATGCCTGTAAAATATTTAAGTAGTTTTTCAAATGTTTACATAGACATTTTATATTACACTAGAGGCCCGGTGCACAAAAAGTTGTGCACTCGGGGGGACGGGGGGGTCCCTCAGCCTGGCCTGTGCCCTCTCGCAGTCTGGGGCCCCTCGGGAGATAACGCCCTGCTGGCTTAGACCTGCTCCCGGGTGGCAGAGGGCAGGCCCAATCCCTAGGTGCAGCCCCTGGTTGGGCTCAGAGCAGGGCCGATTGGGGAGTTGGGGCACCGCCCCCTGTCACACACAGAGCAGGGCGGATCAGGGGGTTGGGGCACGGCCCTCTATCACCCACAGAGCAGGGCCGATCAGGGGATTGGGACGCCACCACGCTCACACTCAGGGCAGGGCCGATGGGGAGGTTATGGCTCTACCCCATCACACACAAAACAGGGCCCGTGGGAGGGGTGGGGGTTGTGGCGCCGCCCTCTGTCACGCTGATCCTGGTGCCGGGAGGCCTCGTGGCTCCGCTGATCCTGGTGCTGGGAGGCATATTACCCTTTTACTATATAGAATAGAGGCCTGGTGCATGGGTGGGGGCTGGCTGGTTTGCCCTGAAGGGTGTCCTGGATCAGGGTGGGGGTCCCCACTGGGGTGCCTGGCCAGTCTGGGTGAGGGGCTGAGGGCTGTTTTCAGGCTGTGACTGAAGCTCCCAACTGCTCCTTTTTCTCTTTTTTCTTTTTTTAATTCTGGGCCAGCTTTAGCCTGGCTCCAGCTCTGAGGCTTCTGCTTCTGAAAGCAGTTATCTGGTTTGTTTCGATTCTACAATCAAAACTCTGTATCAACTCCAGCTCTGAGATCCCAGCTCCCTGAAAGCTGGTTTCTGGTTTTTTTTTTAACTTCTATTTGTTACTATGTTTCTTAAACTGCAGGCTGAGAGGCCGGCAAGGCAGGCGGGGAACCTTACAGCCCTCCGTCACTGAAGCAAGCAAGCCTCATGTTCAGTTTAAGCTTCCTGGCTGCCGGCCCCCATCTTGGCTGACAGTTAATTTGCATATCTCCCTAATTAGCCAATGGGAAGGGTAGCGGCAGTATGCCAATTACCATGTTTCTCTTTTATTAGATAAGGACTAGGGAATTTGACCTTTAACACATGGAGGTTTTTAGAAGAAATGTCTTTTACTTAGTGCTCACACTCTACTGAAGCATTAAGGTTTACGATCATGTAATACAGTTGATCATAAAATATGGAAATTATCAGCCGGTTAATTTTTACGGTTGACATTTTTACGATTAAATGAAAATCATCTATTAGATAACTTCACCAAAGAAGCAGTCGTACAGCTTAGGTACGCCCGGATGAGGGTAACTGGACAAAATGACCTGCGGATCTGCGAACCACTTCGCTGACCAGGGAGGGAGGAAGGAGGGGGCGCCTTGCAGTCAAATTCAGTGCTGCATTAAGACACGCCCTCTGTCATCACCACCAATTTTATGTTATTGAGGTTTGTCGGTGGAGTTGGGCACGGCCGGGCTCTTACTCAATCCTGTCGGGTCTTCCGCCGCGCTGCCCGAACCTTACCCCACCCCCACGGTCCCAGGCCCGGCGTCCGAGGAGCTCGGTGGCGGCCGGCGCAAAGGGCCCTTCCCTACCTGCGCTAGGACAGAGTGGCGGCCCTGTGGCGCGGCCACATTCACGAGG
>NW_006299882.1:60865-64940 GCF_000327345.1 Myotis davidii
GCCCCAGGCCACCAGTCGAGCGCACCGCACTGCCGCTGCCGCCATGTTTGCGGAAGCATCCGCGCCCCTTCACACGAGAACTCTTGTACCCGTTGGCCTCGCGAGATCCGCGGCATCCGCCCCGCCTCTTGTGCCTGCGCCGTGGGTGCACTACGTAAGACTTAGGGCGGTGGAAAGGCATACCTTCTGCTGCCGGCCGGCTGGGTGGAACTGGAGAAACACCGAACAGCCTGAAAGGCCCCCAATCCGAGGCTAGACGGAGTCATGTGGTGGAAGAAGTGCCCCCTGTCCGTGAGCAAGCATGTCACCTGTTGGCCATTGCGGGGTCGTTGGCTCCGCCCTGCACAGGAAGCGGCACAATTATCTAATGATAATTGAGAGCCGCCCTGCAGATTGCCTCTTACGGAACGCGTCCTGTGAACCTACGCCTGAAGGGGCTGGGGCGCGGAGCCCAATACGCTGCAGATTCCTGAGAACTACATTTGCTCTTCATGCCACAAGCCTACCCTGTATTAACAGCTGTCCTGTTATTCAGAAGTCTGCAGATACTTTCGCACATGCTGTTTCAAATACCATGAATTAGCTGACCCGCCTCTAGTAAGCAACCTTGGTATAAAGAATTGTTTCTACTTGGCTTATTTAAGCAGCTAAGTAACCTTGCTTAAATTTAATTTTTAAATTGTGGTAAAATATACATAACATAGATTTACCATTTTAACCAATTTTATGTCTACAGTTCAATGGCATTAAGTACATTCATACGGATGTCCAACCATCACACCATCCATATCCAGAACCTTTTACATCTTGCAAATCTGGCAAAGTTAAAAAAATTAAGTGTCCCTCCCGTCTGTTTTGTTCATCCCTCCTACGATCATATTCTTTAAAAAATATTTTTATTTTTTAATTAAAGTTTATAATATTTAATATTAGTTTGTATTAGTTGCATGTGTACAGCATAGACAGTCATCTACGTTACAAAGTGGTCCCCCTGATATTTCAAGTACTCTCCTGGCACTGTAAATAGTTATTACAATATTATTGACTATATTCCCTATGCTGTATTTTACATCCCCTGACTATTCTATAACTGCCAATTTGTATTTCTTAATCCTTTCACTATTTTTCACCCAGACCCCCAACCCCCCTCCCCTTTGGTGACCATCAATTTGTTCTCTGTATGTACCTATCCTCATATCCTTAACTGCTCTTTTTTTTTCTAAATCATATCCTATCCCAGATATATCACTTAGATGAAGTATCCTATATAATAAAAGCCTAATATGCTAAGTGTCTGGTCATCCATTCAACCAATCAAAGCGTAATATGCTAATGATATGCTAAGGCAGCTCAACCGCTCACTATGATGTGCACTGACCACCAGGAGGCAGACACTCTGACCAATAGCTTGCTGCTGGGGTCTGGCTGATCAGGACTGAGCGAGATGGGCCAGACACGCCCTGGAACCCTCCCAAGGCCCCTCCCCTACTGGCCAACCTCCCATGCCCCTCCCTGGCCCTGACTGTGCAATGGTGGTATCCCTCGCCCTGGCCTGCACCCTCTCGCAATCTGGGATCCCTCAGGGGATGTCACCCGGTTTTGGCCAGATCCTGCAGGCCAGGCCGAGGGACCCCACTGATGCATGAATTTGTGTACTGGGCTTCTAGCATTCTTATAAAGGTCCAGACAGAGTCACTCTCTTTATTTCAGGCAATCACTTATTTACTGAATGTTGAATTTATATTAAAAAAAAATCTTTATTGTTAGAGTATTATAGATGTATGCCCCTCCCCCCTTTTTTTACCCTGTTGCCCTCCTCGACCTGAATCCTCCTCCTTCCCAGGCCTTCACCACCCTATTGTCTGTATCCATGGGTAATGCCTATATGCATATAAGTTATTTCGTTAGTCTTTTCCCACCGCCTTCTTTCCCAATGATATTTGTCAGTCTCTTCCATGTTTCCATGCTTCTGGTTCTATTTTATTCATCAGTTTATTTTGTTCTTTAGATTCCTTGTTGGTTTATTTATTTATTTATTCATTTTAAAAATATGTGTTGTTGTTTTTTCCAGATGGAGGAAGAGAGAGGGAAATAGAGAAACATCAATGACGAGAGAGAATCATGGATCGGTTGACACCTGTGCACCCCTGATCGAGCCTGCAACCCAGACATGTGCCCCGACTGGAAATCGAACCATGACCTCCTGGGTCATATTTTGATGCTCAACCAGTAAGCCACCCCAGCCGGGCATTCATAGTTTTGATCTTTTTTTTTTTTTTCTTAAAGAAAACCTTTCAACATTTCATGTAATATTGGTTTGGTGGTGATGAATTTTGATGGTCTCATTTATTTTCTTGTCTGTAATGTTCTTTATCTGACCTTCAATTCTAAATGATAGCTTTGCTGGGTAGAGTAATCTTGGTTGTAGGTCTTTGCTTTTCATCACTTTGAATATTTCTTGCCACTCCCTTCTGGCCTACAAAGTTTTTGTTGAGAAATCACCTGATGGTCCTATGGGTACTTCCTTGTAGGTAACTAACTGCTTTTCTCTTGCATCTTTTAAGATTCTCTCTTTGTTTTTAACCCTTTGCATTTTAATTATCATGTGTCTTGGTGTGGGCCTCTTTGATTTCCTCTTGTTTGGGACTCTCTGACCTTCTTGGAATTGTATATTTCTTTCTTTCACCAGGTAGGGGAAGTTTTCTGTCATTATTTCTTCAAATAGGTTTCAGTTTCTTACTCCCTCTCATCTTCTTCTGGCACCCCCATGATGTGAATGTTTGTACGCTTGTCCCAGAGGCTCCTTATACTATCTTCATATTTTTGGATTCTTTTTTCTTTTTGCTCTTCTGATTGGGTGTTTTTTGCTTCCTCATATTCCAAATCACTGATTTGATTCTCAGAGTCTTCTACAGTTCATTCCTTGTAAACGACTGTTCAGTTCAGTTAGTGTATCCTTCATTTCTGACTGGTCCTTTTTCATGTCTTTGATGGTCTGACTTATTTCCTTGAAATTTTCATTAAGTTCCTTGAGCACCCATATACCAATTGTTTTGAACTCTGTATCCAGTAGTTTGCTTGCTTCCATCTCATTTAGTTCCTTTTCTGGCAATTTCTTCTGTTCTCTCATTTGAGACATGTTTCTTTGTCTCCGCATTTTTTTGGCTGCTTCCCTGTTTTTGTTTCTATGTATTAGATAGAGCTGCTATGTCTTTTGGAATTGGTAGAGTGGCCTTATGTAGTGTCCTGTAGGGCCCAGTGTCTCAGCTTTCCCAGTCACCTGAGCTCTGTGTGCACTATCCTGTTGTAGTTGAGCATTGATTGCTGTTAGCATCACTGGGAAGAATTGACTTCCAGGCCAATTGGCTGTGAGGACCAGCTGTGAGTACAGTGGAAGAGCTGCTGTGCAGGAGACACCCCTATGGAGCAGGATTTGCTTCAGTAGGGCTTTGATGCTCACTGAGTCTGATCCTTGAGTGTGTCACTAATGGATGTTGTAGGGTTGTATTCTGGCATGGTCTGAAGCTGTCTACTGGTGCATGGGCTTTGGGGCCTCCCAGGAGGTGCAAAATCAGCCACTGCTTGTGCCCTGCTTGCTTGTGTTGGGCTTAGAGGTGCCCAGGAGAGGCCAAGCTGTGAATCTTGGCAAGCTGATAAAAGTGCTGGGCCTGGGGCCACTTATCCAGAGGTATGGGCACACTGAGTTCAGCTGCTGCTTCTTTGAGAGATTATAGGAAAGCCTGAAGTCAGGACTTCAGACCATTCACAGTTTGGGTAGGGCTGCTAATTGAATGAGGCAGGATCTCAGGTAATCTCCAGGGCAGGGCAAACAGTACAATGGAGACTCAGCTATCGCATCTGCCAGTCAGCTTTGTGTGGGACAAAGCTGCCCCCTAGTTCTTTCCCTGAGGCCATACAGTTTAGTTCTTCCCCATACGTCTCTGGATCCTTTCAAGCTGCTTCTGTCCCAGCACTGGACCTCAGAGGGAGTGAGTCTGAGTAAGCCTAGGCTGACCCTTTAAGAGGAATTGTCTGTATCTCCAGCAGCCTCCCTATCACTCAGCCACAATTCCTG
>NW_006299882.1:64976-68569 GCF_000327345.1 Myotis davidii
CCTGCTGTGTTTTACAGCCAGAAGTTATAAGGACTTCTCTTCCTGGCACTGAAACCCTGGGCTGGGGGCACCTTGATCCTTCACGGAGGTCTCCACAGCTAAGATATTTCTACCAATTAAAAACACCCACATATAGGTGCTGGGCTAGCCCATTCCATGCTCCCGCTCCTTCTAACAGTGTCATTGTGGCTACTTCTTTAATGGTCTAGTTGTAGGCCAGTGATGGCGAACCTATGACACGTGTGTCAGAGGTGACACGCGAACTCATTTTTTTTGGTTGATTTTTCTTTGTTAAATGGCACTTAAATATATAAAATAAATATCAAGACTATAAGTCTTTGTTTTACTATGGTTGCAAATAACAAAAAATTTCTATATGTGACATGGCACCAGAATTAAGTTAGGGTTTTTCAAAATGCTGACACACCGAGCTCAAAAGGTTTGCCATCACTGTTGTAGGGCTTCTATTCAGCCAGATTTCAGATGGTTGTGAATGATGGTTGTTATGTATTTTAGTTGTAATCTTGATGTGGTTGTGGGAGGATTTACCTATGCTGCCAACTTGGTTCTCTCCCTGAATGTTGAATTTATTTTACTTATTTATCTATTTATTTATTTTTAATTTATCTTTGTTATTGGAAGTATTACAAATGTCCCCTTTGTGTGTTTGTTTGTTTTCCCATTAGCCCCCTCCTCCCCATACCCACCCCTCCCAGGCCTTCACCACTCTATTGTCTGTGTCCATGGCTTATGCATATGTGCATATGAGTTCCCTGGTTAATCACTCCCCTCCTACCCCACACATTTTCACCCTGTCCTTCCCTCTGAAATTCCTCAGTCTGGTTCATGCTTCTGTGTCTATTTCTATTTTATTCATCAATTGATTTTGTTCATTAGATTGCACATATGAGTGAGATCATGTGATACTATCTTTCTTTGATTGACTTATTTTGCTTAGGATAATACCCTCCAGGTCCATCGATGTTGTTGTAAATGGTGAAAGTTCTTTCTTTTTTTATAGCTGCATAGTATTCCATTGTGTAAATGTACCACAGCATTTTTACCCACTTATCTGCTGATGGGCACTTAGGCTGTTTCCAAATCTTAGCTGTTGTACATTGCGCTGCTATGAACATATGGGTGCGTACATTCTTTCTGATTGGTGTTTCTGGTTTCTTAGGATATACACTGAGTGGCCAGATTATTATGACCACCTGACGTTCGTCGGCAAATTAGCCATACACTGCATCATATGGGATATGGAAGCTGAAGGCCTGTTTGAACACCTTTGCTGTCTGCAGTTACCAAGATAAAACGTCTCCAATTCGCAACAGTCGAACATTGGAAAAAAGTCATGTGGTCCGATGAATCACGTTTCCAGTTGCATCATGCAGATGGCAGAGTGAGAATTTGGTGGAAACAGCATAGAGCATGCACCCCACATGCATGAGTACAACCCTTCAAGCTGGTGGGGGCAGTGTTATGGTTTGGGGCATGTTTTCCTGGCATGATTTGGGCCCTTTAATTCGTGTGGAACACGTCTGAATAGCACAACATACCTAAGTATCATTGCTGATCAAGTTCATCCTATCATGTTGATGGCATATCACAATGGAGATGGCTTCTTCCAACATGACAATGCGCCATTCCACAGTGCTCATATTGTGCAGGAGTGCTTTCAAGAACATGAGGGAGACTTTACCTTGCTTGGGTGGCCCCCACAATCACCAGATCTCAATCCAATTGAGCATTTGTGGGACGAAGTTAAAAGAGCCATCAGGCAGCTGGTTCCACAACCATCAAATCTCACAGAACTAGAAAGTGTTATTCATCAGGCATGGTGTCAGATTCCTCGCATCACTTTTCAACATCTCGTGGAGTCAATGCCAAGAAGAATCGCTGCAGTATTGAAGGCAAAAGGTGGCCCAACGAATTACTGATGTGGTGGTCATAATAATCTGGCCACTCACAGGATTTCTAGAAGTGGGATTACTGGGTCTAATGGCAGTTCCAGTTTTAATTTTTTGAGGAAACTCTATACCAGGCGTCCTCAAACTACGGCCCGCCGTGGGCCACATGCGGCCCGCCGAAAACATTTATCGGGCCGCCGGGTGTTTTTGCCGCCGCTGCCTGTCCTGCTTAGCAGCTGACTCATCCCGGGCCCACAGTGCGCATGTGTGGAATGTCTGAGGGACAGTGAACTGGCCCCCTGTTTAAAAAGTTTGAGGACCTCTGCTCTTATACTGTTTTCCACAGTGGCTGCACCAGTTTGCATTTTCCCCAACAGTGTACTAGGGTTCCCGTTTCTCCACAGCCTCACCAGCACTTGTCACTTGTTGATTTGTTGATGGTAGCAGTTCTGACAAGTATGAAGTGATACGTCATTTTTGTTTTAATTTGTATCTCTCTTATGACCAGTGACTTTGAACATTTTTTCATGTCTCTTAGCCATCTGTATGTCTGCTTTGGAGAAGTGTCTATTTAGGTCCTTTGCCCATTTTTAAATTGGATTATTTGCCTTTCTTTGTTAAGTTGTATGAGTTTCCTATATATTTAAAAAAATTAACCCTTTATTGGATGTATCATTGGCAAATCTGTTCTCCCAGGCAGTGGGCTCTCTTTTCATTTTCCTTTTTGCTGTGCAGGAGCCTTTTATTTTGATGTAGTCCCATTTATTTATTTTCTCCTTAGTTTACTTTGGCTAGGACAGTGGTCGGCAAACTCCTTAATCAACAGAGCCAAATATCAGCAGTACAATGATTGAAATTTCTTTGAGAGCCAAATTTTTTAAACTTAAACTATATAGGTAGGTACACTGTTATTAACTTAATTAGGTTACTCCTAAGGCTTAGGAAGAGCTACATTCAAGGAACCAAAGAGCCGCACGTGGCTTGCGAGCCACAGTTTGCCAACCACGGGCCTAGGAGATGTATCAGCACACATATTGATACGAGAAATGGCTGAGATTTTGCTGCCTATGGTTTTTTCTAAGAATTTTATGGTTTCACATCTTACATTTAAGTCCTTTATCCATTTGGAGTTTATTCTTGTGCATGGTGTAAGTTGGTGGTTTAGTTTCATTTTTTGCATGTACCTCTCCAATTTTCCCAGCACCATTTATTGAAGAGACTTTTTTTTCATCTTTATTGTTCAGATTATTACAGATGTTCCTCTTTTCCCCCCCATAGTTCCCCTCCACCCTGTTCCCACCCCACCCCAGGCCCTCGCCTCTCCACTGTCCTCGTCCATAGGTATAAGACCTTTGTCAATCTCTTCCCGCACTCTCCACACCCCGCACACCCCGTACCTCCTGAGAATTGTCAGTCCACTCCCTTTCTATGCCCCTGATTCTATTCCATTCACCAGTTTATTCTGTTCATCAGAAATTTTTATTCATTTGATTTTTAGATTCACTTGTTGATAGATACGTATTTGTTGTCACTTTTTGTTCATAATTTTTTATCTTTACCTTTTTCTTCTTCTTCCTCTTCTTAAAGAATACCCTTCAGCATTTCATATAATACTGTTTTGGTGATGATTAACTCCTTTAGCTTTTTGTCGGTCTGTGAAGCTCTTTATCTGACCTTCAATTC
>NW_006299882.1:69247-80056 GCF_000327345.1 Myotis davidii
CTTCCATTTCTTTCATTTGTGACATGTTTCTTTGTCTCCGCATTTTGGCTGCTTCCCTGTGTTTGTTTCGTATTGGGTAGCTGCTAAGTCTCCTTGAGTTGACAGAGTGGCCTTGTGTGGTAAGTGTCCACTAGGGCCCAGTGGCTCAGCCCCCCCAATTACCTGAGGTGGACACTCTTGGTGCAGCCCTTTGTGGGCTGTGTGCACAGTCTTGTAGTTAAGCCTTGATTGCTGTTGGTATCACTGGGAGGAATTGACCTCCAGGCCAGTGGCTGTGAAGACCAGCTTTGTCTATAATGGAAGAGCTGCTGTGCAGGAGACACCCTTATGGGGCCAGACTTATTTCAGTGGGACTTTGGTGCTCACTGAGTCTGCCTCTTGAGTGTGTCATTTATGGATGTGAAGAGTTGTAATCTGGTATGGTATCGCACTGACCACTGGGTACACTGGCTCTTGGATCTCCAAGGAGGTGCAAAGTCAGACACTGCCTGGGGCCACCCAGCAGGATCTACAGAGAGATCTGCAGATTCCTCCTCTTTGTATCGGGTTTTGTACTGCCTAGATGAGGCCAAGCTGTGAAGCAAGGCAGGCTTCTGCTGCTGGCCTTTGGTGTTCTTTTGATAGCTTTGGGGCTCCCTGACCCAGCTGATGTGTTATTTGACAGGTTTTAGGCTGTGAAAGGACAGGCCATTCATATGCAAAAGCTGCTGTGCACAGCTTGGGTGGGGTTGTAAATTGGTTGGGGTAGGGTCTCAGGGAATCTACAGGGCGGATCAAACAGCAATGGCTGCCAGTCAGTCCTGCACTGGAGAGGCCCCAGTGTAAGAACAATGACAGCTGCGAGCACCTCCGTCTGAAAGAAAGCTGCCCTCATGTCCTCCCTGACCCCCGATGCCAGATAGTTCAGTTTCTCCCCATATGTGTCTGGGTCTCCCCTGAGTCTCACCTGGAAATGGAGTTTAGAGCAATTGGGAGCTTGTATCTCCCTCCTGATTAAAAAAGCAGCGCACCCGGGTGCTAACCTGTTCTGGGCCTCTGCACCTCCTACCAGTCTCAATTACCTTTCTTCTTTACCTCTCTGGTTGTAGAACTTCCATGCAGCCAGCTTTCCCACGGTTCTGGATGATAGTTGTTCTGTCTTTTAGATGTAATTTTGATGTGGTTGTGAGAGGCACCAAGGACAGGGTTTACCTATGCTGCCATCTTGCTTCTTCTCTGAAGGGACTTTTTTATTTTTAATTTTTATTTTTTTATTTTATTGATTTTTTTACAGAGAGGAAGGGAGAGGGATAGAGAGTTAGAAACATCGATGAGAAATAAACATCGATCAGCTGCCTCCTGCACACCCCCTACTGGGGATGTGCCCACAACCAAGGTATATGCCCTTGACTGGAATTGAACCTGGGACCCTTGAGTCCTGGGACCCTTGAATCTGCAGGCCGATGCTCTATCCACCGAGCCAAACTGGTTAGGGCTGAAGGGACTGTTTTGACTACATTGTTTGTTCTTGCCTCCTTTGTCAAATAGTAATTGAGCATAACGGCTTGGGTGGATTTCTGGGTTCTCTGTTCTGTTTCGTTGATCTAAATGCCTGTTTTTGTGCCAGTACCAGGCTGTTTTGATTACAGTGGCTTTGTAATATAACTTGATATCTGGTATTGTGATCCCTCTAACTTTGTTCTTCTTTTTCAGGATTGCTGCAGCTATTTGGGTTTGTTTTGGTTCCATATAAACTTTTGTAGTATTTATTCTAGGTTTGTGAAATATGCTGTTGGTATTTTAATAAGGATTGCATTGAATTTTTAGATTGCCTTTGTTAGTAAGAACATTTTAATGATCTTGATTCTACTAATCCATGAACACGATATTTTTCCACTTGTTTATATCTTCCTCTATCTTTTTTTTCTTTCCCAAAGTCCTGTAGTTTTCTGAGTACAGGTCTTTTACTTCCTTGGTTAAGTTTATTCCTAAGTATCTTAATTTTTTGTTGTTGTTGCAATGGTAAAATGGATTTTTTTTTCAGTTTCTCTTTCTGAGAATTCACTATTGGTGTATAAAAATGCCATAGGTATCTGGGTGTTAATTTTACATGCTGCTACATTGCCAAATTGATTCATTAAATCTGGTAGTTTTTTTGACGTAGTCTTTAGGGTTTTCTATATATAGTATTATGTGATCTGTGAATAATGACAGTTTTGCTTCCTGCTTTCCAATTTGGATGCCTTTTATTATTTCTTTTCATCCCATCTCTATGGCTAACACTTTCAGCACTATACTGAACAAGATTGTTGAAAAAAGTCGACATTCCGGTTCTCAGGGGAAATGGTTTTAGTTTTTCCCCATTGAGCATAATGTTGGCTGTAGGTTTGTCCTATATGGGCTTTATTATGTTGCGGTATGATCCCTCTATTCCTCTTTGCTGAGAGTTTTTTTTTTTTTTTTTTATCAAAAAAGAGTGTTGGAATTTGTTGAATGCTTTTTCTGCATCTGTTGAAATGATCATGTGATTTTTATCTTTCAGTTTGTTTATTGACCTATCACATTTACTGATTTGTGAATATTGTACCAGCTTTGCATCCTTGGATTGAATCCCACTTGGTCATGGTGTATTATCTTTTTAATGTATTGCTGTGTAGGGAGCGGCTATAGGGTTAAGCCTCGGACTGACCTGTTGGCAAAGCCACAAACAAGTCCCAGCTTAGAGGGCACAGCCCTCTTAGCATAATTAGGTTTGACCTTAGGATGCTCCCTAGATCTTATCTGGGTAGCTAATGGGCTGTGGGAGGTGCAGCAAGTGCTGCCAAAACAAGTGAAACTCATAAGAACATTGTAACTATGGTGACCACTACCTTGTTTACCTCTGGCTATAAAAACAAAAGCTCAGCTTGCAGTCTGGGTCTCTTTCTGTGGCCTTAGCCAAGCACAGGAGATCCACCTAGACCCAGCTTACTCTTTTTCTTTTCTTACATCCTTCGCTGCACCCCCCCCCCCCCCCAGGCTCACCGAACCCTTGGCTGTGCTGGCAGGGCACATTGCTGGATCCATTTGCTAATACTTTGTTCAGTATTTTAGCATCTATGTTCATCAGGGATATTGACCTGTAATTCTCTTTCATTGTAGTGTCTTTATCTGATTTTGGAGTTAGGGTAATTCTGGCCTCATAGAAAGAGCTTGGAAGTGTTTCTTCCTCTTGGATTTTTTGGAATAGTTTTTGGAATGTGTTTTAGTTGTTCTTTGAATGTTTGGTAAAACTCCTGTTATCCCCAGATTTCAAGATCCCCCAAAGGACACCACCAGGGAGTGCCGAGTCCGATGCAAAAGCATAGAGTCTTTATTCAAGCTGAGCTTGGTCCCTCTGCCTCCACCGGCACAGCGGTAGGATGTGGGAGGGCCCGGAGTCCCAAGAGAACAAAGAATTTATAGGGCTTGGGGTCAGGTGTGGGGGCATTTGGTCGATTTCGGTTGGTTGAGTGAGGGCCAGGGGCTAGTTTCCCTTGCTTTCCCATTGGCTGAGATAAGGGCAGGCTGAGTAAGAGGAAGGGAGAGAGATAGAGAGTTAGAAACATCGATGAGAGAGAAACATCGATCAACTGCCTCCTGCACATCTCCCACTGGGGATGTGCCCGCAACCCAGGTACATGCCCTTGACTGGAATCGAACCTGGGACCCTTCAGTCTGCAGGCCGACGCTCTATCCACTGAGCCAAACCGGTTTCGGCTATCAGTTCCTTTCTGTCCTTTCACTATCAGTTCCGTTCTGTCCTTTCGTTAGGGACATAGCTATCAGTTCCGTTCTGTCCTTTCACTCCCCTATGAATTCCTCTGGACCAGGGCTTTTGTTTGCTGAAAGTTTTTTTTATTATTATTGCTTCAATTTTTTTAGTAGTTATTGGTATATTCACATTTTCTGATTCTTCCTGATTGAGTTTTGGAAGATATTATTTTCCTAGGAATATCTCCATTTCATCCAATTAGTCCAGTTTTTGGAATACAGTTTCTCATAGTATTTTTATACAATCCCTTGTATTTCTGTGGGGTCAGTTGTTGCTTCACCTCTTTAGTTTTTGATTTTGTTTTTTTGGGTCCTCTCTCTGTTTCTTATGAATCTGGCTAGAGGTTCATCAATTTTGTTTATCTTTTCAAAGAACCAGCTCTTGTGTGTTTTTTTTTAATAATATATTTTTATTGATATCAGAGAAGAAGAGAGAGGGATAGAGAGATAGAAACATCAATGATGAGAGAGAATCGTTGTTTGGCTTCCTCCTGCACACCCCTACTGCAGATTGAGCCCACAACTTGGGAATGTGCCTTTGACTGGAATTGAACCTGGGACCTTTCAATTCGAAGGCCAACACTCTATCCACTGAGCAAACCAGCTAGCACAAAGCTCTTGGTTTATTTATCTTTTGTTTTGTTAGTCTCTATGTCATTTTTTTTCGCTCTGATCTTTATTATTTCCTTCCTTCTATTTACTCTGGGGTTGTCTTCTCTTTCCAATTCTTTAAGTTTTAGGATTAAATAGTTTATTATTATTATTATTATTATTATTATTATTATTTTTTGAGGTAGGACTGTAGTGTATGAACTTCCCTCCCAGGGCTGCTTTTGCTGTGTCCCAGAGATTTTGGGTTGTGTGTTTATTTTCATTTGTTTCCAGAAAGTTTTTTATTTGTTTCTTGATCTCATTGGTAACCCATTCATTGTTTAATAACATGTTATTTAGCCTCCATGTATTTGAGTGTTTTTGAGTGTTTTTACTGTAGTTGATTTCTAATTTAATTTGATTGTGATCTGAGAAGATGCTTTGGTATTATTTCAATTTTCTTGAACTTGTACAGACTTGTTTTGTGTCCTAACATGGTCTATCTTTGAAAAGGTCCCAAGTGCACTTGAGAAGAATGTATATTGTGTAGGTTTCTTATGAAATGTTCTGAAAAATGTCAATTCCATCTGATTTAATTTAGTGTGTCATTTGGGATCACTGTTTCCTTGTTGGTGTTTTGTCTAGAGCAGCGGTTCTCAACCTGTGGGTCGCGACCCCTTTGGGGGTCGAACGACCCTTTCACAGGGGTCGCCTAAGACCATCGGAAAACACATATATAATTACATATTGTTTTTGTGATTAATCACCATGCTTTAAAATCTCTTCCTGGATATCTTTTAGAAGTTTTTTAAAAATGTATTTGGGTGCTCCTGCATTGGGTGCATATATGTTTACTAGAGTTTTATCCTCTTGTTTTATCAATCCCTTTAATATTATGACATGGTCTTCATTATCTGTTGTTATGGCCTTCACTTTGAAGTTTATTTTGTCAGATATCAGTATTGCTACCCTAATTATTTTTTATTTCCATTTGCATGGAAAATTTTTCCCCCATCCTTTTACTTTCATTCTGTGAGCCCTTTATTCTAAGGTGGGTCTCTTGTAGACAGTGTGTATATGGATCATGCTTTCTTATCCTTTCATCTATGCTGTGTCTTTTGATTAGAGCATTTAAGCCATTTACATTTGAGGTTATTATTTATAGTTATTTATTGACATTTTTAATCTTTATGCCAGTGTCTCTTTCTATTTCTTCTTTTTTTCAGCAGTGTCTTTAACATTTCTTGCAATGCTGGTTTAGTGGTAATAAACTTTTTTCCTTTTGTTGTCTGGGAAGGTCTTTATTTCATCTTTGATTTTCAATGATAGCTTTGCTGGATAGAGTAATTTTGGGTTCAGTCCCTTGGTTTTTATTATTTTGTATACTTCATGCTATTACATTCTGTCTTGAAGTGTTTCTATTGAGAAATCAGCTTGGAGCTCCCTTGTAGGTAATTTTCTGTCTCTCTCTCTCTTTTTTAAAAAACTATATTTTTATTGATTTTTTACAGAGAGGAAGGGAGAGAGATAGAGAGTTAGAAACATTGATGAGAGAGAAACATTGATCAGCTGCCTCCTACACATCTCCTACTGGGGATGTGCCCGAAACCCAGATACATGCCCTTGACCGGAATCGACCCTGGGACCTTTCAGTCCGCAGGCTGACGCTCTATCCACTGAGCCAAACTGGTTTCGACCTCTCTCTCTTGCAGACTTTAAAATTCCTTCTTTGTCTTTAATATTTACCATTTTAATTAATCCGTGCCTAGGTGTGGGTCTCTTGGGGTTCATCTTGATTGAGATTCTGTGTTTCCTGAACTTGAGTGACTTTTTCCTTCATCAGGTTAGGGAAATTTTCTGTCATTATTTCTTCAAGCAAGTTCTTTATTCCTTTCTCAGATTGTGCTCCTTCTGGTATCCCTATAATGCAAATGTTGTTATGTTTCATGTTGGCCCAAAGCTCCCTTAAACTCTCCTGCTTTTTAATTTGTTCCCCTTTGCTGCTCTGAATGGGTGTTTTTTTTCTATTAGATCTTCTAATTTGCTCCTCAGCTTCTTCTAGTTTATTGTTGAATCCTTTCTGGGTATTCTTTATTTCAGCTGTGTCTTTCCTCATTTCCAGTTGATTCTTATTTATTGGGTCACGCTCTCTTTTGCTGTTTGTATAAATCTCATTAATTTTCGTTAAGTTGCTTGTAGTTCTCATTGAATTGTTTAAGTACCCTTATTACCATTACTCTGAATTCTGACATATTGCTTGTTTGCATTTCATTTAGATAATTTTATGGCGATCCCTCCTTTTCTTTCATTTGAGGGTTGTCTCTTTGTCTTCCTGTTTTTGCTGTCCCTTTGTTTTTATTTCTATGTATTAAATCAAACTGCTCTGCCTTCTAGATTTTGTGGAGTTGGCTGATAGTAGGTGTTTTAGGGCCCAGTGGTGCAGTCTCTTTGATCTCCTGAACTGAGTGCTCTAGGAGAGCCCCTTGAGATATTTGTGTTCTTTTGTAGTTCTGTCTTGAATGTTATTGGCCTGTTCATTGATGGAGTCTCCTCTCAGGCCGGCTGACTATGTGGCTCACCCTTGACCATGTCATGTGAGCTATTGTTGAGATGCTCTCCTAACAGCAAAATACAACACAACAAAACATGAAACAAAAGAAACAAAACAAAAACATACACAGGACCCCTGCAGCACCAACAAAAGCAGCCAGAGAAGAGAGAATTAGGAAAGAGAAAAGAGAGCAAGAATGTTAGAAAGAAGGAAAAAATATGAGCTTAAAACAAAACAAAACAAACACGAAAAGCACATTCAAGAGCAACCAACAAGGGGAAGAAGGAATATATAGATACAGATATAAAATAAAGAAAAGAATAAAGAATTAGGGGAAGGTAAACCATTTAAAGGAAGGGAAGGCCCTGACCAGTTTGGCTCAGTGGATAGAGCGTTGGCCTGTGGACTGAGGGGTTCCAGGTTCGATTCCAGTCAAGGGCATGTACCTTGGTTGCGGGCACATCCCCAGTGGGGTGTGTGTAGGAGGCAGCTGATGGATGTTTCTCTCTCATCAATGTTTCTAACTTTCTATCCCTCTCCCTTCCTCTCTGTAAAAAAAAAAAAAATACACACACACACACACACACACACACATATATATTTAAAAAAAAATAAAGGAAGAGAGGGAGAAAAAAATTGAAAAGAAAAATATAGGAGAAAGCATATAGAATTAAAATAAGAAAAGGAAAAAAGATGACCAAATAGGAGAAAAAGAAAAGCAAGAAAGAAAAGAGAAAAAAATTGAGTAGTGAAAAAAAGAAAAAAAATGAGTAGTTAAAGGAAAGAGGAAAATTATATATCTGAATGTAACAACAGAGATTAGAATAATCCTCCTATCTAATAATAGACAAACATGGTAATTGACCATACCTTCGCTATGCCTCCCTTTAGCTAATCAGCGCAATATGCAAATTAACCACCAACAAAGAAGGTGGCTAATTTGCTTACTGCAGACAGGGCGGGACAGTGCCATCCCGCCTGCCCCGCTGCCATCCGGGCCTGCTCTCTGCGACCTGGGGCGGCTGGGTGGGGCAGCAGCGATCCATCAGCCCCCCGGGTGTCCCGTGTGTGACCTGCCCGGACGTCCTGTGTGCAACCCGACCCAGGACGGCGCCCCAACCCCTGGATCGGCCCTGCTGTGTGCCCGACCCTGGGCGGCGCACCAACCCCCGAATCAGCCCTGCCGTGTGCATGACCCGGGGCAGCACCCCAACCCCCGGATCGGCCCTGCAGTGTGTTCGACCCGAGGAGGTAGGGCAAGCACTGAGGGATCAGGCCTGCCATCTGCAACCTGGGGAGCGGGCCTAAGCCAGCAGGTGGTTATCTCCCAAGGGGTCCCAGACTGTAAGAGGGCACAAGTGTGGCTGAGGGACACCCCCACCCCCCCTCCTCTGCCAGTGCACAAATTTTTGTGCACCGGGCCTCTAGTAAATCTATAAAGCACATAGATAAAGAATATAAATTTTAATAAGGAAAAAAGATAGGAAAGGGGGGAAAAAAGGGAAGAAAAAGGGGAAAAGAAAGAAAAAAAAGTGAAGTGATGTTTGTTTTTGCAATGTGTAGTCCCCCATGAGGTCTTCCTTTGGATCCTACCCTTCTGTTCTGCCTGTCAGTTCTTGCCTTCCTGTGGGGTACTTGCAGGCTAACCACTGTCAGGAACTGTCCTTTAGCTGTCAGCAATCTGCTTGAAGCTCCAACTAATCCACTGATCCACTGTTTGCGTCTGTCTCCACAGGACTTGGTTGGAATCAGGAGGGGCCAATTTGCCCTCCAAAGTAGATTTTTTAAGCAGACCAGGGCCCATGGTTGGGACAGCGAACTTCTCCCCACTCCTGTCCTGCTCTGCCTGCCTTTGCCTGCTAGCCAGCTATCAATCTTAATCACTCAAAAGTTTGTTTCTAAAAGGGCTTTAGATGAGAGAAGTGCTGTTTAGCTTTCAGGGTATGTATTGCATGTGTTTCCCTGTCCCAGAGCTACTCCTCTGTGAGTGGCCCAAAATATTACTATGCCCTTGCTGGACAGTGATCCTTGTATGGAGACCAGTGGGGTTGGCTGGAAACTTGGGATTTTTATCATCAGCTCTCCCCTGTGGGGGAAGCACCAGCCTGGTTCCCAGGATAGTGTGGTGGATGGCCCCTCCCCCAATCTAGTCGCTGAAGCTCCTGAGACTCTTCAAACCCATAGGCTTGGCCTCTGCTTTTGTTTCCTCTGAAAAGCTCAAAAGGCAGGGTGTAGCATGCAGGACTCCGAGGATGGGATAGGCTGTATCACGTAGGGCGGGTTTTTTTCTTTTTCTGCCTTGTGGCTACTGGGAGCAGCTAGCTCTTCTCAGGAAAAACAACCCTTTCTGATTGGGGGCCTAAATCCAAATACTCCTGGCTGAGGCTTTTCCATGTCTCTCCACATGCTTCGCACCCCAGCCTTTCCTTAGGCACCTCCTCTACGTCTCCCTCCCTGCACCAAAACCTTGGGTGAGTAGCTGCAACTGAAAACTCCTGTGCTCTAGGTTAAAAAAACACACAAACCAAAACTGGTTTTTCTCTCCGACTAGCTCTGGTCTATCAGCACCAGGCTCTTCCATGGCAAGCAGCCCTGCCACCTTTACCACTGGATGTTTTTGGTCTTGGGTCTCGGCTCTGGTGCTCCAGGTTGTGGAGCCAGCCTGGGTTTCAGGCTTCTACCCTCTGAGGGAACAGACCCTCCATTAGCCCAGTGCTCCCTCCTCACTCTCTGCCTGCAGCTCCTTGGTATCTCTTGGCATATGTCTTTTTTTTTTCTGGATTGTTGACAAT
Source organism: Myotis davidii (assembly GCF_000327345.1). Taxonomy (NCBI): domain Eukaryota; kingdom Metazoa; phylum Chordata; class Mammalia; order Chiroptera; family Vespertilionidae; genus Myotis; species Myotis davidii. The sequence goes on from NW_006299882.1 coordinate 78,953, forward strand.
CTAGCTTGTTTCTGTGCCCTGCTGATTATAGGATTTCTAGGATATGTTTGGACATCCTGGATGTCTTGCCTTGTAGCTTATTCTTGATTTCCAAAGACCACAGTTAAAATGGTAGTGTTATTTATATACATGCTGCCTAATTTATACAGTTTCTATAGCCATTTGATGAAACCCTGCATCTGTTACTTAGTCATGGTCCCAAGCCCCAAACAGGCACATATTTCTGTTAAAGCATTTGGTATATTTAAAAACATTGTATTTTCCCCACAGTTTGACATCCTCCTGGCTTGAGGATAACTTGTTTTTCTTTTCCTCAGCATCCTGCACATAACAGACATTCAATGAATAAGTGATTAAATAGATGGCACAAATGAAACCCTGGTGTGCCTATTTCCATCTGTGGCCACCAAACATATAGAAATATATTATGCCTTTTGTGTAATTTACATTCCAAGACAAAAACTTCATTTTAAATTGTTTTGCTGAAAAATTTGAACCTACTTGGAAAACTGTTCTGTAATTAGTTTTTGTGTGTTATGTGCCCAGGCCTCTTGAACTTACATTAAGATTTAATGTATTCAAATATTTCGTTTACAGAATAAACAAATTATTATAATAGAGCTAATCTCTAGCCAACTAACCATTGTAAGTATGAACTCTTCCCTGGCAGCTGCTGACATTTGTCTAAGTACATTGACTATATTAGTCTTTTTAGGCTCCAGCTTTGTTCACTTCTTCATCACCAGCTGTAGAGAAAGTCCTTGGCTGGGATGTATTTTCAGCCATGTGGTTTTTAAACCAATCCCCAAATAAGGGATTGCTTCTAAAGCTGTAAGATCTATGCTATTTTTAAGTGTAGTTGAGAAAAACAGAATAGAAACAACTTCAGGGTTTTCTTAATTCACTTAGTACTCTTTTCCTATAGGAGGGACAAAAGTTATATGGCAGAAAAACTGTTCTCAAGGGGCTTTACTTTCACTGAAAAGACCTATACTGAATTTCAAAATGATGCAAGATGACATTTGAGTGTACTGTACAGAAGAGGAAGAGTGTGGTGGCCTAGGGCATTCCGAAAGGCATCTAAGGCAGAAAGGAGCAATGATC
>NW_006299882.1:87952-91540 GCF_000327345.1 Myotis davidii
AAGGGGTCCCAGACTGCGAGAGGGCACAGGCTAGGCTGAGGGCCTCCCCCCTCCCCCTTGAGTGCACAATTTTTTGTGCACCGGGCCTCTAGTAAATCTATAAAGCACATAGATAAAGAATATAAATTTTAATAAGGAAAAAAGATAGGAAAGGGGGGAAAAAAGGGAAGAAAAAGGGGAAAAGAAAGAAAAAAAAGTGAAGTGATGTTTGTTTTTGCAATGTGTAGTCCCCCATGAGGTCTTCCTTTGGATCCTACCCTTCTGTTCTGCCTGTCAGTTCTTGCCTTCCTGTGGGGTACTTGCAGGCTAACCACTGTCAGGAACTGTCCTTTAGCTGTCAGCAATCTGCTTGAAGCTCCAACTAATCCACTGATCCACTGTTTGCGTCTGTCTCCACAGGACTTGGTTGGAATCAGGAGGGGCCAATTTGCCCTCCAAAGTAGATTTTTTAAGCAGACCAGGGCCCATGGTTGGGACAGCGAACTTCTCCCCACTCCTGTCCTGCTCTGCCTGCCTTTGCCTGCTAGCCAGCTATCAATCTTAATCACTCAAAAGTTTGTTTCTAAAAGGGCTTTAGATGAGAGAAGTGCTGTTTAGCTTTCAGGGTATGTATTGCATGTGTTTCCCTGTCCCAGAGCTACTCCTCTGTGAGTGGCCCAAAATATTACTATGCCCTTGCTGGACAGTGATCCTTGTATGGAGACCAGTGGGGTTGGCTGGAAACTTGGGATTTTTATCATCAGCTCTCCCCTGTGGGGGAAGCACCAGTCTGGTTCCCAGGATAGTGTGGTGGATGGCCCCTCCCCCAATCTAGTCGCTGAAGCTCCTGAGACTCTTCAAACCCATAGGCTTGGCCTCTGCTTTTGTTTCCTCTGAAAAGCTCAAAAGGCAGGGTGTAGCATGCAGGACTCCGAGGATGGGATAGGCTGTATCACGTAGGGCGGGTTTTTTTCTTTTTCTGCCTTGTGGCTACTGGGAGCAGCTAGCTCTTCTCAGGAAAAACAACCCTTTCTGATTGGGGGCCTAAATCCAAATACTCCTGGCTGAGGCTTTTCCATGTCTCTCCACATGCTTCGCACCCCAGCCTTTCCTTAGGCACCTCCTCTACGTCTCCCTCCCTGCACCAAAACCTTGGGTGAGTAGCTGCAACTGAAAACTCCTGTGCTCTAGGTTAAAAAAACACACAAACCAAAACTGGTTTTTCTCTCCGACTAGCTCTGGTCTATCAGCACCAGGCTCTTCCATGGCAAGCAGCCCTGCCACCTTTACCACTGGATGTTTTTGGTCTTGGGTCTCGGCTCTGGTGCTCCAGGTTGTGGAGCCAGCCTGGGTTTCAGGCTTCTACCCTCTGAGGGAACAGACCCTCCATTAGCCCAGTGCTCCCTCCTCACTCTCTGCCTGCAGCTCCTTGGTATCTCTTGGCATATGTCTTTTTTTTTTTCTGGATTGTTGACAATCTAGCTTGTTTCTGTGCCCTGCTGATTATAGGATTTCTAGGATATGTTTGGACATCCTGGATGTCTTGCCTTGTAGCTTATTCTTGATTTCCAAAGACCACAGTTAAAATGGTAGTGTTATTTATATACATGCTGCCTAATTTATACAGTTTCTATAGCCATTTGATGAAACCCTGCATCTGTTACTTAGTCATGGTCCCAAGCCCCAAACAGGCACATATTTCTGTTAAAGCATTTGGTATATTTAAAAACATTGTATTTTCCCCACAGTTTGACATCCTCCTGGCTTGAGGATAACTTGTTTTTCTTTTCCTCAGCATCCTGCACATAACAGACATTCAATGAATAAGTGATTAAATAAATTGCACAATCCTAGTTGTAGGACTTCCACTCAGCCGGCGTTCCTGTGGTTCTGGATGATGTCCCTTCCGTCTTTTAGTTTCACTTTTGAAATGGTTGTTCGAGGCGGCAAACTCCAGCGTTAACCTATGCCGCCATCTTGGTTCTTCCGTGCCCAGGCCTCTTGAACTTACATTAAGATTTAATGTATTCAAATATTTCGTTTACAGAATAAACAAATTATTATAATAGAGCTAATCTCTAGCCAACTAACCATTGTAAGTATGAACTCTTCCCTGGCAGCTGCTGACATTTGTCTAAGTACATTGACTATATTAGTCTTTTTAGGCTCCAGCTTTGTTCACTTCTTCATCACCAGCTGTAGAGAAAGTCCTTGGCTGGGATGTATTTTCAGCCATGTGGTTTTTAAACCAATCCCCAAATAAGGGATTGCTTCTAAAGCTGTAAGATCTATGCTATTTTTAAGTGTAGTTGAGAAAAACAGAATAGAAACAACTTCAGGGTTTTCTTAATTCACTTAGTACTCTTTTCCTATAGGAGGGACAAAAGTTATATTGCAGAAAAACTGTTCTCAAGGGGCTTTACTTTCATTGAAAAGACCTATACTGAATTTCAAAATGATGCAAGATGACATTTGAGTGTACTGTACAGAAGAGGAAGAGTGTGGTGGCCTAGGGCATTCCGAAAGGCATCTAAGGCAGAAAGGAGACATGATCTGGGACTTGGAAAGTGGAAAAGGTTTAGTTAGGTAGAGTCCTCCAAAATCAGGGGAACAATAAGGTTGAAAGTGTGGGCAAGAACTAGATATAGTGTGTGTTTACATGGCTTGGAGCAGAAGGGTTGCTTTAGGGCTGGTCTTGAGTTGGCTTGAGGGCCACAAGGGGGCATGCAACAATTTCCACTAGTCTATGGAACAGCTGTCATCCCTCCTGACCCACTTTTGTGCCTTATCTCTGTGTCTCAGACATACTCTACCATAGTGATTGTCTTTGACTATCCAGATTCTATCCTGGTCTTTCTATCCCATGTGCTTCTCTAAATTATATCCCTACTATTTATAACCAAAACTATGATTTTCTCTGGTTGCTGATCTTGAAAAAAGAGGTCAACTAGCTTTTCTTATTGAAGACATTACTCTATTGTATTTCCATTTAAAAAAACAAACTTATTAGCTTAAATGCATCTTTGATCTTAGCATGTGTGGAGAAGATAAACCAAAATTGCTAATCTGATTTTGCCAGGTAGTTCACTGTTGTATTACGGAATGTGTATTAAGATTGGTTTTCTTAGGTAGAAGAGAAGAAATATGGAGGATCTCTAAAGATAAATTAAGAAGGTTGGATTCAATCCTGTAGTAATGAAGTAAACAGCATAAAAATGGACATTATTAAAGGATCAATGCTTGGAATAGACAAAGGTTAATCTGTATTTATCTTGGATAATTGTGTAGAGGAGGCTGTGAATCACTCTCACAGGCCCTAGGTGAGTAAAAAGAATCGCTAATTATGTCTTTACTAGTGGCCCAGGGCACGAATTTGTGCACATTGAAAGGAAATTAATTAGAAGAAATATTTTAATATCACTATTTGCCCTTTCTCATGATTGACAATGACAGATCAAAACACATGCATACGATTGGTGCCAGCGAGAGCTTTATATGTATTGTGCATGTACAAGTCAACTTAGATTTTTTAAATTGCCAGTGTGTGTCATATGTACCGGACAGTCGGTCGGACGGTCGGATGAACGTATGGTCGGTCACTTAGCCTTT
>NW_006299882.1:91551-94575 GCF_000327345.1 Myotis davidii
TTTCTAATCTTTCTAAATCTCCGTTTTCTGACTAATGAAAATAGGATTCCACCAAGTCTCCTATCTATCTACTCCAGGACTTCTGTGAGGATCAGATGAGATGAGGCATGTGAAAACGTTTCACAGACATTTGGTTAAAGTGTGAAATGTTTGCACCTGGCTATAAAGCAAGTAGTGTTCCTGGGCTGAAGAAATGCAAGGAGGCTAGGGAGAGGAAGCCAGGCATGCTACGTGATGTCATTACCCAGTGCCCACAGTGACTGTTTCCAGTCCGGGCTGGGCTGTGGGCTGCATTTTGCACCATGGGGTCTCAGCAGCATCAGCTGTGATTTGGTGGGGTGTCGCTCCGGGGTGGTGGCAGGGCCTGTGTCCCACTTGGGGGAAGCCGAGTGTTGCTCTGTGGGTGCCAGGTCCGTGGTGCCAATTTTCTGTGCGCATCACAGCAGCTCCTGCACTGAGCGTCTGCCCCCTGGTGGTCAGTGCACATCATAGCAACTGGCATCATAGCGACTGGTCTGATGGTTGGACACTTAGCATATTGGCCTTTTATATATGGATAGATAGATAGATAGATAGATAGATAGATAGATAGATAGATATGTGTGCAGTTTGGGGCCATGGCTAAAAATATCTTGGTATCATGTGATCCTAGGATGTACAGAAATAGGCAAAGTTTAAATCTTACGATGGTGAAAAAGCAGTGCCAAGAGTTGCCTTTCAGACCCTTCTTTGCTTCTCATCCCCTCCCCATCACCCCAGTCTTCTCTTTCATTGCCGCAGGCTTTGATGACTACAGTTGGCTCTTAACACAGACTAGGTGTTGATTTTCATCTTTTTCTCCTCTGAGGCATCCCATAGATCTATGTCAGATCAATCTTCCTAAAACATTTCTCTCACCATACTTCCATTAGCTGTGTGATGTAACCGTCCTAATCCTCTGTTTCCTTGTTGGAAAATGAGTGGATTGGTTTCAGTTTATTTTTTCAGTTTTAAAATCCTCATTTTGTGTCACTCCAAAGTATCTGTTTTTCTTCTTCTTTTTTCTTCCATTTAGCATTCTGTATTGAGTGTCAAATACATGCCAAACATAGTGGACACCTTAGAGATGTAAAGATAAGACACAACTCCCTCCCCTAGTGGTCCCTGTCATGCTGGAGTCTCCACAGGTTGGATTATGGTTCCTCTGCTTAAAATTTAAAGCATGTTTCTAAATACTCCCATTTATGTGTGTTTATTTTTAAAATCTACATGTTTACAACTAAATGTTAAAGTTTTAATGATGAGATAAAGATGAAATAATATTTATAAAATTTTTAATTTTATTATTAAAGGTGCAACGAATGTTTTGCTCTCAAAATGTTGTTTTAGTGAGAACAATCTATTAAATTGACTTTGTTAATGTGGACAATCTTCATTTAAGGTCTATGAGATAGAGAAACATGTCTCTGGCATTTGTTCGATTAATTTACTTATTTTTTCGAGTACTTGGGATTTTTCTTTTTTTCATCTTCTTTTTTTTTTAATCTTCACTTGATGATTTTAGAGAGAGAGGAAGTGGGTAATAGAGACACACACAGACAGAGACATCGATATGAGAAACATCAATTAGTTGCCTCCCATACGTGCCCCAACTGGGGATTAAATCCAAAACCTAACCAGGTATTAAACCCTCAACCTCTCAAACCCTTATCAGATGGCACGATGCTCCAACCAACTGAACCACCCGGCCAGACCTTTTTCTTTTTAATATTACTTTGTATTGGTTTCAGGTGTATAGCATATAGGTTAGACAATCATATACTTCGCCAAGTATTCCCTTAATATTTCTAGTACCTAACTAGCACCATACATAGTTATTGCAATATTATTGACTGTATTCCCTATACTGTATTTGCATCCTTGTGACTGTTTTGTAACTGCCCATTTATACTTCTAAATCCCTTCACCTCTTTACCAGTTGTTCAGTTTAGATGTTAGTTTTTTAAAAATAGAGTTTTTATTGATTTCAGAGAGGAAGGGAGAGGGAGAGAGAGAAACATCAATGATGAGAGAGAATCATTGATTGGCTACCTCCTGTATGCCCCCTACTGGGGATTGAGCCCACACCTTGAGCATGTGCCCTGGCATGGAATTGAACCGTGACCTCCTGGTTCATAGGCTCATGCTCAACTACTGAGCCACACCAGCCAGACTAGACGTTAATTTTTAATGCCTGTCAAAGCTCAAAAAGAACAGTCAAACCTCGGTTCTCAAACATTTCCTATCTCAAACAATTTGATTTTCCACTTAGTTGTTCACAGAAAAAATGTCTTGATTGTTGACCAAACTTCAGTTTTCAATCTGACAACCTTTTCATGCTGATACTTCAGCATGACAAAAAGTGTCTCTCAGTTCACCAAAGAGAGAATGCTTTTGTTGCTGGAAAAATCAATGATTAGCACAATTTTAAAGCATAAAGGGGCCATCAAGGGTGCTATGTTGCTAAGGGTGTGAAAGTGCTCACAAAACAACAATCACAGGCAATTGAATAGGTAGAGGAACTGTTGTTGATTGGATAAAGGAAAGGCAGTTAGCAGGTGATAGCATTTCTGAGGCAGTGATATATGAAAAATTTATTTAAGTCTAGTAGGGGGTGGTTCGATCAGTTTAAGGAAAGAAGTGTTTATTTATAAATTAAACAGTACATTAGACATGTACTATGTATAAGAAAGGTTATATCACCTATAAGGGTTTAATCTCCAACATTTACAGGGAACTCATGAAACTTAACAATAAGAAGATAAACAATCCAATCAAAAAATGGGCAAGGGACCTAGATAGACACTTTTCAAAAGAGGACATACAGAAGGCCGAAAGACATATGAAAACATGCTCAAAGTCACTAATTATACCAGAGATGCAAGTCAAAACGACTATGCGGTATCGCCTCACACCTGTCAGAATGGCTATCATCAACAAATCAACAAACAACAAGTGCTGGAGAGGATGTGGAGAAAAAGGAACCCTTCTGCACTGCTGGTGGGA
>NW_006299882.1:95061-96272 GCF_000327345.1 Myotis davidii
TGTGGGGGGGGGGGTAACAGGTTAATGGGGGGAAAAGGACACATTTGTAATACCTTAACTAGTAAGGAATTAAAAAAAAAGAAAGGTTAAAACGGAATCATTGAGGGGTCTGGAACAGATTAATTCAATTTATGTTATTTCTAATGGGAAAAAATGATTCAGTTTTCAAACACATTGCTTCTTGAACAGCCTTCCAGAATGAATTAAGTTTGAGAAACGAGGTTCCACTATATCTTACAAAAATATATTAATTCATATAGAAGGAGTATATTTTAACCCAAGTAATGAAATTATGATACACATATCTTTTCAAGCTTTTTATTATGAAACTAGAGGCCCAGTACACAAAAATTTGTGCACTCGGAGGGGTCCCTCAGCCTGGCCTGTGCCCTCTCGCAGTCTGGGACCCCTCGAGGGGTGACCACCTGCTGGCTTAGGCCCGCTCCCTGGGGGATTGGGCCTAAGCTGGCAGTCAGACATCCCTCTGGCAGCATGGGAGCCCTCAGGGGATGCCCACTTGCCAGCAGGGAGCAGGCCTAAGCTGCAGTTGGACATCCTTAGTGCTGCTGAGGAGGCGGGAGAGGCTCCCATCACCACTGCTGTATTGGCAGCTGTCAGCCTGGTTTGTGGCTGAGCAGAGCTCCCCCTGTGGGAGCGCATTGACCACCAGCGGGGACCCTCACCCCATGAGGGTGTGGCCAGCCTGGGTGAGTGGCTGATGGCTGTTTGCAGGCTGGCCACAACCCCTTAAGGGTGGGGGTCCCCGCTGGAGTGCTTGGCCAGCCTGAGTGAGGGGCTGAGGGCCATTTCTAGACTGGCCACACCCACTTCAGTGTGGGGGTCCCCAATGGGGTGCCTGGCCATCCTGAGTGAGGGACTAATGGCTGTTTTCAGGCTGGCCACAGCCCCTTCAGGGTGGGGATTCCCGCTGGAGTGCCTGGCCAGCCTGGGTGAGGGGCTGAGGGCCATTTCTAGACTGGCCACACCCACTTCAGTGTGGGGGTCCCCAATGGGGTGCCTGGCCATCCTGAGTGAGGGACTAATGGCTGTTTTCAGGCTGGCCACAGCCCCTTCAGGGTGGAGGGATCCTGCTGGGGTGCCTTGCCATCCTGGGTGAGGGGCTGAGGGCTGTTTTCAGGCTGGCTAAGCCCCCCAGCAGGGACCCTCACTCCATGAGGATGTGGCCAGCCTGGGTGAAGGGCTGATGGCTG
>NW_006299882.1:96407-100970 GCF_000327345.1 Myotis davidii
GGAAGCTTGGCTTCCTCCATTGCTGGGCAACCAAGCCTCCTGCTTGCTCCAGCTTCGTGGCTGCCGGCTGCCATCTTGGTTGGGTTAATTTGCATATAGTCACTCTGATGGGCTGGTGGGCGTGGCTTGGGGTGTATCAAAGGTACGGTCAATTAGCATCTTTGTCTTTTATTAGTGTAGATGTCATAATAAAAACCTAAGATATAGGCAAAATTCAAGAGAATAAAATGATGAATCTTATATGTACCTCTAATGTGACTTCAACAATTACTAACTCATGACCCAACTTGTTTCATCAATAGTTCTCCAAGTCTCCCAACTTCCCAACTAGATTAGTAATTCTCAAACCCATATAATTTTATCTTATGTATTTCATTCATTATGTGTTTTTAAAAGATGCGGACGGACACATATGAAAACCCACATACCAAAACCACATTTGGGTTTTATATTTCTTAATGTTTATAATGCAGTGTACACACAAACTTTACTAAGGCAAAATAGTTGCAAAGATTGCATGAAATGCTGGGTTGTTAGGTGGACAACAGCATGGTAATGGGAAGGAGAATAAAAATGTCTTATTGTATCATGTTTTGTAACACTGCTGAATTACAGGAGGTGGATTGTGTTGCCATGAAGTGTACTTGGAAATGAATGAGAGTACAGAGTTTGAGGTTGCAAACAAGGTATTCTCTGAAAACACATTTATGGAACAGATTGTGCATTTTCGGAAAATCTGATTATTTTCAAGTCAGTTGTAATGTCTTCAAAGTTATGCATATCCCAGCAAGAAAGAAAATTAACACTTCTTTCATTTCCCCCTTTTCAACTGCAAGCCATACATCTTGAGCAAATAAAAGATGACAACTAGAGAAGAGTTATGACAGATGGCACATCCCAAGGGGAAGGACGGAACATGAACTAAAAATCTAAGGAAATGTTCCTTGATGCCAGGATTTCAGCAGAAACTTCCAAGTCCATGATGCATATTTATATGCATTAAGACATCCAGAATATCATAGCTTGTCTTAATCTGTGCAAAAGACTAAGTCACTAAGTTGGTGCAAAAGCTTTGCTGTTTTTATTGTTTCTTAAAAAAAAACAAAATAAAAATGTTCAATTTCATTATGCTGTTTCCCCAAGAATTGGTCTGTCAGTTACCTGTCTTTAGCCTACCATGCTATATGAACACATGGTAGCTACAGCCTGAAGTGGTTTGTCAAGTGGGGACCAGCAGGGCCAAAGAGGCTGGTCATCTGGCAGCAGAATCTCAGCTTCCTTTAGGAGCTTCTTTCTCCAACTGATTGGGTTGCCCCGAATTTGTTTTGTGCTTCAGGAATTCAGAAAAATACACCAGGATGGTCGCCATTCAAACACTCTCCCAGAGATAAGGATAATCATAAGGTGTTGAGACATGTGGGAGACATGGTGAGGACAGTGGGGGCTAGGTGTGATAGGAGACCCTCCAGTAACTCACAGGGTAGACAGAACGTTAGCCTGAACACAAGCGGACTGATGACTGGGATGCTGGCCACCTGCTACCTGCTTGGCTCTCAGGTAAGTGATGCAGGTGGCCTTGAAGGATTCAGTCTGGCTCACTATGTCTTCCTGACCATGATCACAGTGACCTTTTCCAGTGTGAGACCTTCAGTTACCACTTTTGGGTTTTTGGGGTGGGGCTTCAGGTGTTTATTGCTGGACACAAAAGGAGCTGTGCCAGAGCTGTGTGGCTTTGGAGAGCCAGTTCCCGCCATACTGTAGGGGACTTCTTCAGAGATTGAGCAATATAACGGAATCTGAGTCACATACAGAATGGCATCTTATATGGGGATGGGCTTCAGTATGGGAGAGTTGGTATGTGGAAGAGCAGGCAAAGTGGAGTGATGGGGCTTCTAGGCTGAAAGGTAAAGGGATGACTATAAAGGATCTGTCTTTAAGGAGATAGCCGCCAGCATGATAGCAGGTCTGCCTGTTACACCCAGACCCTCTGAACTTGGACACCAGGACTAAGTGGCCTATTTGTGATTATATTTTGGAGGCCCTGATGGCCTTCTGGGGAGTCACACATTTTGCAAGGCTGGGCTGGCTGGGTGGGCGAGGAGGAGCCATGTCCAGACCAGCAGGTGGAGTGAATTGAAGCAATAGGAGAAAACAGTGTGAGCACTGAGTCTGGGCGTGGAATGTTAGAGGCCAACATCTTTGTACTGTTTGGTGAAGATGGAGCTTCCTGCCAGTTTCTTCCCTGGCTGCTGGCCAGTGGTGTTTCCAAGATCCAATGGTCGCTCTCAGCTTGCTCACATGCAGTTATTCCATGGATGAACTGTGATTCCAGATCCAGTGCATGGGTTGTGGTGAAGGTAGTAGGTAGCTTGCATGACTGTGGCCCAAAGTAATATTTATATTATAGTTCCATCCACCAGTTAGGGGAAGTTTGTTTGTATTGGGAGTTTGGCTCCAGAAATCATCAACTTCCTTGATGTCATTCACTTGCTTTTTCAAGTAATTGTGTTCAAAATGCACCAAAAATTTTCAAATGGGTTAGACATTTTAGGGTTCAGGTTTTGTATGTATGCAGATATGAGGTTTTCTAAGTAACACATCATTTTTGGGCAACAAACCATATAATTATGCAAATACAGTTGACCCTTGAACAATGTAGGGGTTTGGAGTGCTGATGTCCCTCTCAGTAGAAAATGTGCATATTACTATAGCTGGCCCTCTGCATCCACAGATCTAAAATGCAGTTCACTCTTGAACAATTTGAACTGTGTGGACCCATTCAATTCAAACCTATGTTGTTCAACGGTCAGCTGTGCCTCCAAATACTGGTTTTTAAAATGTACTTTTTTAGTCAAGAAAAACTTAAATCCGCCCTGGCCAGTATGGCTCATTGGCATGGATTCCCAATCAAGGGCATGTACCTGGGTTGTAGGTTTGATCCCAGGCCCTGGTTGGAGTGCCTGCTGGAGGCAACCAAACGATGTGTCTTTCTCACATTGATATTTCTCTCTCTTTCTCCCTTTCTCTCTCTCCCTCCCTCCCTTCCACTCTCTCTAAAAATCAATGGAAGCCCTGACCAGTTTGTTCAGTGTATGGGGCGTCGGCCTGTTAACTGAAGGGTCCCGGGTTCGGTTCTGGTCAAGGGCACATACCTTAGTTGCAGGCTCGATTCCTGGCCCTGGTTGGGGCACGTGCGGGAGGCACCAATTGATGTGTTTCTCTCACATCAGTGTTTCCCTCTGTCCATTTCCCTCTCTCTTCCACTCTCTCTAAAATGAATGGAAAAATATCCTCAGGTGAGGCTTAAAAAAAAAAGATTGGCGAAAATGTAAAACAATGCTGCTCTTTTCACTGATTTTTGGAAAAAATATTGTATTTTTTGTTAAAATGCATTATTTGTGTTAATATGCATTGTTTATTACTGCTATTTTTAAATGAGTTAAATATTAAAATATTTTTGAAATGCCCTGGTTTTAATTTCTAATACAATAAACATTAATAGGTATGATGTACATGAACAAAGCTCTTTGTTGCTGAGACCAAAAAATTTGAGAACCACTCCATTCCAGTATTGCTAAGCAGAGCTGTGGGCCTGCCTGAGGTTGGGGATCGCATATTCGCAATGGAGCTGGTTACTCAGCTTTCTTCAACAGTGACTATTGGTCCTGGAGCAACAGGAGAAACACAGAAAATGATTTGTGTGGCTCTAAGCAAGCAAATAAATGTCTTTCTCTGACTCTGTTTCATTTCTTTTTATTTTAATTATTTATTGTTGAAAATATTATATAAGTCTCCTTTTCCCCCCATTAACCTCTCCCTGTCCATGCCCACCCCCAGCACAAGCCTACATCTCCCTATTGTTTGTGTCCATTGGTTATGCTTATGTACATACTAGTACTTTGGTTGATCTCTTACCCTGCTTCCCCCATACCATGTCTTTCTCTGAGGTGTGATGGTCTGTTTAATCCTTCTGTTTCTGCATCTGTTTTTGTTCATCAGTTTATGTTGTTCACTATATACTACAAATGAGTGAGATCACGTGAAATTTATCTTTCTCTGACTGGCTAACTTCGCTTAGCATAAAGCTTTCCAGGTCCATCCATGCTATTGCAAATGGTAACAGTTCTTTCTTTTTTTACAGCAGCATAGTATTCCATTGGGTAGATGCACCACAATTTTCTAATCCATTCATCTGTTGATGGGCACTTAAACTGTTTCCAAATCTTAGCAATGGTAAATTGCACTATTGTGAACATAGGGGTGCATATATTCTTTTTGATTGGTGTTTCTGATTTCTTCGGATATATTCCTTGAAGTGGGATCTCTGGGTCAAATGGGAGTTCCATTTTTAATTTTTTTAGGAAACTCCAGACTATTTTCCACAGTGGCTGCACCAGTCTCCATACCCACCAGCAGTGTACGAGGATTCCCTTTTCTCTACATCCTTGCCAGCACTTGTCGTTTGTTGACTTGTTGATGGTAGCCAATCTGACAGGTGTGAGATGGTACCTCATTGTCATTTTGATTTGCATCTTTCGGATGATTACTGACATTGAGCATTAT
>NW_006299882.1:101651-107253 GCF_000327345.1 Myotis davidii
TTTCTGCCTTTTTTTTTCTGCCTTACTTTTTTTCCCCAATTCTTTATTGTTTAAAGTATTACATATGCCTTCTTTTTCCCCCATTGATCTCTTCCCGGCCGTTCCCACCCCCCAGCACATGCTGTCACCCCCTTACTGTCTGTAGCCAGGGGTTATGTGTATGTGCATGCATATAAATCCTTTGGTTGCTCTTTTACCACCCCACCCCCACCCCTACCTCCTTCTGAGATTTCACAGGATGTTCTATGCTTCTGTGTCTCTGGATCTATTTTGTTCATCACCTACTCATTAGATTGTACATATGAGTAAGATCATATGATACTTGTCTTTCTTTGACTGGCTTATTTTGCTTAGCATAATACTCTCCAGATCCCTCCATGCTGTCTCAAAGGGTAAGAGGTGTTCTTTTCACTGCTGTATTGCATAGGGTAAATGTACCACAGCTTTTTTATCCACTCATCCACTGATGGGCACTTGGGCTATTTCCAGATCTTAGCTATTGTAAATACTGCTGCTATGAACATAGAGGTACAAACATTCCTTCTGATTGGTGTTTCTGGTTTCTTAGGATATATCCCCAGAAGTGGGATCACTGGGTCAACAGGCAATTCTATTTTTAATTTTTTAAAGAAAACTTCGTACTGTTTTCCATAATGGCTGTATCAGTTTGCATTCCCGCCAGCAGTGTACCAGGGTTCCGTTTTCTCCACATCCTCACCAGCACTTGTCGTTTGTTGATTTTTTGTTGGTAGCCATTCTGACAAGTGTGAAATGATACCTCATTGTCATTTTGATTTGCATTTCTCGGATGATTAGTGACTTTCAGTATGTTTTAATATGTCTCCTGGCCTTCTGTATGTCCACTTTTCAAAAGTGTCTATTTAGATCCTTCCCCCACTTTTTTGATTGGATTGTTTATCTTCTTTTGTTAAGGTATATGAGTTCCCTATAAATTTTGGAGGTTAGACCTTTATCGGATATAACACTGGTAAATATGTTCTCCCATGCAGTGGGCGTTCTTATTGTTTTGTTGATTTGTCTTGACTCTATTGTGTGCTCTTCCTTCCTTTGTCAAATATTAATTGAGCATAATGGCTTGGGTCGATTTCTGTTTTTTTCTGTTCCATTGATCTGTATGTCTGTTTTTGTCCTAGTACAAGGCTGTTTTGAGAACAGTGGCTTTGCAATATAGCTTGATATTTGGTAATGTGATCCCTCCAACTTTGTTCTTCTTTCTCAGGATGGCTATGGCTATTCGGGGTCTTTTTTTATTCCATATAAATTTTTGGAGAGTGTGTTCTAGGTATGTGAAATATGCCTTTGGTATTTTAATGAGGATTGCATTGAATCAATAGATTGCTTTGGGTAGTATGGACATTTTAATGATGTTGATTCCACCAATCCATGAACACAGTATATTCTTCCACTTGTTTAATCTCTATCTCTTTTTTCAATGTCCTGTAGTTTTCTGAGTACGGGTCTTTTACCACCTTAGTTAAGTTTATTCCTATGTATCTTAATCTTTTTGTTGCAATGATAAATGAGATTTTTGTTTTAGTTTCTCTTTATGTGAATTTATTATTGGTATATAAAAATTCCATAGGTTTCTGGGTGTTAATTTTTATCCTGCTATGTCGCTAAGTTCATTTATTAACTCTAGTAGTTTTTTGATAAGGTCTTTAGGGGTTTCTATGTACAATATCATGTCATCTGTGAAAAATTGACAGTTTTACTACTTCTTTTCTAATTTGGATGCCTTTTATTTTTTCTTGTCTGATCACTATGGCTAGCCCTTCCAGTAATATGTCGAACAGGAGTGGTGAAAGTGGGCATCCCTGTCTTTTTCCTGTTCTTAGGGGAAATGTTTTTTGTTTTTTCCCATTGAGTATGAAGTTGGCTGTCGGTTTGTCATATAAGGTTTTTATTGTGTTGAGGTATGATCCCTCTATTCCCATTTTGCTGCAAGATTTAAAAAAAAAAGTGTTGGATTTTGTCAAATGCTATTTCTTTATCAATTTATATGATTGTGTGATTTTTATCTTTCAATTTGTTTTTGTGATGTATCAAGTTTATTGATTTGCGGATATTGTACCATCTTCGCATCCCCGAAATAAATCCCACTTGGTCATGGTGTATGATCTTTTTAATGTGTTGCTGGATGCGATTTGCTAATATGTTTTTGAGGATTTTCAGCATCTATGTTCCTCAGGGATATTGGCTGTAATTCTCTTTCTTTGTAGTCTTTCTTTCTTCCTTCCTTCCTTCCTTCCTTCCTTCCTTCCTTCCTTCCTTCCTTCCTTTCTCTCTCTCTCTCTCTCTCTCTCTCTCTCTCTCTCTCTCTCTCTCTCTCTCTCTCTCCTCGCGCCTTGGATAAACCTCATTGGCTATGATACTGCCACTGTGCAAAGCTCTTTGTAGTGTCTTTATCTGCTTTTTGGATTAGGGTAATGCTGGCTTCATAGAAAGAGCTTGGAAGTATTCCTTCCTCTTGACTTTTTTGGTATAGTCTGTGGAGGGTAGGTATTAGTACTTTGAATAGTTGGTAAAATGCCGGGGTCCAACCCCAGTAGGTCCAGGGGTTCCCAAAGGTGTAGACGGAGTTGGCGAAGAAGGAATGACACGGAGACAGCGTTCAGTTGATCAGCAGCCTAGCCAGGATCTCCAGCCAAGTTCTGGTCTGGATCTCCAGCGAAGTTCTGCCGTTTATTGTCTTGTTACATCCGTATTTATACCAGTTGATTTTAATCCTGTCAATTTCTATTACAAAGGTTAGGGCGTTTCTTATCTCCATTCCAGGGAGTAAAGATTATGTAGCTTAAGCATGATTGTTTGTAGTTAAAGTGATTAACTACCCGCCTGGCACTTAGTTAAGGAGTTTCATCCCCTCCCTGACTTCAGGGAAAAATCCCTACCTGGGGAAACAACCTTTCTCGGGGAGGTGACCTTGGTTAAAACACACAGCGCTAAGGGGAGCAAACATATTAAGAACAGTATGCTATATACGCCAGGTCCCTTGAAACATATGCTGTGCAGATGTTTCTTTCCTGCAGCGACTGTGTCAAGCAGCAAGGATGGACCAGCTTCCGGCAGTAAAACTCCTCTTCGAGCTGTCCAGACCTGGGCTTTTGTTTGCTGGAAGTTTTTAAATTATTACTTCAATTTCATCAGTAGTTACCAGCCTATTAAGGTGTTCTGATTCTTCCTAATTGAGTTTTGGAAGGTTGTATTTTTGTAGGAATATGTCCATTTCATCTAGGTTGTTCAGTTTGTTGTAGTAGAGTTGTTTGTAGTATTTTTTTTTTAAACAATCCTTTGTATAACTGTGGAATAGGTTGTTACTTCACCTGTTTCCTTTTTTTCCCCAAGAAAAACTATCCTATATAATGAGGTAATATGCAAATTAACCCTCACACCCTCACAAGATGGCTGCCTACAACCAGGCTGGCAGGGGGATTAGTGAGGGACGACCAAACGACTGAACAGCAGGCTGCATGGGGTGACCAGGCTGGCGGGAGTGGGGGTGCAGTTGGGGCGACCAGGCCAGCAGGGGAGGAAGTTGGGGATACTTAGGCTGACAGGCGGGGCAGGGAGGGCCGACTAGGGTGGTGGTGGGGGCAGTTGGGGGCTACCATGCCAGCAGAGGGGGGAAGTTAGGGGTGACCAGGCCTGTGGGGGTGGCAATTAGGAGCGACCAGGCCTGCAGGGAGGAAGCAGTTGGAGGTAACCTGGCTGGCAGCGGGGGCAGTTAGGGGTGACCAGGCCGGCATGCAGAGGCAGTGAGGGGTGATGAGGCCAACAGGGAGGGGCAGTTAGGGACGATCAAGCAGGCAGACAGGTGAGTGATTAGGAGCCAGCAGTCCAGGATTGTGAGAGGGATATCTGACTGCCCGGGATTGGGCCTAAACCAGCAGTCAGACATCCCCCAAGGTGTCCCAGATTGGAGAAGGTGCAGGCTGGGCTGAGGGGATCCCCATCCGTGCATGAATTTTGTGCACCGGGCCTCTAGTTTTAAATATAAAGTTAAATGCAATAAACATTAACATTTCAAGAAAAATAGTTTTAAATATAATAATGTTACAGGCAATAAACATTAATATTTCAAGAAAAAAGATTTTAAATATAATAATATTATCCAAACTGTACTAGCATAGTATAATATCACAAAAGTTGTAGGAAATAATAAAAAATCTCCAAATAACAGGAATACTATTATATTCTAAAACATTTTTTCCCTCTGGCTCTATTTTTATTTATCAGTTTATGTTGTTCATTATATTTCACAAATGAGTGAGATAATGTAATATTTATCTTTCTCTGACTGGCTTATTTTGCTTAGCATAATGCTCTCCAAGTCCATCCATACTGTTGCAAATGGTAAGAATTCTTTTCTTTTTTACAGCAGTGTAGTATTCCATTGTATAGATGTACAACAGGTTTTTAATCCACTCATCTGCTGATGGGCACTTAGGCTGTTTTCAGATCTTAGCTATTGTAAATTGTGCTGCTATGAACATAGGGGTGCATATATCCTTTCTGGTTGGTGTTTCTGTTTTCTTGGTATATAGTCCTAGAAGTGGGATTACTGGGTCAAATGGAAGTTCCATTTTTAATTTTTTGAGGAAATAACATACTGTTTTCCACAGTGGCTACACCAGTCTGCATTCCCACGTGCAGTACACGAGGGTTCCTTTTTCTCCACGTCCCCTCTAGCACTTAATTGTTGATTTGTTGATGATAGCCATTCTGACAGGTGTGAGATGGTACCTCATTGTAGTTTTGATTTGCATCTCTTGGATGTTTAGTGACTTTGAGCATGTTACCATATGTCTCTTGGCTTTCTGTCTGTCCACTTTTGAGAAGTGTCTGTTCAGGTCCTTTGCCCATTTTTTGATTGAATTGTTTATCTTCCTTTTGTTAAGATTTATGAGTTCCCTATAAATTATGGAGATACCCTTATCAGATATAACATTGGCAAATATATTCTCCCATGCAGTGGGATTTCTTGTTGTTCTGTTGATGGTTTTCTTTTTTAAATTTATTTTATTTATTTTATTTTGTTTTATTGCTTAAAGTATTATAAAGAGTATTATTAGGTCCAACTTTTTTCGCCCCCCCTTGCCATTCTCCCAGCCTCCCCTACCCCCCAGTGTCTTAGGTCCATTGGTTATGCTTATATGCATGCATACAAGTCCTTCGGTTGATCTCTCACCTCCCTCTCTTGCTTCCCAACCCTCCCCCAGCCTTCCCGCTGTTCGATGCGGCTCTGCCTCTCTATCCATTTTTGTTCATCAGTTTATAATGATGTTTATTATCCATAAATGAATGAGATAATTAGGTCCTTCACTTTTATTTTACTTTTGGTTGTCATATAATGACCACATTTTCTTGAATCATAGATTTTCTGGGTATGCCTTTCTAATAGCAATCCTTTACCCACACAAAAAGCTGTATTTTTAATACAAAATGGAAAGGTATTTGAAAGAAAAGTGCAAGATTTTTGAGCCTGCTGACATAGCTGCAGTGAAGGCTTCATGAATTTTCTTTTTTTTTTTTTAAGTGGTCCTTAAGCTGGATTCATTTTTCTTTAGATGTCAGGAGACTA
>NW_006299882.1:108746-124346 GCF_000327345.1 Myotis davidii
TCCATCTCTGCCATTTGTGACCTGTTTCTTTGTCTCTGCATTTTGGCTACTTCCCTGTGTTGATAGAGAGGCTTTGTGTGCTAGGTGTCCTGTAGGGCCCAGTGGCTCAGCCTCCTCAGTTATCTGAGGTGGACACTCTTGGTGCACCCCCTTGTGGGCTTTGTGCACAGTCTTGTTGTAGGTATGCCTTGATTGTTGTAGGATCACTGGGAGGAATTGACTTCCAGGCCAATTGGCAGTGAGAATCAGCTGTATCTGCAGTGGGAGAACTTCTGTGCTGAAGACACCCTTCTGGTGCTCCCTGAGTCTGCCCCCTGAGTGTTTCCCTTATGGATCTGAGAAGTTGTAATCTGGATGGTCCCACTCTGACCACTGGGTATACTGGCTCTTGGATCTAAGGAGGTGCTAATTTAGCCTCTGCCTGTGGTTACCCAGCAGGAGCTACGAAGAGAACTGCAGATCCCCCTTTTTTTTTGGGAGTTTGGTGGTGCCCAGATGAGGCCCAGCTGTGAAGCAGTGCAAGCTGCTGTAGGGCCTTGGGCCTTCTCTTGGAAGTTCTGGGTCTGTCTGGCCCAGCTGCAGTTGGTTAGGTAATTTCTAGGTTGCAAAGGGCCAGGGCATTCATATGGAAAATCCTCTGCTGCAGCCTGGGTGGGGCGGGGTCTCAGGGAATCAAAGGGTGGAGCAAGCAGCTGTGGCGCATTCTCAGCCCTGCCCCAAGGGGCCGCACGTCTCAGTGTCCTGGTAATTGCCACAAGCACCTCTGAGGGAAAGCCGCCCTCAAGTTCCTAGTTCTGCCTGCTGCCAGACAGTCCAGTTTCTCCCCGTATGAGTTCTGGGTCCCCAGAGACTTCCCAGAACTGGAGTTCAGAGTAGTCGGGGGCTTGTGACTCCCTCCCGATTTAAAAAGACAGCCGCATACTCAGGTACCAGCCCCTTTCCGCACCTGCGCGCGCACTTGAGTCTCCATACCTCTGCACTTTACTTCCACAGCTCCTGACTCTCAGTGTGCTTTTCTCTTTCCTTCTAGTTGTAGAATTTCCACTCAGCCAGCCTTCCTGTGGTTCTGGATGATGTCTGTTTTTTCTTTTTGTTGTATTTTTGAAATTGTGGGAGGCAGCAATTTCGGTGTTTACCTATGCCACCATCTTGGTTTCTCCTCCCTTTGCCCATTTTTTGATTGGATTGTTTAACTTCCTTTTGTTAAGTTGTATGAGTTCCCTATAAATGTTGGAGATTAAACCCTTATCGGTGATAACATTGGCAATCATGTTCTCCCATGTAGTGGTGTTGATGGTTTCTTTTGCTGTGCATATTGCTACAACATATGTCTGATATTTTGCTGCCTATGGATTCTTCTAAGATTTTTATGGTTTCCCATCTTACGTTTAAGTCCTTTATGCATTTTGAGTTTTTTTGTGTGTATGGTGTAAGTTGGTGGACTAGTTTCATTGTTTTTGCATGTATCTGTCCAATTTTCCAAACACCATTTATTGAGGAGACTGTCTTAACTCCATTGTGTGCTCTTGCTTCCTTCATCAAATATTAATTGAGCATACTGGTTTGGGTCTATTTCTAGGTTCTCTGTTCTGTTCCAGTCGTCTATATGTCTGTTCTTGTGCCAGTACCAGTAGTTTGGGAACAGTGCTTTGAAATAGAGCTTGGTATTTGTTATTGTAATCCCTTCAGTTTTGCTCTTTTTTCTTCAGGATTTCTGTGGCTATTTGGCATATTTTTTTTATTCCAAATGAATTTTTGGAGAGTTTGTTCTAGGTCTGTGAAATATGCCACTGGTATGTTAATGGGGATTGCATTGAATCTATAGATTGCTTTGGGTAGTATGGACTCTGGGATGTTGTTTATTTCTCCTTTGATCTCTTTGCTAACCCACTCATTGTTTAGTAGATGCTATTTAGCCTCCACGGGTTTATTTTTTTGGAATTGACTTTTAATTTTATGCCATTTGACCTAAGAATTTTTGCCATGATTTTATTTGATATGATTTCAGTCTTCTTGAATTTGTAGAGTGTTAGCCTGTGTCCTAATATGTGGTCTGTCTTTGAAAATGTCCATGTGCCCTTGGGAAGAATATATATTCCATAGCTTTAGGGTGAAATGTTCTGAAGATATCAATCAGTTCCATCTGATCTCGTGAGTAATTTAGGATTGTTGTTTCCTTGTTGATTTTAAAAAATATATATTTTATTGATTTTTTTACAGAGAGGAAGGGAGAGGGATAGAGAGTTAGAAACATTGATGAGAGAGAAACATCGATCAGCTGCCTCTTGCACACTCGCTACTGGTGATGTGCCCACAATCAAAGTACATGTCCTTGTCCAGAATCGAACCTGGGACCCTTGAGTCCGCAGGCTGACGCTCTATTCACTGGGCCAAACCGGTTAGGGCTTGTTGATTTTTTTGTCTAGATGATTTATCCAGTGATTTAATGGATTATGAAAATCCCCTGCTGTGACTGTATTGCTGTTGATCTCTCCCTTGTCGATATTCCGGAAGTTTTTTTAATGTATTTGTGTGTTCTTGTATTGGGTGCATACATGTTTACCAAAGATATATCCTCTTATTGTATTGATTCATTTAGTATTATGAAATGGCTCCCTTATCTCTTGTCATGGCCTTCACTTGAGGTCTATTTTTTCTCAGATATAAGTATTGCTGCCCCCGCTTTTTTTTTTTTCATTTCCATTTGCCTGAAATGTTTTTTACATTCCTTCGCTTTGAGTCTGTTTGAGTCCTTTTTTTCTGAGACAGGTCTCTTGTAGACAGCATATACATGAGTCATGTCTTTTTATCCATTCAGCCACTCTGCCCTTTGATTGGGGCATTTAATCCATTTACATTTAAGGTTATTATTGACAGGTACTTCTTTGTCACAATTTTTATTCTTTATGTCTGTGTTTCTCCCTCTCTTTCTATTCCTCCTTCTTACACCAGTCCCTTTGGGATTTCTTGCATTGCTGATTTGGTGGTAATAAATGTCCTAGGCTTTTTTTTGTCTGTGAGGCTCCTGATTTCTCCTGCAATTTTGAATGATAGCCATGCTGGATAGAGCATTCTTGGGTTCAGTCCCTTACTTTTCATTACTTCGTATACTTCATTCCATTCCCTTCTGGCCTGATGTATTTCTATTGAGAAATCATTTGATAGTCTAATGGGAGATCCCTTGTATGTAACTTTCTGTCTCTCTCTTGCAGCCCTTGAGATTCTTTCCTTGTTGTTATCTTTTGGTTCATCTTGTTTGGAACCCTTTGTGCTTGTGTGACTTTTTTCTTCCCCATGTCAGGGAAGTTTTCTGTCATTATTTTTTCAAATAGGTTTTTTATTCCTTGCTCAGCTTCTACTACTTTTGGCACCCCTATTATGCAGATTTTGCTTCTTTTCATGTTGTCTTAAAGCTCCCTTAATCTCTCCGCCTGCATTTTAAGTTTTTTTCCCCCCTATTGCTGTTCAGATAGGGTATTTTCTACCTTGTCTTCTAACTCTCTGATTCAGTCCTCAGCTTCTAATCTACTGTTGAAACTTCCATTGTGTTCGTTATTGCAGCTATGTCATTCTTCATTGCCTCTTGATTCTTACACATGTTTGTGAATTTCTCATCCAGACATTTGAATTCTTTCTCTGACAAATCACTTGCCTCTATTTTATTTATTTCCTTTTCTTCAATTGCTCCTTTTGTTTTTTTTGGTCATTGTTTCTTTATCTTCCCATTTTTGCTGTCCCTTTGTATTTGTTTCTATGTAATTAGAGTTTGTCTTTCTGACTCTGGACAACCTGCTTGAGGTCTGAGAGGTTGAAGCCCCTAACTGTCCAATGGTCTGGGCCTCCTTAGCACAGAGGCTGTGTCTGCCTTGAGTCTTACGCCTTTATTGTCTCTGCTCTGAGATGTACTCCTTTCCCCCACTGAGATCTTGTCCCTCAGTTGTCTGCTGCAGATGCTTGGGGTTGGCAGGGGTTCATGCACAGTTCCTCTGTTTTGCAATTCCCTGTGAAGTCCCAGAGTCCTCTGGCATGCAATTTGCTCTGTAGCCCTTGGGCCCATGGCAGTTTGGCTCTCTAGGTCCCTCTGGCAGCTTGGTAATGGGCTGATTAGAAGCTGAGGACGGAATCAGAGAGTTAGAAGACAAGGTAGAAAACACCCTATCTGAACAGTGAGTGCAGCACTGCGCTGTGTGCCCCTAGCTCACACCGTCAGCGAGGTCCAGGTAGCTTTGGGGTGCACCAGCAGTGCAGTTCTGGGACTTGGGCAGGGTGCTGTGCCAGGTGCCCTGGCCCACACCAGTATTGCAGTCCTGGATTCTGGGAGGGTCACTGCTCTGGGTGGCTTTGGCTCGCATTGGCAGTGTGGTCCTGGGGCCTGGGCATGGTGCATTCTGGGTGTCAGTAACTATTTATTTACTTGCTATTATTATTATTTTTTAAATCTTCACCCTAGGATATTTTTCAATTGATTTTTAGAGAGTTTGGAAGAGAGAGGGGAAAGACAGAAATAGTGATATGAGAGAAACAGATAGATTGGTTGCCTCCTGCGCATGCCCTGACTATGTCTTTGGTCAGGGAGGAGCCTACAACCAAGGTACGTGCCCTTGAACGGAATCAAATCTGGGACCATACAGTCTGCAGGCTGATGCTCTATCCACTGAGCAAACTGCTTAGGGCAGTAACTATTTATTAAGTGGATTAATATAACTTTAGTCATTTTTTATTATGATAGAAAACACAAGGATTTTCTCGAGTTTTGTGGGCTTTGCTCTTTGAGATGAACAGATATCAAAAGGAGCTTGTGACTTTAAGTTTAGTAAAATTTTGTCAGGTACTGGATTGAATATTGTTGAAAAATTTTATTTGTAGAGGTTTGTCTATATTCTGGGTAGTCAATATTGAATTCTTATTATGGCTCTAAATCATTTAATAGCTAACATCTCAAGTCACAGTACACTTTAGTAGTAGGCTCATCATTGATGATATAAATCCCCTAGTTTTCCAAAGAACCTTTTTGATAATTTTTTTTTATCTGACTTTGATTAGTTGTTTCCTAAAAATAAAGCCCAGTATTTTCTCCTATTTGTAGTGCTTTTGTAGGAGTCTTTTACAACCAGTTATACATTATGTTCAGGCTTATTTTCAATGACAGTGAAACAATACATAGGTGTTTTAATATTCTGTGCCTTGTCATCCATTGTATGTACACTCACTTTGGACAACCATAGATCTAGTGCATTTTGGATCAAATGCAACCTCCCAATTTAGCGTTCTGTCTTGTGGCAAAGACAATGCTCTAAGTCCATGAAACCTCATTTTATTTTTCTCTTCCAGGGCACACAGGAAGGTGCACTCCCCAACTACCCTTGAAGTGAGATTGGTCAGGTCATC
Source organism: Myotis davidii (assembly GCF_000327345.1). Taxonomy (NCBI): domain Eukaryota; kingdom Metazoa; phylum Chordata; class Mammalia; order Chiroptera; family Vespertilionidae; genus Myotis; species Myotis davidii. The sequence goes on from NW_006299882.1 coordinate 114,135, forward strand.
ATGTCTGGTCAACAGAATGTAAGGAGAGTTTACTGTGTTCATTCTGAGCCAGGTGGTGAAGGGCCAATGTACCTTCCTCCATACTTGGTGTGGGTCATCTTGTGTGATGATCTTGAAGGCATGCATTCCAGAGGGCATAGCTAAGAGAAAAACCCCCTTTGGGGAAAGAGGTGCCAAGGAGAAACATACATTTGGCTTTATCTTTTTTGTGTTACGTGTTACAGTGGTTGAGTGTTACAGTAGTTGTGTGAGTTACTCTGCTTGATACAGAGGTTATCTGTTAGTACTCCATGAGTTCTCCAATGTAGCTCTCAATTATGTACTGTACTTGAGGCCCAGTGCACGAAATTTGTGCACTGGGGGTTGTCCCTCAGCCTGGCCTGCACCCTTTCGCAGTCCGGGAGCCCCTTGGGGGATGTCTGACTGATAGTGGGCCTAAGCTGTCAGTCGGACATACCCAGCACTGCCACGGAGGTGGAAGAGGCTCCCCACCACCACTGCTGTGCTCGCCAGCCTTGACCCAGCTTCAGGCTGAGCGGCGCTCCCCCTGTGGGAGCTCACTGACCACCAGGGGGCAGCTCCTGCATTGAGCATCTGCCCCCTGTTTGTGCGCGTCATCACGACTGGTAGTTCTACCGTTTGGCCGATTTGCATACTAGCCTTTTATTATAGAGGATTTTATTGACAACACTCCGAGGAATGTTGAACAGCAAAGTGAAACTCGCAATTACAGGATTGAAAGAGAGTTGTTGAAGTTGTATCACACTAAGTCATGATGCATTCCCTGATGAGGCTCCAGAGGGGAACTTTCATTTAGTTCCAGTAATAATGAAAGATCCCTTATCTGAGCACTGGGTCTACTCTTCTTTCATGTACACTCTGCATCTGGAACTGGTCATATTCAGTATTCAGTGCCAATTTTGTGGCGTGTGTTGAGGAACTCTATAATATACACTATTCTGATACACATTATTTGTATTTGTAATCTGATTTCCCACTTCTCTTTTCCTTTGTCACTATCCTTTCATGCTAAAAAATAAGGGCAAATCCATGTTTTAATGTTTCTTTAAATGCCTCAAATATTTTTTAGAAGGCTGATATGAATATGTTAAAAAGTATACTTTTATTGTTATGTGTTTTGTCACATTTTTCAGTTAGTATATAAACTCCTTGAGAGTTTGTAAGATTTCTAGATTTTTGGTAGCTCTCCCAGTAACATTTAATAAAATTATTTAGTTAATTGATTAATAAAGACGTTAGTATATGTGTTGATTTAAAAGTGTTAGGTTTGAAATGGGATTAAATGAGACAAATGGAACACAAGTGAGCAAAAGGAAACAACTATTGATACTTATTTATGTGGTGCACATATATACTTGTCCATATTTCCATTTATATGACCTCAGAATTATAGGTGTTTTTTTTAAAGAAATACTTCATTTCTCATTCAAGTGTAGATATTGAGAAGCATAACAACTTATTTGGGAAGAATTACAGTGTTCACAAATTTCATAAAAAATCTTTTAATGAAGTAAAAAGAGAAAAGTGGGGAGATAGCAAACAGGACATATTTTATTAATATAAAATTGTTTAAGTATGTTTTTCTTTAGTGAAAATATCAAAATTAACATGGCTGCAGAAAAACAGATACTGAAATATTGCATTGTGATTTTTTTCTAACATAACAGCAATGATGAATTACCTGTCATTGTGAATGAAGATAAGGTGCTGGCAGAAGTAGTATCTGCTACTGTGAGGTGGGAAGGCAACAAGGTTGAGCTACAGGTGAGGCCTGCATTACAAACAGAAGGTTCGGTGGGCAATTTTCTCACTGCTCCAGACATCTATCTATGATGTTCAGGCTTTGAGAAGTCACTATGGCTCTAGGTCCTTATTAACTGGTAACTCCTCAAAGAGCTGTCTGCATTTTCAGAAAGATATACTGTGTTAGAAAGAGTGGTTTTCATGGGTGAACTTCCAGAAAACAAATGATATGACTGTTTTTGTGTGTGTGAGTGTAACATTTGCTTATTTGTGAACAAATGTTTGAATTTGTTTGTATAAAGTTTCTTTTTGTATGTGACAGCATATGTCCAGAGAATGTAAAATTCAGGAATAAAGTATTACTTACCCATCTATAATACACTATATAAAAATTAAGTTGTATGGTATATATCTGGAACATTCTTGAAGGAAAAAAAAGAAGGTAGCCATTTGTCAAAATTTCACAGTGCGTCTCTCTTTGTGATGCCTTATTAAAGTTCTAAATCCTTTTTCTAGCATGTGTGAGACTCTAAAAATGCTTTCTGCAGAGATCAAAAATTTAAACTTTAGATTGGGTTAAATACATTTCATAATACTTCCTGCAGCTGTTCGAGGTATAATGGAGTAAAATGAGAATTGCTTTTTAGGGCGTATTTCTCAACAGACCAGTTTTGAAAATGAAACCGAATCTTCACGTTCCACATGACATTGGAATTTAGAGTTATTTTTACAGGCTTCATTGCAGTCACCATGTGAAACATTAAAAAACATATTACAATATAGTAAGCTAAGAGTTAAGACAATTTTCTTCCAACATCTTCTTCATTAAATAAAAAGAAGAATAAAACCACATTTTCTTCTGTAAAATATTTCCTCTCTTAATTATAGCCAGATATGCTACATCGGCAGGTAGGCTTTTGCTAAATTGAAAGTATGTTTGGTTTAAGTAGGGGATGTGGGAACAAACCCTTCAAGGAAAGTCACATTTTCTCTGAAATGCAGTGTGGTATCTAAATATAGCCTTGACTAAGTCCCTAGAACATTGAGGTACTAGAAAATGTTCAGGTGTCTCTACTGGGGACAGATTTGCTTCTGATTATACAAAGTAGACTGTATGAGGTCATTGGAGCTGAACTGAAAAAAGGACTTTAAATTCATATTAAAGTCCATAAGAGAAATAAGGGAACACAAGCGTGAGCAAATGAACTGTGTCCAAGCTTCTCTTTTGCCTGTGACTTGAAATGCCTGTGCCCTGGACACTGCTGGGAAGTAGATCATTTTATTTACCTCCTTCTTTCCTATCCCAACCAAGTGGCCTGTGTACCATTCCTGGAGGGTCTGGCCTGAACTAACTGTCCATTAATTCCTGGTAAAGAATCTGTGAAAGGCTTCTTTCAGAAAAGGGAGGAATCAGGCTCAAACTACAGCCTAAGGATGAAAGGGTTTAGGTATATTTACCCTGAAGATGGTTAAATATCACTTCTATAGTAATTCTGGAAGTATTTTATTTATTTTCATTTATTTTTAGGAGAACAGAAAGAATTTTACTTGGTGAATAAAACAGTGCTACAATATAAAAATTGAGAAATCAAGAGCTTAGGAGTACATTATATGTTTTTTTAAAATTTAAATTCTTTATTGTTTAAAGTATTACATATGTCTCCTTTATCCCCATTGACCTCTCGCCGGACATTCCAACCCCCCAGCACATGCGCTCACCCCCCTAGTGTCTGTGTCCATGGGTTATGCTTATATGCATACATACAAGTCCTTTGGTTGATCTATAAACATCCTCCCTACACCCCGCTCCCCCCCTTCCCCGCCCTCCAGCCTTCAATCTGAAGTTTGACAGTCTGTTTGATGCTTCTGTGTTTCTGGATCTGTTTTTGTTCATCAGTTTATGTTATTCACTATATTCCAGAAATGAGTGAGATCATGTGATATTTATCTTTCTCTTATTGGCTTATTTCGCTTAGCATAATGCTCTCCATGTCTATTCATGCTGTTGCAAATGGTAAGAGTTCTTTCTTTTTTACAGCAGCATAGTATTCCATTAAGAAACTGATATACCATAGTTTTTTAATCTACTCCTTTGCTGATGTGCACTTAGGCTGTTTCCAAATTTTAGCTATTGTAAATTGTGCTGCTATGAACATAGGGGTGCATATATCCTTTCTGATTGGTGTTTCTGATTTCTTGGGATATATTCCTAGAAGTGGAAGTACTGGGTCAAATGGGAGTTCCATTTTTAGTTTTTTGAGGCAACTCCATACTGTTTTCCACAGTGCCTGCACCAGTCTGCATTCTGACCAGCGGTACATAAGGATTCCTTTTTCTTTATGCCTTATGCCAGCATTTATTATCTGTTGATTTGTTGATGATAGCCATTCTGACAGGTGTGAGATGGTACCTCAATGTCGTTTTAATTTGTTCCTCTCTGACGATTAGTGACTTTGAGCATGTTTTCATATGTCTCCTGGCCTTCTGTATGTCCACTTTGGAAAACTGTCTATTTACTATTAGGTCCTTTGCCCATTTTTTGATTGGATTGTTTATCTTCCATTTGTTAAGTTGTATGACTTTCCTATGAATTTTGGAGATTAAATCCTTATCGGATATAACATTGGCAAATATATTCTCCCATGCAGTGGACTTTCTTTTTTTTTTCAATAATTTTTTTTTTACTGTGCATAAGCTTTTAATATTTTATTTATTTATTTTTAAATTTAAATTCTTTATTGCTTAAAGTATTCCATAAGTCTCTTTTCCCCCATTGACCTCTCGCTGGTTGCCCCCACCCCTCAGCACATGCCCTAACCTCCCCCCAATATACCTATCTATGTCCATGGGTTATGCTCATATGCATGTATACAAGTCCTTTGGTTGATCTCTTACCTCCTCAACCCCCACCTTCCCTCATAGGTTGAACAGCCTGTTCGATGCTTCTGTGATTCTGGTCTGTTTTTGTTCATCAGTTTTTCTTGTTCATTATATTCCACAAATAAGTGAGATCATGTGATACTTATCTTTCTCTGACTGGCTTATCTCGCTTAGTATAATGCTCTCCAGTTCCATCCATGCCGTTGCAAATGGTAAGAATTCCTTCTTCTTCTTCTTCTTCTTCTTCTTTTTAACAGCAGCCTAGTATTCCATTGTGTAGATGTACCACGATTTTCTAATCCATTCATCTGCTGATGGGCAATTAGGCTGTTTCCAAATCTTAGCTATCGTAAATTGAGCTGCTGTGAGCATAGGGGTGCACATATTCTTTCAGATTGGTGTTTCTGTTTTCTTGGCATATATTCCTAGAAGAGGGATCACTGGGTTAAATGGAAGTTCCATTTTTAATTTTTTTGAGGAAACGTCATACTGTTTTCCACAATGGCTGCACCAGTCTGCATTCCCACCAGCCTGTTGATGATAGCCATTCTGACAGGTGTGAGATGGTACCACATTGTCATTTTGATTTGCTTCTTTCAGATAATTGGTGACTTTGAGCATGTTTTCATATGTCTCTTGGCTTTCTCTCTGTCTTCTTTCTAATTAGGTCTGTTGCCCATTTGGATTGGATTGTTTATCTTCCTTTTGTTAAGTTGAATGAGTTCCCTATAAATTTTGAAGATTAAGTCCTTATCGGAGGTAACATTGGCAAATCTGTTCTCCCATGCAGTAGGCTTTCTTGTTATTTTGTTGATGTTTTCTTTTGCTGTGCAGAAGCTTTTAATTTTGATGTAGTCCCATTTGTTTGTTTTCTTCTTTGTTTTCATTTCCTAGGAGCTGTATCCGTTAAGATATTGCTATGACATATGTCTGCTATTTTGCTGTCTGTGGCTTCTTCTAGGATTTTTATGGTTTCTGGTCTTACGCTTAAGTCCTTTATCCATTTTATGTTTATTCTTGTGTATGGTGTAAGTTGGTAGTCTAGTTTCATTTTTTTGCATGTATCTGTCCCATTTTCCCAACACTATTTATTGAAGAGACTGTCTTGACTCCATTGCATGCTCTTTCCTACTTTGTCAAATATTAGTTGAGCATAATTACTTGAGTCGATTTCTGGGTTCTCTGTTCTGTTCCATTGATCTATATGTCTGTCCTTGTGGCAGTACCACACAATTTTGAGGTCAGTGGCTTTGTAATATAGCTTGATATCTGATATTATGATCCCTCCTACTTTGTTCTTCTTTCTCAGGATTGCTTCATCTATTTGGGATCTTTTTTTATTCCAAATGCATTTTTAGAGAGTTTGTTCTGGGTGTGTGAAATATGCCATTGGTATGTTAATGGGGATTGCGTTGAATCTATAGATTGCTTTGGGTAGTATGGACATTTTAATGATGTTGATTTTATCAATCCATGAACACGGTATATTTTTCCATTTGTTTATGTCTTCCTCTATCTCTTTTTTCAACGTCCTATAGTTTTCCGAGTACAGGTGTTTTACCACCTTAGTTAAGTTTATTCATAGGTATCTTAATTTTTTGTTGCAATTGTAATGGGATTGAATTCTTTTGTTGCTATTTATGTTAGTTCATTATTGGTGTTTAAAAAAGCCATAAACCTCTGGGTGTTAATTTTGTATCCTGCTACATTGCCAAATTCATTTATTAAGTCTAGAAGTTTTTTTGGAGTCTTTAGGGTTTTCTATGTACAATCTCATGCCAACTGTGAATAAGGACAGTTTTATTTCTTCTTTTCCAATCGGATGCCTTTTATTTCTTCTTCTTGTCTGATTGCAATGCTAATACTTCAGTACTATGTTGAACAGGAGTGGTGAGAGTGGCACACACACCTTTATGGTTGAGAATATTACAGGTTTTGCCACACACAGCTCCCTTCTCCACCCGGTTCCTGCCCACCCTAGGCCTTCACTACCCTATTGTCTGTGTCCATAAGGTAATGCATATATAGGTTCTTTGGTTAATCTCTTCTGGTTCCCCATCCCTTCCCTCTGAGATTTTTCAGGGATTAGGGTAATGCTGTCTTTGTATAAATAGCTTGGAAGTGTTCCTTCCTCTTGAATTTTTTGGAATAATCTGAGGAAGATAGGTTTTGTTTCTTCTTTGAATGTTTGATAAAACTCCGCTGGGAAGCCGTCTGGTCCAAGGCTTTTGTTTGTTGGAAGTTTTTTGATTACTGCTTCAATTTTCTCCATAGATACTGACCTATTCAGATTTTGTGATTCCTTCTGGTTGAGTTTTGGAAGGTCGTATTTTTCTAGGAATAGGTCCATTTCTTCTAGATTGACTAGTTTGTTGGAATAGAGTTGCTCATTGTATTTTCTTTTTTTATGATTCTTAGTATTTCTGTGGGATCTGATGTTATTTCACCTTTTTCATTTCTGATTTTGTTTATTTGGGTCCTCTCTCTTTGTTTCTTGGTGAGCCTGGCTAGATGTTCATCAATCTTGTTTATCCTTTCAAAGAACCAGTTCTTTGTTTCATTATCTTTTGTATTGTTTTTTTTTGTCTCTATGTTATTTATTTCTGCTGTGATCTTTATTATTTACCTCCTTCTGCTCACTCTGGGCTTTTCTGTTGCTCTCTTTCTTATTCTTTAAGTTGCAGATTTAGATGGTTTATTATCAATTTTTCTTGTTTATTTTTGAGGTAGGCCTGTAATGCTATGAACTTCCCTCTCTGAACTGTTTTCATTGTGTCCCAAAGATTTTGGATTGTGTTTTCATTGTTGTTTGTTTCCAGGATGTTTTTAATTTCTTCTTTGATCTCTTTGGTAACCCAATCATTGTTTAATAGTATGCTATTCACCCTTCAAGTGTTTGAATTTTTGTAATTGTTTTTATTGTAGTTTATTTCTAATATTATACCATTGTTATCTGAGAAGATGCTGGATATTATTTCAATCTTATTGAATTTGGAAAGACTTTGCCTGTGTCCCAATATGTGGTCTATCTTTGAAAATGTCCCATGTGTTCTTCAGAAGAATGTATAGTCTGTCATTTTGGGGTGGAATGTTCTAAAGCTGTCAGGTCCATCTGATCTAGTGAGTCGTTTAAGATTGCTGTTTCTTTGCTATTTTTTTTTTTTTGTCTAGAGGATTTATCCAGTTATGTTAATGGGGTATTAAAGTCCTCTACTATGATTGTGTTGCTGTCAACCTCTCCCCTGATATCTTCCAGAAGTTTTTTTTTTATGTATTTGGGTGCTCCTGCATTGGGTGCATATATGTTTACCAATGTTATATCCTCTTGTTATATCGATCCCTTTAGAATTATGATGTCCCCTTCCTTGTCTCTTGTTATGGTCTTCACTTTGAGGTCTATTGTGTCAGATATATATTGCTACCTCAGCTTTTTTTTCATTTCCATTCGCCTGATAGATATTTTTCCATCCCTTTACTTTCAGTCTGTGGTTATCTCTTGTTCTGAGGTGGGTCCCCTGAAGACAGGATATATATGTTACATGTTTTCTTATCCATTCAGTCACTTTTGATTGGAACACTTAATCTATTTATGTTTAATGTTGTTATTGATAGGTACTTGTTTGTAGCCATTTCTATGCTTTATGACTTTGTTCCTTCTTCCCTTTCTATTTCTTCTTTTTACAGCATTCCCTTTAGCATTTTTTTTGCATTGCTGGCTTGGTGGTGATACACTCTCTTAGCATTTTTTTTTTTTTTTGGTCTGGGAAGCTCCTGATTTCCCCTTCAATTTTGATTAATAGTCTTGTTGGATAGAGTATTCTTGGATTCAGTCCCTTGCTTTGCATCACTTTGTATACTTCATTCCATTCTGTTCTGGTCTGATGTGTTTCTATTGAGAAGTCTTTTGATAATCTAGTGGGAAATCCCTTGTAGGTAGCTCCCTGTCTCTCTCTTGCACCCCTTAAGATTCTCTCTTTATCATTAACATTTGACATTATAATTACATCATGTCTTGTTTTGGTTCTTCCTGGGTTCGTCTTGTTTGGGACTCTATTGTGTGACTTTTTCTTCCTCAAATCAGAGAAGTTTTCTGTCATTATTTCTTCAAATAGGTTTTCTAATTTTTGCTCCTCTTCTTGTTCTTCTGGCACCCTTATTATACAGATCTTGCTTTGTTTCATGTTGTCCCAAAGCTCCCTTCAGCTCTCCTCCTGCTTTCTACTTTTTTTCTCCAATTGCTGTTCAGATTTTGTGTGTGTTTGTTTTTTTCCCTGTCTTCTAACTCACTGATTCGGTCTTCTGCTTCTTCTAGTTTACTGTTGAAACCTTCCATTGTGTTCTTTATTTCAGCTATGTCATTCTTCATTTCCTCTTGATTCTTATGCATGTTGGTAATTTTCTTATCCAGCAGGTTTAGGAACTGTTACCCTTACTCTGAATTCTTTCTCTCACATATTAGTTGCCTTCATTTCATTTAGTTCCTTTCCTGGTGATTCCTCCTTTTTTTTTTCTTTTGGCGGTTATTTCTTTGTCTCCCAATATTTCCTGTCTCTTTCTGGCCCTGGGATCCCCACTTGGTGTCCAAGGGTTGAAGCCCCTAATGGTTCAATGATCTGGTACTCACTGTTCACCAGAGGCTGGGTCTGCCTTGAGTTTCATAACTTTATTGTGTCTGCTGTGAGTTGTACCTCCTTCTCCCACAGTTATGGTCCCTCATTTGTTCACTTCAGATTTGTGGGTTTGGTGTGGGCATATACACAGTTCCTCTGATGTGCAACTCCCTGTGGGAGTCTTGTGCTCTCCGACATGCAATTTACTGTGCAGCCCTAGCACCCAAGGCATGATGGCACCCTAGGGCCCTCTGATAGTGCATGTGTAGCATGGTCTTGTGACCTGTGGCTGGGCACACCAGGTCTCACCAGCAGCTCTGACCTGGGCTGGGGGTAGGGTGTGCTCTGGGTGACAGCTCTTCTGAGCCTGGGGTGGAGTGTGTGCCAGCCTGAAGGCTCTGTCCATGCTATGGGCAGAGCCCATGCAGGCCCGACAACTCTGTGTCAGGGGCAGAGCGTGCACTGGTCTGCTGCTCTGTATTAGGATGGGGGATTGGGCAGGCATGGTCTACACCTGGCTTGCACTCACAGTGAGGGGACCTGTAGCGCAGGATCCTGGTATGTTGCATTTGGGCTCACCTCCTCTAGTGAGGAGGTGCAGCTTGGGAAGTCTCTCTGGCATGTACTCACTGCAGACCTCTGGGACCTGCAGTGTGGTACTGTGCTGCTCACTGCCAGGACACGGTGGTGGTCACACAGGTTATGGCTGCAAGAAGCTCCCTGCATACACCGGGGGTGGTGTCTGAGGGTGTTGGTGTGGTTGCACTTCTGGCCTCCGTTGCTTTCCTCTACAAGATGGCATGAGTTCTGTGCCAAAACCTCACTGGCCTGGGAATGTGTGCAGTGGTAGCAGGGGCTCCCTGTCTAGAAGAGCCTGATCTGCCAGTCCCTGGGAATCCTGTGATATCTAACTTTCCCTCACCCCCCCCCCACCACACACACCACAGATGTCCACACA
>NW_006299882.1:124445-124723 GCF_000327345.1 Myotis davidii
CAAAATTTGTTAAAAGCATTCTTGCTTTTTTTGCCCCCCCCTCCTCTGGAGCTGTAAACAGGATTAAAAAAAATTCTCTTTATTTATTTATTTATTGGTTAATCCTCGCCTAAGGATATCTTTTCCCTGTTGATATTTATTTATTTATTTATTTTTATAATTAAATGAAGGGAGTGGGAGAGGGTGAGAGAAAAACATCAGTGTGAGAGTGAAACATCAATTGGCCGCCTCCTGCACTCCCTGTATCAGAGTTCTAGCCTGCAACCCAGGCATATGCC
>NW_006299882.1:124891-126405 GCF_000327345.1 Myotis davidii
CAGTTCTGAATGATAGCTTTGCTGGATAAAGTAATCTTGGTTGTAGGTTCTTGCTATTCATCACTTTGAATATTTCTTGCCACTCGCTTCTGGCCTGCATAGTTTCTATTGAGAAATCAGTTGACAGTCTTCTGGGTACTCCCTTGTAGGTAACTAACTGTTTTTCTCTTGCTGTTTTTAAGATTCTCTCTTTGTCCTTTGCTCTTGGCATTTTAATTATGATGTGTCTTGGTGTGGTCCTCTTTGAATTCCTTTTGTTTGGGGTTCTCTTCACTTCCTGGACTTGTAAGTCTATTTCTTTCAGCAGGTAGAGGAAGATTTCTGTCTTCATTTCTTCAAATAGGTTTTCAATATCTTGCTCTCTCTCTTCTTCTGGCACCCCCATAATTCGGAGGTTGGTACTTTTGAAGTTGTCCCAGAGGTTCCTTACACTATCTTCATATTTTTGGATTCTTTTTTCTTTTTGCTTTTCCAGTTGGAAGTGTTTTACTACTTCGTACTTCAAATCTTTGACTTGATTCTTGCGATCCTCTAGTCTGCTGTTGGATCTCTGTATAATATTCTTTATTTCAATTAGTGTATGCTTAATTTCTAGTTGTTTTTTTTTATATCCTCGAGGGTCTCACTAGACTTATTGAGGGTCTCACTAAATTTATCGGCAGTTTCTAGAAAATTCTTGAACAACCTTATAACCATGGTATTGAACTCTATATCTAGTAGTTTGCTTTTCTCCATTTCTGTCATTTGTGACCTGTTTCTTTGTCTCCTGATTTTGGCTGCTTCCCTGTGTCAATAGAGTACACTCTTGGTGCACCCCTTTGTGGGCTGTGTGCACAGTCTTGTTGTAGTTAAGCCTGGATTGTAGTTGGTATCACTGGGAGGAATTGACCTCCAGGCCAGTTGGCTGTGAGAATCAGCTGTGGGAGAACTTCTGTGCTGGAGACACCCTTCTGGGGCAAGACTTGCTTCAGTGGTGCTTTAGTACTCACTGAGTCTGCACCAAGTGTGTCCCTTATGGATCTGAGGAGTTGTAATCTGGATGGTCCCACTCTGACCACTGGGGACATTGGCTCGTGGATCTCTAAGGAGGTGCTAATTTAGCCTCTGCCTGAGGCTACCCAGCAGGAGCTATGGAGAGATCTGCAGATTCCTCTTCTTTGGGGTTTGGAGGTGGCCAGATGAGGCCCAGCTGTGAAGCAATGCAACCTGCTGTGGGGCTTTGGGCCTCTTTTTGGAAGTTCTGGGTCTCTCTGACACAGCTGCAGTTTGTTAGATAATTTTAGATTGCAAAGGGCCAGGTAATTCATATGCAAAAGCCTCTGCACACAGCTTGGGTGGGACGGGGTCTCAGGGAATCAACAGGGCAGAGCAAACAGCTATGGCTGATTCTCAGTCCTGCCCTAAGAGGTCCCGGGTCTCAGTGTCCCGCAGTAATCACTGCAAGCACCTCTGAGAGAAAGCCGCCCTCGAGTTCTGCCCGCTTCCCGACAGTCCAGTTTCTTCCAGTATGAGTC
>NW_006299882.1:126472-128755 GCF_000327345.1 Myotis davidii
TGAGTCTCAGTGTGCTTTTCTTTTTCCTTCTAGTTGTAGAATTTCCACTCAGCCAGCCTTCCTGTAGTTCTGGATGATGTCCATTTTGTCTTTTAGTTGTATTTTTGAAGTGGTTGTGCGAGGCAGCAATTTCAGGTGTTTACCCATGCTGCCATCTTGGTTTCTCTCCCTTGTTGATATTTAGAGAGGGTGAAAGGAAGGAGAGACAGAGAGACAGAGACATTCATGAGAGAGAGACATCAGTTTCTTGCCTCCTGAACAGGGGATCAAGGCTGCAACTGTGGTACATGCCCTTGACTGGAATTGAACCTGTCACTCTTCAGTCCACAGTTTGATGCTCTAACCACTGGATAAAACCAGCTAAGGCTAAAATTTATTTTTCTGATAATTCATTATTGGTGTATAAAAATGTAACTGATTTTGAACATTTATTTTGTATTTTGCTACTTTGGTGAATTCATTTTTCAGTTCTAGTAGTTTTTCTGTATGGAGTGTTTAGGTTTTCTATGTACATTATCATGTCATCTGTGAGTAATGAGAACTTTCTTTTCTCTTTTAAAACTTGGATGGCTTCTATTTCTTCTTCTTTTCCCATTGGTGTGCCTAGAATTTCCTGTACTATGTTGAGTAAGAGTTGTGAAAATAGACATCCTTTTCTTGTTCCTATTATAGGGGAAAGATTTTAGTTTTTGCTCATTGAGTATGATGTTGGCTGTAGGTTTGTCATATATAGCCTTTATTATGTTGAAGTATGTTCCCACTATTCCCATTTTGCTGAGAGTTTTTTTTTTATCAGAAATGGGTGCTGAATTTTTATTGAATGCCTTTTCTGCATCTATTGATATGATCATGTGATTTATTTATTTATGTGATGTATCACATTTATTGATTTGCAAATGTTGTATCTACCTTTCATTTCTGGAATAAATACCACTTGATCATGGTGTATGACTTTTTAAAAATCCTCATAGGAGGATATGTGTTTTCATTTTTCAGAGAGAGAAGGTAGAGAAACATTGATGTGAGAAAGAAACATCAGTTGGTTGCGTCCAGTATGCACCACAACTGGGGATCAAATTTGTAACCTAGCTATGTGCCATGATTGGGAATGAAACCTGCAACTTTTTGGTGTACACGGCAATGCTCCAACCAACTGAACCACCCAGCCATGGCTGTATGATCTTTTGAATATGTTGCTGATTTAGGTTTGATAATATTTTGTTGAGTATTTTAGCATCTACAGTCATCAGGGATATTGGTTTATAATTTTTTCGCCCCTGTAGTGTCTTTATGTGGTATTGGAATTAGGATGATGCTGGCCTTGTAAAAAAGAGCTTGGAAGTCTTTCCTACTCTTGGGTTTTTTGGAATAGTTTGAAGATAGATTTTAGTGCCCCCCCCCCCCCACGTCTTTTATTAACATAGATTTCAGAAAGGAAGGAGAGGAAGAGAGAGAGAGAGAAAGAGAGAGAGAGAGAGAAAGGGAAACATTGATCATTGATTGGTTGCCTTCTATATATCCCCCTACCAGGAGTGGAACCTGCAACCCAGGTAGGTGCCCTGACCAAGAATTTAACTGCAACTGGAAAACTTTTGGTGCACAGCATGATGCTCCACCAACTGAACTATTCCAGGCAGGTAGTTCTTTGAATGTTTGAGAAAATTCAGCTGTGAAGCCATTCAGTCCAAGACTTTAGTTTGCTGGTACTTTTTGATTACTACTTCAGTTTCATTAGTTGTAATTTATGTATTCACATTTTCTGATTATTCCTGATTCAGTTTTGGAAGAATGTATGGTTTTAGCAATTTGTCTATTTTGTCCAGGTTTTCCAATTTATTGGCATATAGTTGTTCCTGGTATTTTCTTACGACCCTTCTTATGTCTGAGGTGTCAGTTGTTACTTCTCCTCTTTCATTTCTGATTTTATTTATTTGGCGCCTTTTTTCTTCTTAATGAGTCAGGTTAAAGGTTTGTCAATCTTTTTCATGTTTTTCAAGTTCCAGCTCTTGGTCTCATTGATCTTTGGTATTGATATTTTAATCTCTATGTCATTTATTTCCACTTTTATCTTTATTATTATTATTATTATTATTATTAGGGGCCCGGTGCACGAAATTCGTGCACTGGATGTGTGTGGGGGAGTGTCCCTCAGCCCAGCCTGCCCCCTCTCACATAGTGGGAGCCCTCAGGCGTTGACCCCCATCACCCGCCAATCGCAGGATCGGCCCCTTGCCCAGGACTAATGCCTCTGCCATAGGCGTCAGGCCTGGGAAGGGGACCCTC
>NW_006299882.1:130000-130413 GCF_000327345.1 Myotis davidii
TGGCAGGGGGCTTCTTCCTGCTTTCCCTTTCGCCTCCCTGCATTGTGCCTACATATGCAAATTAACCGCCATCTTTGTTGTCAGTTAACTGCCATCTGAGTTGGCAGTTAATTTGCATATAGCCCTGGTTAGCCAATGAAAAGGGTAGTGTCGTACGCCAATTACCATTTTTCTCTTTTGATAGTGTAGATTCTTCTACTTCTGTGCTTTATAGTTCTTTTTCTAGTTCTTTTAGGTGTAGTGCTAGATGATTTAAATGAGATTTTCCTTGCTTCTTGAGGTTGGCCTGTAATGCTACGATATGCCTTTTAGGACTTTTGCTGTGTACCAGAGATTTCCGGTTGTGTATTTATTTTCATTTGCCTCCAGGTAACTTTTGATTTTTGTCTTGATCTTGTTGTTAACCCATTCAT
>NW_006299883.1:0-377 GCF_000327345.1 Myotis davidii
GGGCCTAAGCCAGCAGGTGGCTATCTCCCGAGGAGTCTCAGACTAAGAGGGCACAGGTCTGGCTGAGGGACACCCCACCCCCCTCCAGTGCACAAATTTTTGTGCACCGGGCCTCTAGTTAACAAATAAAGCAGTATAAAACAAAGTTTCTTCTAGAACAGGGGTGGGCAACCTTTTTCTGAGTGCGTGCCAAAACCAACAAAATCTCTGACTCAAAATTCTTCTGCATGCCAACGCTAATTTTTTGAGAACATGTTTCGCCTACTTGATATCTCTTAAGGTGTATGTATGTGAAGAATCTTGAAGAAATAATAAAATTCATTCTAGTGACAAAAGCACAGTACATGATGATGAAAATACATTTATTTTTTAATGTA
>NW_006299884.1:0-382 GCF_000327345.1 Myotis davidii
AAATAAACTGATGAACAAAATAAATCCAGAGACTTAGAACCATGGACCAGACTGGTGAATGTCAACAGGAAGGCTTCGGGGGTGAGGGGAGGGAAGGAGGAGTGGTAGGGAAGAGTTTAAACAGGGAACTTTTATATGTATATGTATAGTCCATGGACACAGACAATAGAGTGGTGAAGACTTGGGACGGACAGGTGTGGGAAGAAGGGCTCAATCGGAAAAACAAGAACTAAAAAACAAAGGGGACATCTATAAAACTTTCAACAATAAAGATAAATTTTAAAAAGAAAGAAGGCAGCCCTGGTTGGGGGCGGCGGGGGGTGGGGGGCGGCAGTGGTGGTGGAGTGAGGTGGGAATGTTGGGAGGGGAGGGATTGAGCAAA
>NW_006299885.1:0-621 GCF_000327345.1 Myotis davidii
GAATTAGGGTATAAAGAAGAAAAAAGAGAAAAAATATTAGAGGGAAAAATAAAAAAACAAAAAGGGGTGCTGAAATGAGATTGGGAAAAGGGAGAGAAGAAAAAACAAAGAGACAAAAAAAGTAAGAGAATGAAATAGAGGTGGGGAAGAGGCTATTTGTCTGGGGAGAAAACTCCAAGAGAACCGTCACTAATCTCAATGAATTCCAGCAGCAGTTCCCTGGAGATTAATGCAAACTACAAACAACCACTAATATCAAGCAAGGCAAGGGAAAACAGAAGCACAAAAATAACCAGAGAAAGAAAAAGTAAGCAAAACAGAAAAATGAAAATGAAAAACAAAACAATCTTCCAAACAAGCATAAAAAACCCCAATATACTTAAAATCAAGCAAACACTAGCAAAACGACAGAGATAGAGAGAGAAAAAAAAATTGGATAGTGAAGAAAGATAAGAGAGAGGTGTATATGGATTTAGAGCAAGGGATTGGAAATTAGATATATAAGTAGGGTGAAATTTTGACAGTGGGTAAAAAGAAGGAATAGGGAAAATTTAATGCAGGAATTAGGTAAGAGAAACAGGACAACAGAATGGGAAAAGTGAGGAAGAGAGTTTTGGCTTA
>NW_006299885.1:729-3664 GCF_000327345.1 Myotis davidii
GCCAGACTGCATTTATTTGTGATCACAGAAGAGACAGTTCATGGCTCTGCCTCTGGGTGGCAGTGTGTCTGGATTGACCTCTGAGACTATAAGTCCTCTCTATCAGCAGGGTTTTTTTTTTCTCTATGGTATCTGGAACTGACCTGGGAAAGACCACTCCCCAGAGCTGGTTCTTTATTAGTTACTGCCCACTATTTCCCAGGCTCCCCAAAAAGAAACTTCCCCTACAGGCTCTGCAAATGACCCCAACTGGGGAATCCCATGCACTGGGTTTAATAATAAAATGCACAGATCTAAGGGGAACTGTAACAAGGGCCTGATACGTTGTGTGAATCCGCAAGCCTCCACCTTCCAGGTCTGCGCACAGTCTCTGCGCGCAGTCTCCGCGCGCCCACTCGCCCCTGGCACCAAGCAGCCGACAGAATGGCACAGTCCAAGGCTGCTTTTTTACATCCAGTCCAGCTATGGGCTTATTTTCAGCGTTCCCTTCTGCCAGCAGCCCTGTGGGGCCCCTTTCCCACTCACGGGTCATGCTGGTCCCAAAGGCTGCGGATTCTGTGGGGCGCAGATTTCGCCGTGCGTGTGCGCACACACGAGTTTGGTCCTCTCTCCAACCCGAATTGCAAACTGCACCTTTAGGGGAAGTCTAACCTTTCCATGAGAAGAAGCAGTGCTCATCTGTGTTCATGCAGTCAAGCTGCTTGAGATCCCTTGTTTCCAGGTTAGTAGCTGATCTCTAGATGCTGGCAACAACCACCCAAGATGGCGCAGTCTCCACTGCTTAGCTGGCGCACTGAGAGAGGTTTCAGCCGCAGTCTCCAACCGTCCTTTTTTTCCTGAAGGTTCTCGGTCTTTCCCAGCTTCACACAGTCTCTCAGCTGAAAATCCTCTGCCTATTCAGGCTGTATGTTACCCGTTTCAGCTGCTCACCCTTATCTGCTCCAGGACAAGCACAGGACACGTCTGTTTATACCTCCGCCATTTTCCCTCCGCTTCATGTTTCTTATACCTGCTGTTTTTGGCAAAGGAGTTGTCATGGTTTTCCTCCACTGCTACACTCCTTAAAAAAGCTTGAGTGTGCCAACATTTGGGCCAAACCACAAGCTAAGTGTAAGTGATAGACAGCACAACCAGTGCTCTATTCAATTTTACCTTTCTCTCTCATGCTATTGAATCCACCATGTAGGTCTCTATTCTTTTTTTCCTTGTGCAGAATTCTCTCCCAGATTTCTCAATTCCTCATCTAAATAGATCCCTAAAGATACTACTCCATCAGTTCTCTAGACATGTCTCAATCCTATGCTAAACAGTATGTGCTTAAGTTGAGACTACTTGCTTCATCCCATAACTGATACAATTTTCATTAAATCCTTAATACCTTATTTTCTGAATATTTAATATGCCCTATTCTAGACACTGAGGAGGTAGAGATGAAGACAATACAATCCCTGCCTCCATGGGGCTTCTGTCTGGAGGAGAACAGACAACCAATAAGAAATCATAGAATTTTATTTATTTATTTATTTACTTTAAATTTACATTCTTTGTTGTTTAATGTATTACATAAATCTCATTTTCCTCCCATTGACTTCTCCCCGCCCACCCCAAACCCACAGCACATGCCCTCACCCACCACATCTGTGCCATTGATTATGCTCAAATGCATGCATGAAAGTCCTTTGGTTGATCTCTTACCCCCTCACCCCACTGCCTTCCCTGATAGGTTGGACAGTCTATTCAATGCTTCTTTGACTTTGGTTCTGTTTTTGTTAATCAGTTTATATTGTTCATTATATTCCACAAATGAGTGAGATTATGTGATATTTATCTTTCTCTGACTGGCTTATTTCGCTGAGCATAATAAGTTCCACCCATGCTGTTGCAAATGTTCAGAATTCCTTCTTTTTTGAGGCAGGATAGTAATCGATGGTGTAGATGTACCACAGTTTTCTAATCCATTCAGCTGCTCATGGGCACTTAAGCTGTTTCCAAATCTTAGCTATTATTGATTGTGGTGGTATGAACATAGGGGTGCATATATCCTTTCTGATTGGTGTTTCTGTTTTCTTGGGATATATTCCTAAAAGTGGTATAACTGGGTCAGTTGGCAGTTCCATTTTTAATTTTTTGAAGAAATGCCATACTGTTTTCCATAGTGACTGTACCAGTCTGAATTCCCACCAGCAGTGCAAGAGGGTTCCTTTTTCCCTTCATCCTCCCCAGCACCTGTCCGTTGTTGATTTTTTGATGACAGCCATTCTGACAGGTGTGAGATGGTACCTCATTGTTTTCATATGCATCTCTCAGATGACTAGTGACTTTGAGCATGTTTTCATATGTGTCTTGGTCTTCTGTATGTCCTCTTTCAAAAGGTGTCTATTTAGATCCTTTGCCCATTTTTTTATTGGATTGTTTATCTTCCTTTTGTTAAGTTGTAGGAGTTTGCTATACATTTCGGTGACTAAACCTTTATCAGAGATAACATTGACAAACATGTTCTTCCATGCAGTGGGCTTTCTTGTTGTTTTGTTGATGGTTTCTTTTGCTCTGCAGAAGTTTTTTATTTTGATGTAGTTCCATTTGTTTATTTTCTCCTTAGTTTCCATTGTCCTAGAAGATGTATCAGTAAAGATATTGCTACAACATATGTCTGATATTTTGTTGTCCATCTGTGAAGTATGCCGTTGGTATTTTAATGGGAAGTCCATTGAATTTATAGATTGCTTTGGGTAGGATGGACATTTTAATGTTGTTGATTCTACCAATCCATGAACAAGGAATATTTTTCCATTTGTTTATGTCTTCCTCTATCTACCAAAATTTCACAGCACCATTTATTGAAGAGATTGCCTTGTCTCTATTGTATGGTCTTGCCTCCTTTGTCAAATATTAAATGAGCATACTGGCTTGTGTTGATTTCTGGTCAATAATTACA
>NW_006299885.1:4080-10596 GCF_000327345.1 Myotis davidii
ATGTTGCAATGGTAAATGATATTTATTTTTATTTTGTTAGTTTCTTTCCTGAGAGTTCATTATTGGTATATAAAAAAGCCATAGATTTCTGTGTGCTAATTTTATATCCTGCTGTATTGCCAAATTCATTTATTAAGTCTAGTAGTTTTATGATGGAGTCTTTAGCATTTTCTAAGTACAATATCATGTCATCTGTGAATAATGACAATTTTATTTCTTCTTTTCCAATTTTGACGCCTTTTATTTCTTCTTCTTGTCTGATCGCTATGTCTAGCACTTCCAGTACTATTTAAACAAGAGTGGTGAAAGTGTGCATCCCTGTCTCCTTCCAGTTCTTAGGGGAAATGGCTTTAGTTTTTGCCCATTGAATATGATGTTGGCTTTAGGTTTGTCATATAAGGCTTTTATTATGTTGCGGTATGATCCCTCTATTCCCACTTTGCTGAGAGTTTTTATCAGGAAAAGGTGTTGGAGTTTTTTAAATGCTTTTCTGCATCAATTGATAGGATTATGTGATTTTTGTCTTTCAATTTGTTTATGTGATATATCTCATTTATTGTTTTGCAATCATATACCAGCCTTGCACCCCTGGGGTAAATCCCACTTGGTCATGGTGTATGATCTTTCTAATATAGCTAGTGGCCCAGTGCATGAAATTTGTGCACATTAAAAGGGAATTAACTAGTGGAGATATTTTAATATTATTGCTATTTGCCCTTTCTCTATATTAGAAGTGTGAGAGATGAATGGAAATTAGTAAAATGTATATGTAAATAATATATAAATTTATTAATAAATGAACAGTAACAAAAGAATATAACAACATAAGCATGATATAAAAACAACAAAAACATGATATGAAAACAACAAAAACATGATATATTTTAATTATCTATAGATATAGTATTTCCAAAGGTAGCTTCAATAATAGATCCATTACAAATCATTTCACAGGGGATTTCAATAATATCCATTCCTAAACGAAAATTGCTATCAAGTTTGCCATCTCCAAGTTTTACAAACCATCCACTATAAGCAGAATCCTCTGATCTCGTATTTGTTGTAAGAGACAACTTTCTGAAACATCCCCAAACATTACAGTACTTTAAGCTCATTTGTACTATGCTTTCAATTTTAATTTATGACACGGCATTCCCAAAGGAGTAATGCTATTAAGAAATTGGATAGGAAACTTTTCCTTTTCAGCATCATCTGTGGAATCAATGGAATCATCACTCAAATATGTGTGAAAATCTCCGAGTATATCCAAAATTTCTTCATTTAATTTTTGAACGTGCTCATTTTTTTGGACAAAGAATTGCACATTTAGATATATTTTTAATATTACCTAAAGATATAGTATTTCCAGAGGTAGCTTCAATAATAGATCCATTACAAATCATTTCACAGGCGATTTCAATAACATCCATTTCTAAATGAAAAGTGCTATCAAGTTTGCCATTTCCAAGTTTTACTAACCAGAATCCTCTGATCTCATATTTGTTGTAAGAGACAACTTTCTGAGACATCCCCAAACATTACAGTACTTTAAATTTGTTCATACTATGGCTCATCACATAGCATGCAGTACAATACTGAGACATTGTCGAAAATCCCCTCCAAGAAGAAGAACTTTCTCACAAAATACAACATTCAAATTCATAATTTCTCTTAGTAATCTGTCTATGGCATTTATAGCATGACTGGATGCCATGGTGCATTCATCAATAATGAGAAGTTGGGCCTTTTCAATGGTTTTAGCAACTTCACTCTTTATATCAGTCCTTTATATTGAGTCTAGAAATTGAAGTTTCATTTAATGGAATTGGTAGTTTACATTGGGAATGAAAGGTGCTTCCACTGAGAAGTAAATTTGCAGGAATTCCTGTAGACGCTGTGGGTAAAACAGTACCACCACGACCTCTAATATAATGTATTAAAACTTTATACAGAGATGCAGGTGAATAGGATTCCTAGCTGTTAGGCCCCTGAGAGGATGCTAGCCACCTGTTGATTCTGTAAGGAATGGGGCTCCCTCCTCCCTCCTGTCAGGGTCTGGGGTGCAGGTGAATGGGGTTCCTGGCTGGCAGGACACTGACAGCAAGCTATCCAACAATGGATTCTGTGAGGAATGGGGCTCCCTCCTCCCTACTGTCAGGGTCTGGTTTGAAGGCCGGCCATGCCCCCTGTTGGGCCAGACAGAGTTCTACCATGCCATGGCCTCCACCTCAGCAACCCAGGACTGATTGTCGCTGGGAGCTCCTGGCACTCTGAGGGTGGGTTCTTCCCTCAGGCCTCACAGGAAACAGCTCTGGGAGGGTTCAGCCCTTGGCAAGGTGACCCAGGAGTCAGTGCATCCACACTCTGAGGGCGGGTTCCTGCCTGAAACCTCGACCTCATGGGAAACAGCTCGGGAAGGGTGCAGCTGTTGCCAAGATGACCCCTGCAGGATTGACTTCCTTCTGGTTGGTCGAGACTCAGACGTGATGTGTTACAGCCAGTGTTTTAATATAAATAGATGCTGGATCCAATTTGCTACAATTTTGTTGGGGATTTTAGCATCTATGTTCATGAGGGATATTGGCCTGTAATTCTCTTTCTTTGTAGTGTCTTTATCTGGTTTTGGGATTAGAGTAATGCTGGCTTCATAGAAAGAGCTAGGAAGTGTGCCTTCCTCTTGAATTTTTTGGTGCAGTCTGAGAAGAATAGGTTTTAGTTCTTCTTTGAATGGTTGGAAAAACTCACTTGTAAAGCCATCTGGCCCCAGGCTTTTGTTTGCTGAAAGATTTTTGATGACTGCTTCAATTTCTTCCATAGATATAGGTCTCTTGAGGTTTTTAGAATCTTCCTGATTAAGTTTTGGAAGGTTGTATTTTTCTAGGAATATGTCCATTTCCTCCAGGTTGTCTAGTTTATTATAATAGAGTTGTCCATAGTATTTAAAAACAATCTTTTGTATTTCTGTGGAGTATGTTGTTATTTCTCCTCTTTCTTTTCTGATTTTGTTTATTTGGGTCCTCTCTCTTTGCTTCTTGGCGGTCCTGCTAGAGGTTCATCAATTTTGTTTATTCTTTCAAAGAACCAGCTCTTGGTTTCATTGATCTGTTTTTTTCAGGATTTTTTTGGACTCTATGTCATTTATTTCTGCTAAGATGTTTACTATCTCCTTTCTTCTGCTCACTCTGGGATTTTCTTGTTGTTCTCTTTCCAATTCTTTAAGTTGTAGAGTTAGATAATTTATTACTAGTTTTTCTTGTTTTCTGAGTTAGGCCAGTAATGCTATGAACTTCCCCATCAGGACTGCTTTCCCTGTATCCTATAGGTTTTGGATTGTTGTGTTATCACTGTCATTGGTTTCCAGGATGTTTTTAATTTCTTCTTTGATCTCTTTGATAACCCAATCATTGTTTAATAGCATGCTACTCAGCCCCCAAGTGTTTGAATTTTTTTGATTGTTTTTATTGTAGTTTATTTCTAATATTATGCCATTGTCGTCTGAGAAGATGCTTGATATGATTTGAATCTTCTTGAAGTTCGAGAGACTTTGCCTGTGTCCCAATATGTGATCTATCTTTGAAAATAACTCATATGCACTTGAAATGAATGTATATTCTGTAGCTTTGGGATGAAATGTTCTGCAGATGTCAATTAAGTCCATTTGATCTAGTGAGTCATTTAGGATAGCTATTTCTTTGCTGATTTTTTGTCTACTGGTTTTCTCCAGTGATGTCAGTGGTGTATTTAAATCCCCTACTATGATTGTATTGTTGTCGATCTCTCCATTGATGCTTTCTAGCAATTTCTTTATGTATTTGGGTGCTCCTGCATTGGGTGCATATATGTTTACCAGAATTATATCCTCTTGTTGTATGGATCCCTTTAGTATTATAAAGTGTCCCTCCTTTTCTCTTGTTATGGCCTTTGCTTTGAGGTCTAGTTTGTCAGTATTGCTACCCCAACTTTTTTTTCATTTCCATTTGCCTGAAAGATATTTTTCCACCCCTTTACTTTCAGTCTATGTGAGTTTCTTGTTCTGAAATGGGTCTCTTGTAGGCAGCAAATATATTGGTCATGTTCTGTTATACATTCAGCCACTTGCTGTCTTTTTATTGGAGCATTTGGTACATTTACATTTAAAATTATTATTGCCTAGAGGTCTGGTGCATGAAATTTTTGCATGGGTGGGGTCCGTAGGCCTTGCTTTCAATCAGGGCTGATCAAGTTCCACACCTCCCTGCCTCCTTCCTTCGCCACCCATGTGCCACCACCATGCAGTTCCCTGTCTCCCCACTTCCTCACTGCTTTACTCCTTCCCTCACTGCCCACGTCTGCAACCACTCACTCCTGGTTCCCCATCCCAGCCCAGGGTCTGGTCCCTATTGGGTGATCACGACTTGTTGGTCGCGAGGAGGGACCAGGAAGTTGGCTGGCAGGCCCCATTTGGGTGATTGGGGTCTGCTGGCCAGTGGGAGGGGCCAACCAACACTGTGGTGTACGGGTGGTGGGCTAATCGGGGTCTGCTGAATGGGGGGAGGAATGAGGGAGAAACCTGGGAAGTTGGCTGCTGGCCCTGAGGACAGAGCTGGCCCTTGGCCCCCCTGGGAAAGGGACTGCATCTACTTCCACCCACCCCTGATTGCCTGTCCTAGCCCATGGGCGCTGCCCCAATTGGGTGGTCAAGGCCTGCCGACCTGGGGGATGGAGCGGGAGCTTGGCTTACATGCTCTATTGGCGATCAGGGCCTGCGGGCTGGGGGAAGCTCCTGCATTGAATGTCTGCCCCCTGGTGGTCAGCGCACATCATAGCAACTGGTTTTTCCAGTCGTTTTATCTTAAAGTTCACTTAGGCTTTTATATATAGACTAGAGAACCCGGTGCATGAAATTTGTGCACTGGGGATGGGTAGGGGGTCCCTTAGCCCAGCCTGTGCCCTCTCGCAGTCTGGGACCCCTCCCTCCTTACCGCCCACCTGCTTGCTGCTTCCTACCGCTCAGCTTGCTGCTCCTAAGTGCTGCTGCGAAGGCCTTGGGTCTGCGGGTTTGTGTCTCTGATATCCCCAGCAGTCCCAGCCCCTTGATGGCAGGGCTTGGGGCTGCTGGGTGCTGGGGCTTCAGATCTGTGTCTTCAATCAGGACCCCAGCAGCCCCAACACCAAGGTGGTGGGCCTTGGGCTGCTGGGTACAGGCCCCCCCCCGCGTGTTTGTGTCTTCTATCGTGCCCTCAGCAGCCTCAGCACCAAGGTGGTGGGCCTTGGGGCTGCTGGGTGCCAAGCCTGCAGGTTTGTGTCTCCGATCAAGCCCCCAGCAGCCCCAACACTGCCTCAGCGGGGCTTGGGGCTGTTGGGTTCCGGGCTCCCCTGCATGTTTGTGTCTGTAATCCGGCCCCCAGCAGCCCCAGCAGCCCCAGCTCAATGGTCTTCTCCAGCGAGTGGAGTGGCATCTACTCGCTTCTCCCTGGGGCCTGGCTTGGTGGTCGCCTTGGGGTCTGGCTGCGCTCCAACAGGCTCCGCACAGGCCTGCCTGCTCCGCCTGGCCCTGTCCACACGTTGCTTCCTCCGAGTCTTCCTTGGGCGCAGCCCCAGTCCATCACCTTCTCCTGTGTGTCACACCACTTCCACAGGGCCAAGAAAGAGGCCCACATGGAGTTCAGGTTTGCAGGGAGCTGGTCCTCTGCTTTCAGAACCTTCAGGATCTCTGCTTGTAATTGTTCCCTTCCATGACCTTCCTTCCCTACCTGCGGTGTCGTCACAGAGCACCACATGCCTGCCCTCCAGCAGCAGGTTGTCTTTGTGTGGCTTTCAGGGCAGCCTTCAAGGCCTGGTGGCCTCACAGAGGACCTTCTGCGTTGGGCGCAGGGCCTGAGGCCCGCCCGGGAAGGCGGGCGGCTCTCCAGCAAGTCCTGCTGCACCAGGTGGCCCTGCCCACCGGCTCCCCAGCAAGTCCTGTTGCACCAGGCTCACGTACACCCGCCCCCACCCCCTCCACTGCGCCCTCCAAGCATGGCGGCTCCACACTGTGCTCAGGGCCTGGGAGTTAAGCAGCAGGATGGTCCTGATGCAGTAGAGCTGGGCCAGCTGGGTCAGCTTCCTGTGCTGGGCAGAGATGCGGGGAGCGGCTCAGGCAAGACCCTGGGGGAGGTCCCTGAGGGCAGCTCTTTGCTTCTCCTGGCAGGCCCTTTGGGCCCCCAGCCTGGCAGGTGGTCCTGCCCTCCATCTCTGATAGCTGGGAGCCACTGCTGGGTGGGACCCCGCAATTCCAGCAGGGGCCCAGCTTCCTGAGGGGAGCCCCGAGTCCTAGTGCCGGTGGCTGTGGCAGCCAAGCAGAGACAGACTGTGGCTGGGGGCTGGGGTTACCCCCTGGGTGGCAGCCCCTGCCAGCAACTGCAGGAGGCTGGCCTCAGATTTGGACTTGAGCAGGTGGGGCAGGCGGGGCAGCAGCTGGACAGGGGTGCGGCAGTGGAGGCGGGGCGAGAGGGGGGGGGGAAGGGGCCTGTGGTAAATCTAGGGGCGGGGAGCGGG
>NW_006299885.1:10614-29759 GCF_000327345.1 Myotis davidii
AGGGGTTGGGGTCTCACAGTCTGGCAGGGAGGTGGGGGAGAGGGTGCCGTAGGCGGAGTCTGTGGAGCCGGAGCTGCCCTCCCTGGGGCCCAGGGCCAGCAGTTCACTGGTCGGTGTGACGGATGAGGCGGTGGTACTGAGGAACATCTCTCCCGACTGGGAGCTGAAGGGGCCTCCCTCGAACTCGGGAGAGGAGAGCGTCTCCCCGGGCTCCAGCACCACCATGGCCAGGGTCTCCATGGAGCCGTTGGAGGCGCAGTGCTGGGAGTCCAGGCTGTTGCTGCTTTTGCGTAAGATGGTGGGGGGTGCTGGCGGCGGAAGTGCTACTCTCCCCACCCTCCTCTTCCTCTTCCTCCTCCAGGCTCTGCAGGTGCTGCTGGCTGTCCGCGTGCATGCTCCTGCACATGCAACTGCTGCAACTGGTTCTGGGCATTGTACATGGAGTCCACCCAGCCCCGGCACAGAGCCTGCCCGCTGGCCTGGAACGTGTAGGCCCCCACAGCGCTGTGGAACTCATTCAGGTAGATGAGTAGGAAGGAACCAGGGTCCCGCAGCTCCCGGCACACGATTTTGTCCACCAGCAGTGGTGGCCTAATGACCTTGGTCCTCTCAGCCTTCTTCACTGCCTTGGTCACTAAGAGTAGGTCTGTGAAGAGGAAGCAGTACACATCCATCTTTCTGTGCTTTCCCTCCTTCATCCTCTGGCTGCCCTCCAACAGCAGCTGACACGTCTCCTCCGGGGAGGCACCAGGGATGGGCGCGGTCAGGTCCAGGTGTAGAAATTCCTTCAGGAGCTTGCTACCCTCCACTACCTCATAGGCGTCGATGGGGCTCACCACGGCTGCCAGCTGCTGCCGCTCCTGTCACTGCCGCATGCACGCGTTCACGTTAGAAATTCTTTCAGGAGCTTGTCCACCTCGTCGTTGCTACCCCCCACCACCTCGTAGGCGTCCATGCGGCTCACCACGGCTGCCAGCTGCTGCCACATGCACGCATTCACGTGGTGGATGAAGCGCTCCACAGAGCAGCTGATCATGGTGATGACGGCCTCCTTGGCACGCAGCTCGTCCGTCTTCCTCAGCACCGACTTGAGCAGCAGCAGGTTCTTGGTGAGCCGCCAGTGGGGCTTGGCGAGCATGTCCCTCAGCTTCAGCCGCTGGCACTGCTGGTGCTTCTCAGACCACGTCATGTAGGCCCGGAAGAGGTTGTAGGGCTTGAAGAGGGAGCCGAACATCTCAAAGCCTTTGAGGAGGTCCTGGGCTGCAGCAGCACCCACATGTGCAGCACTTTCTCCACCATCGGCGCCATCACACTGCCCCACAGACCACGGTGCAGATGCGGGATCTCAGGGATGTTGCTGAACAGGAGCAGGGTGTGCAGGTGTCCGGACTCCTCCCCAAGGCGACCCTTCACCCAGGAGTCCCCGCCGCTCCATTCACCCCCTTAGCCAGCGGGGAGCGCCCTAGGTGGGTCCACTGCTCTGGGCACTGGGGAGGAGGAGACCACGGAAAGCGAGGCCCTGAAGCAAGAGGAGGCCATGGAAGGCAGGCGAGGAGCCCAGGACGCATTGTGCCCTGCCACCACCCCATGTCCCGCTGGGGCCTGCACCCAGGAGGGCAAGGCCCTGAAGCAGGAGGAGGCCCTGGAAAGTGGGCGGCTCCCCAGCATGTCCCGCTGCACCAGACGCATGTGCGCCTGCCCCCACCGGTGCTCTCCAGGCCTGCTCGGCTCGGCTCCACGCTGCGCTCAGGGCCTGGGCAGTGCTCCAGGAACAGGGCGTGCAGGTGTCTGGACTCCTCCCTAGAGCGACCCTTCACCCGGGAGTCCCTGCTGCTCCATTCACCGCCTCGGCCAGCGGGGAGCGCCCTCAGTGGGTCCGGTCAGAGGAGCAGGAGCCGCCTTCCAGCCCCCAGGCCACTTCTTGGAGTCAGAAGTTGCGCCATTGGTCTCTACCTAGGACGGGACCTCTGCACCCCCAGGGTGCATAAACACACAGGGCTTCCATCAGGCTTCGCTGATCCCGGGGCCGGGAGGACTCTCCACTCCACTGATCCCGGGGCCGGGATGCCTCTTTGCTCCGCTGATCCCGGGGCCCTGAGGCCTCGCTGCTCTGCAGCTTCGGAGCTGTTTGGCTTCGCTCCACCGCTTGGAGCCTGCGTATGCAAGTTAACTGCCATCTTTTAGCTTCTATAATTGAAACATTGTATCTTTTAGAGCTGTTGCTTCAGGAGCTCAGAGCCAGGCGGCAGGTGGCAGCAGGTGGGGAACCTTGGCTTCCTCCATCGCCGAGGCAACCAAGCCTCCTGTTCACTTCAGCTGCTTGGCTGCCAGCTGCCATCTTGGTTGGCAGTTAATTTGCATATTGCCCTGATTAGCCAATGGGAAGGGTAGCGAAGTTACGGTTAATTACCATGTTCCTCTATTATTAGATAGGATAGATAGGTACTTGTTTGTACCCATTTTTAATTTTTTGCCTGTGTTTCTTCTCCCTTTTTATTTTTTTCCTTCTTTTTACAACAGTCTCTTTAGCATTTCTTGCATTACTGGCTTGGTAGTGATAAACTCGCGTAACTTTTATTTGTCTGTGAAGCTCCTGATTTCACATTCAATTTTGAATGATAGCCTTGCTAAATAGAGTATTCTTGGATTCAGTCCCTTACTTTGCATCACTTTGTATACTTCCATTCATTTCTAGCCTGATGTATTTCTATTGAGAAATCATTTGATAATCTAATGGGCGATCACTTGTAGGTAACTTTCTGTCTCTCTAGAAGTCTTTAAGATTCTTTCTTTGTCATTAATGTTTGCCATTGTAATTACGATGTGTCTTGGTGTGGATCTCTTTGGGTTTATATTCTTTGGGACTCTGCTTGCGTAGCTTTTTTCTTCCCCAAATCAGGGAAGTTTTCTTACATTATTTCTTCCAATAGGTTTTCTATCCCTTGCTCTTCTTCTTGTCATTCTGGCACTCCTATTATACGTATGTTGCTTGTTTCATGTTGTCCCAAAGCTTCCTCACCCTCTCTTCCCGTCTTTTGATGTTTTTCTCCAATTGTAGTTCAGATTGGGAGTGTTTTGCTTACCTATCTTCTAATTTGCTAATTCGGTCCTCTGATGCTCCTAGTCTACTGTTGAAAGCTTCCATAATGTTTTTATTGTAACTATATCACTATTTCTTCTTGTTTCTTACATAGTTTGTTGATTTTCTCATCCATCGGGTTTATGAACTGTATGACCCTTATTCTGAATTCTTTTTCTGACATATTGCATGCCTCTGTTTCATTTAGTTACATTTCAGGCGGATCTGCCTTTTCTTTTCTTTTGGGGTTGTTCTTCTGTCTTCGCATTTTTGCTCTCACTGAAAAATCTAGTTATTGAATTGCATGTGGACTGAGGCTATAACAGAGAGCCTGGTGGCAGGTCGTGTGGTGACAGGTGGCACCTGCTCCTCTAGTGGTCATGGGGCAGTGGTTGCTTCTAGGGTGGTTGTGGGTGGTGCCTGCTCTCCACTTGGTTGCCAGCTGCTCCCTGGATGTCATAGGGCTGCTGCTGGCTCCCCACATGGTTGCGAGCAATGGCTACTGGCTCTCCTCATGCTCGGTCATGGGAGTCAGCTGCTAGCTACCCATGAGGTAGTGGACAATGGCTGCTGCCTCCCCACATGATCGTGGGTGGCATCTGCTGGCTCCCTGTGCATGCATGTGGTCATCGGCAGTAGCTTCCGGCTCTCTGTGAGGTCATGGACAGTGGCTGCTGGCTCCCTGCCCACATGTGCGAGGTCAAGGGCAGTGGCTGCTGGATCCCCTCATGGTCTCAGATGGTGTCTGTTGGCTCCCCACATGTACGCATGGTCTTGAGGAGTGGCTGCTGGCTCCTGGTGTGGTCACTGGTGGCATCTTCTGGATCCTGTGTGGTCATGGGTGGCATCTGCTGGCTCCCTACATGTATGCACAGTCTTGGGCAGTGGTTGCTGGCTCCCTGTGCAGTTGTGGGTGGCATCTGCTAGCTCCCCTTATGAGTGTGGTCACGGGTTGTGGCTGCTGGCTCCATGCAGTTGTAGGCAGCAGCTGTTGGCTCTTCCCTTCAACATGGAGCTGCATCTGTGGCAGAGCCAGTGCTCTGGAAAAGATTACAATAGTAGCAGAGGCTTCCCGGCTATGTGAGCCTGGTCTGCAAGCCCCCAAAAGTCCTGTGAGGTCTAGCTGTCCCTCTCTCAGACACACACACACACACACACAGACACACACACACATACACACTACACATCCACACACTCCCCTTTCACTCACTCACTCACACTCTCCTCCTCATTGCCATCCTCCCAGCCATCATCTTTCCATTGAATTTTATTTAATTGCAATTGTGATCTGTAGGAAATGTATAAATTGCTGTGAGGTTCAATAGGAGGATTCAACCAACTCTAAGGTTGTGGCAAGAAAGCTTGCTTGAGGAAGCTGCATTTTACAGGCTGTGGAGAAGTTAACCAGGGTGTTGAGACAGAGAGCTGATCTTTTAGGCAGAGAGAACAGCATTCATCATTCGTTTGTTCATTTGTTTACTCATTTATTTAATGAATGTTTACTGAACACCTACTATGTATCAGGCATTGTTCCAGGTGCTGAGGAAACCATAGTGAAAAGAAAACTGAACCAAATCCTTGTTCTTGTGTTGCTTACATTCTAATTGGAGAGGGACCAAATATGAACAACATAAATATGTAGAATAATTCGTATGTTACATGGTAAGTGCTATGGAAATAAAAAAGCAACAAAGCATGATAAGAAGTGCTAATGACCAGACTGGGAAGTGGGGTTTGGAATGTAATTTACAAAATCCTAAGGTAGGGAGGGTCCTACTACTTTTCAGAAGTTGAAAGTAGGTAGGCATGGCTATGGGAACAAGAGTGAATGCCTGTACTGCTGACTACTTGTACTATCTTCTATTTATATAGCACTTTGTTTTAATGTACATCATTTCACACACTGTCCAGTCTTGTCCAGTCTTTGACAACACAGTATATTTTACTTTACCACAAGCTTTTAAAAAAATATATATTTTTATTGATTTCAGTGTGGAAGGTACAAGGAGAGAGAGATAGAAACATCAATGTGGAGAGGGAATCATTGATTGGCTGCCTCTTGCACACCCTCTACTGGGGATTGAGCCTGCAACCCAAGCATGTGCCCTTGACTGGAATCCAACCTGGGACCCTTTAGTCCACAGGCAAATGCTCTGTCCACTAAGCCAAACAAGCTAAGGTTTCACTAAAAGCTTTTGATTCAACTTCTTGTGGGGACAGTTTCCATGGGAATATGCCTTCAACCTTATAATAGAAGTCAATAAAGAATTAGGATTCTTTTTGCAGCCATTTTAGCCAACTTTTCTGGGTTGCAAATGTGTTTGTGGAAATTATTTTAGAGCTTTAAATTCTACCTGATTAGACCAGACAAAGAGGAAAGCATGTTGACAGCACAAACAAATGTGCAAAGTAAGATAATTCTGATTTCCAGGAAAGAAAATGCTCAATGAATTCTGCAAAGCAGGAAAGTGGTGGGTCTAGCTTTTACAGGAGTTGATATATTGCTGAATGTTCAGAAGTCATCTCCTCTAACAACTAAGCACATCAAAGCCCATTGGCATCTTTGTAGAGAATTAATCTATAGTTAGAAATTTCCAGAGTGAGTTCTTGACATACCGGTCACATTGCATGGCATTCAAAGAAAAGCACTGAGAATTAGTGTAGGTATCAGTGTTTAAAGTGGAGCAGGGGAGGGAGACATTATAGCAACTAAGCAAACACATTTTAGTTTGGTCTCTGTCAATTACTACCTACATGAATAAGCCTCACTTTCTTTACCTATAAAATGAGAATGGGAATACAACTTTCACAGGATATTGTGAGATGAGGAATGTGGAAAGCATTCTAGGATAACAATAGCTACTTTTTATTGAGATGTTAGTGTCGTCCAGAAACAGTTTTAACCATTTGATAGAAACTAACTCAATCCTCACAGCAAACCTAGGAAATTGGTACTATTATTACTTCTACTATTGTACAGATGGGGGAACTGGGCCTCAAAAATGTTAGATAATTTATTCAAGGTTACAGAGTAAACAAGGATTAAAACTCCAGAGGTTGTGCTCCTAATTCTCATGCACACTGCCTAGGTAGTAATTCAAAGGGTAACATAGTTAATTTTCAGGAGAAGGATATGAAATCTAACTAGTAAATATCAGAAATAGGATTCAAACCTTGGTCTATACACAAGATCTGTGCTTTCTTCACTATGCAGCCTCCTACCAGCACATAATAATGTAGCTATCATTTGCTGACTGCCTATTTACCAAACACTTTATATACTAACTAGAGGCCTGGTGCATGAATTTGTGCATTGGTGGGGTCCCTTGGCCTGGTCGGTGATCAGGGCCAATTGGGGCCAGCCACCCAGGGGGAGGGACTGTGGGAGGTTGGCCAGCCATGGGAGATTGGCTGTGGGAGCTTACTGACCACCTGGCTGGCCAGCAGGAGGGACCACAGGAGGTTGGTTGACCATGGGAGGTTGGCTGTGGGAGTGCACTGACCACCATGGGGCAGTTCCTGCATTGAGCATCTTCCCCCTGGTGGACAGTGAGCATCATAACGATCGGTCATAATGGTCACTGAGGCTTTAATGTATTTAGATCTTCATAAGGTAGATAATCTTACAAGGTAGATATTATCCTCATCTAACAGATGAGGAAAATGAGCCTCAGAGAGCTGATGCTTTCCCAGTAATACATCTCAGGGTTTGAATCCATATTTGCCTTACACCATAACCTATGTCAACTATACCTTGCTATCTTTCTTGCAAATTGTAAAGGGCACAGGTGTTCATTAGAGTCAGCTTGTATGACAAGAAACATCAGCTCTATGCTTCTGGGAACTCAAATGAGATTATTTTACATGCCAATTAGCTAATTCCTATACCATTCGTTATCAGATTTAAGGTGGTACATCTGCTTATTTTTAGTATCCCCTCTGTACTAGCTCATTTTTTCCCTTCCATTTCTCCTTGTATTCTTTCTATTTCCTTCCCTATTCTCCTTTTCTTTGATGGTGGCTTATTGTTGACACTATTACAAATGTTCACCTTTTATCCAGTACCCTCTTTCTTTCCTCCCCTCTGAGCTCTGTCAGTCTGTTTCATATTTCCATGCCTCTGTTTCTATTTTGTTCTTCAGTTTATTTTATTCATTAGGTCCCTCCATGCTGTTGCAACAGGTAATAGTTTCTTCTTTTCTACAGCTGCATTATATCCCATTGTGTAAATGTACCACAGCTTTTTCTTTTTTTTAAATATATTTTTATTGATTTTTTACAGAGAGGAAGGGAGAGGGATAGAGAGTTAGAAACATCAATGAGAGAGAAACATCGATCAGCTGCCTCCTGCACACCCCTATTGGGGATGGGCCTGCAAGCAAGGTACATGCCCTTGACTGGAATCAAACCCAGGACCCTTTCTATTACTGAGCCACCGGGACCCTAGTTGCAGACCGACGCTCCATCCACTGCGCCAAACCGGCCAGGGCACCACAGTTTTTCTATCCATTCATCTACTGATGGGCATTTGGGCTGTTTCCAGATCTTAGCTATTGTAAATAACACTGCTATGAACATGGGGGTGCATATATTCTTTCTGATTGGTGTTTTGGGATTCTTAAGATATATTTTAAGAAGTGGGAGTGCTGAGTCAAAAGGAAGTTCCATTTTTAATATTTCGAGGAAACTCCCTATTCTCCTTTTTTCTCTTCCTGTTTCCTCCTCCAATATCCTCTTCATTACTAGGGCCATCTAAATTCAGACAGAGAGATATGAGGGCATCTTCTGTGAGATGGGCTATATTCAGGGTCACACAAGCCCTGGGACTGAACCTCTTTTAGAGACAGTGGTCCCAGTCATGTTGAATGAGGAGGCTGGCAAATGGTCCAGTCTTATCAAGGTTTTTAATAAATGTGTTGATGGATCCAGGCTCAAGAGAGAACCAACTGTTCTTTGGAGACATTCATTAGGAGCACTCATCTTGCAGGGCCATGACTTGTGTAAAAGTATGTGTGAAAACTTCAGTTCATTTATTTAGACATTTCATTCTTCAAAAGTATTCTAGCACTGTCTGGATAAGGGAGAAACAGGGAAAAATTAAGGTCCCTTCTCTCAAGGATATAGGAATTCTCAATTCAATGTGGGAGCAGGCACATCCTCAAATACTTATAATTCATAGAGATGAGTGCTTTAATAGAGCTTTAAACTATACTAGGTGCCATAAGAGTCCAGAGGAAATGGCCATTAATTCTTTGGGGAAGGGTAGATAGTGTTAGGGAAGGCTTAAATAAGTTCAGTACTTCTGGTAAGGATTAAACTCCATCACTTACCAACTATGTAACTGGGCCAAGTCACTTGCTCCTCTGGCTTACTTCCTTCTCTGTTAAATGTAGGTATAATAATAATGGTCAGTTTTTACACACTATTTCACTAAGATCATATGAGAAGAAAACAATGATTAACATGAAATTCTGGCACCATGTGCATGTGTGAATTTAGTAATTATTTTTAACCTTTAAAGGCTATGTAATAGTAGATATGAAATAACTTTATAAATTGTTAAGCACTATACACGCGTGTTGGTAATATTATAAATCTCAACACCAAATGAAAGCTCAAGAGTTTAGTTTTCAGCCTTAGTGTTGTCACCTGGCTCCAATCCTCCCAACTTAGTTTGGTGCTGGGATTCCTCACTCCATCCCTTCACCCCATGGCTACTTTTTATTAGTTTATGTGTGTGTATGTGGGGGGCTATATGAGCAAGACTATTTCCTTGTACCCAACCCTCATCCTATTCTTAACTTCTTATCTTTTTATCCCTGGACATCAAAGGGGAACATATATCCTTCAAATCTCCCTTCCATATTCCATTCTCCCCTACTTCATTCCAGGAATTTCACCCAGTCTTTAATTCTCCTTCTTTATTTAAGCATCTTAATTCCAGCATCTGAGATGCCAAATTATCAGTTCCTAAGTAGTATTTACATCCCCAAGTATGGTGCATCTAGGGGACATTATGCAAAATAGACCTCTTGGTGATCTGCCTTAATCAACTAAGGCTGAAATATAGAATAAAGAGTTGGGTTATTCTTATGTTTAAAGGGTTCTTAGATAGGATTTGGTAATCATGCATGTTTTTTTCTAATCCACTAAATGAGCAGAGTATATGTAACCTGAGTAATTAGTATTGTATCACAGGAATCCCAAGGAAAATGGATGTTTTGGCAAAAAAAAAAAAAAATGGCAGGCTTTCCTTGCTGAGTCCATAGTTCTAATTTATAGTCAGGCAATTAACTCTCTAGCTTATTCTTGGCAGAAGTTCCCCATTCACACCTACATGCAGATGATTCTGTATGATCACATAAATGTCATATGTATGTGTATTTTCTTTCTGGATATATAAGCTCATAAAAGGCAATACCTATATCTTGTCGATTTATGTATCTTCATACCATGCTTAACCTAGTGTTTGGCACATAGGAGCTCACTTAATTGAATGAATAAATGATAGTTACTTGAGTAAATCACAAATATGCTAAGGGACACAGGATAGTTTGACTTGGGAATTCTCAAGAGACCCTTGCTATTTGGACTAAAATACTACAGGGAGTTACAATTGCCTCCTGGTGATAGGGAAGCCAATATTTTCTTAGAGGAAGACATTTATTCTACATCATAACTCTGATGGTTAGGTAACACATTGTTGCCCCAGCCTACCTTCCATAGCTACTTCCCTCTATCCTGTAAGTGGAAGGTAAATCAGCCATTTTAAAATTTCAACAATAATTAATTGAACACCTACTATACTCCAAGCACTGTGATAAGAAATGAGTTATACAGATACAAATAAGACCTAGTTCCTAGCCTTGAAGATTTTGACCTCTGATCATAGAAACAGACTTGTATTCACACACCTATAATACAGAAATGCGAATGTGCTGTGTAAGGTCAAAACGGGGATATTAATTTGATATGGGGGATATAGTTGGTTGATTGGTGATCCCCCCAAATCTATGTACAGTTCCAAACCCCTGATAACTGTGATTTTAAATTTAGGTGGGAAATGGGTCTTTGCAGATGTAATAATGTGATGAATCTTGAGATGAGATCATCCTGAATTAAACAGATATGACCTACGTCCAATGACAAGTGTCCATTAAGATAGGCAAGGAGTTCATCTGAAGATGGAAGCAGATTGTAGTTAAGCTGTTACAAGCCAAGGAACACCAGTATCCACCAAAAATTGGAAGAGTCAAGAAAGGAACCGTTAAGGGGAAGATGGCTGTGGTGTAACAGGAGCCTGAGTGTCCTTCCTCCCAGCAAAGACTGCATGGTCAGCTTGAAAAAAACAAGAGAAGTGTAGCTGATTGGACATATTTGTCTAAGAAGCACTGAAGAAACAACACAGAGACAGGTAAGAGGGGGGAAACTCCCCTAGAGCTGGTGCTCAGCTAAGAGGCCCCAGTGATATTGGCTACAAAACTCCCTCCACTTGGGAGTGTGGGTTCACATCCCCAAGCAGGGGTCCCAAACCCTGAACAGCAAAGTCTGGAAGGAGAGCCTGCGTAGTAACAGACAAGGATTCAGGGGAACTCTGTCTGCCTGGGAAGCTTCCCAGTGAGTGTGCCTACTGATGGCATCCCCTGTCGGAGAGGTTCACCCCAGGTTCTGACTCCTGGCAAAGCTGCGCTCTGATGTTTGACTCAAAAAAATGGGAGAGGGTTGAGAGCTGCACCCAGCAGTGACTTTGAAGGACTCTCTGCATTCTGAAAAGCAATGTGCAGAGCCCCAGATAGCGGCTAAGCTGTGTGACATGGGGAAAGGAGAGAGAATTATCCCACTTTGAGTGTGGGGTTGGAACCTCTCCCCAAAATGTGGAGCTGCAGGGACTGCTCCATTCTTTGGAGTGGGTGGCAGGGAAGTTTGGGGGTTTTTGACCTGCACTGAGGAGTGCTGGGAATGTGAGCAAGGCTGGGATTCTCAACCTCAGCTTTACTGAGAAGGGCTGCGCAGAGAGATCAGCATCCTGCACAGGGCTGACTTTGTAACCTCTTCTGTGGATCTGGCTCAAGGGCGCAGGGTCCTCACAGAGCAGGCTGGGTTGTTTTTTTTGTGGCATCCCATGGCATCCCCTGGGAAGACTTATATTGGAGAGACAGACCAGTGGGAGCTGAGGTTTGTGAATGCATAATGGGAAGGTGGATCCAAGCACCCTGTGAGTTCAGACAGCCAGTTAGTGGAAGGAGGGATGGAGCAGGTCTTCTCCTCCTGCAGGCTGGGAACAGTACTTTCAACAGGAAAGAGTTTGGATCAGCTCTCTGAAGTCCCAGATACCCACACTAGGTGCATTTGGTGGGGGTTGGGAGAACAGCCCAGAGCAGCATATTCCAATAGTAAGACCCTCAGAAGCTATTGTATGGGACCAGGAGGAAATGCTTAGCCCCCTCCTGTGGAATGGGCAGGAAACATTCTCAACCAGAATAGCTTTTGATCAATTCCACTGAGCCTAGGCCAGCTGAAGCTTCTCCTGAAGAAAAGGCAGCAGATTGTATCCAATCTGAACCTGCACCAGGCCACCTGAGGGGGAACTAGAGTTGGAGGATATGATACAGATGGAGGATTTTGGCTTTGAAACATAGATTAATTACCCATGATTAACTGCCTAAAGGTGTAATCTCTAAGCAAGGGTCCCACTGCTAGCCTGGCTCTACTCAAAAGACTATTTTCAGAAGACACTGGAGGAAGATCAGGCAACCTAACCGGAGAAGTAGAGTTGCTGACAGGTGGAGGTGGTCCTGAGAGAGCTTCCCACAGCTAGAACAGGATGATGAGAGCCAAACGTGGACAGCTCCTGATATTAATTGACACAAAAGAAGCTCTCAGGAGGCCTGACATCAGCATAGAAAACAGTGAGACTCAGATAATATAATCTGCCTAGACCAGGGGTGGCCAAACTTTTTGACTCGAGGGCCACAATGGGTTCTTAAACTAGACCGGAGGGCTGGAACAAAAGCATGGATGGAGTGTTTGTGTGAACTAATATAAATTCAAAGTAAACATCATTACATAAAAGGGTACGGTCTTTTTTTTTTTTTTTTAGTTTTATTCATTTCAAACGGGCCGGATCCGGCCTGCGGGCCGTAGTTTGCCCACGGCTGGCCTAGACAATCTTCACTTGGCTGGCTTATTTTACTGTTCTTTTTAAAAAATTTTAGTCCTAACTGGGTTGGCTCAGTGGATAGAGCGTTGGCCTCCAGACTGAAAGGTCCCAGGTTCAATTCTGGTCAAGGGCATGTACACACCAGTAAGAGGTGTGTAGGAGGCCGCTGATCGATGTTTCTCTCTAACTGGTATTTCTAACTCTCTATCCTTCTTCCTCTCTATACAAAAATCAATGAAAGATATTTAAACAAACACACAAACAAAAAGTGAATATATCAAACCCAGATTTGTGGCCTTTAAAAAAAATTAAATTCTTTATTGTTGAAAATATTGCATGTCTCCTTTTACCCCATTGATATCTCCACGGCCGCTCTTACCCCCCAGCACATGCTCTCACCCCCCTACTGTCTGTGTCCATTGGTTATGCTTATATGAATGCATACAAGTCCTTTGGTTGATCTCTTACTCCCCACACACCTACCAACCTCCCCTGCCTTCTGTCTGAGGTTTCAAAGTCTGTTCCATGTTTCTTTGTCTCTGGATCTAATTGTGTTCATCAGTTTATGTTGTTCATTGTAATCCACAAATGAATGAGAAGATGTGATACTTATCCTCCTCGGACTGGCTTATTTCACTTAGCATAATGCTCTTCAGGTCCATTCATGCTTTTGGGAATGGTAAGAGTTCTTTTTAACAACAGCGTAGCAAGTAGCATTCCATTGTGTAGATGTACCACTGTTTTTTAATCCACTCATCTGCTAATAGGCACTTAGGCTGTTTCCAAATCTTAGCTATTGTAAATTGTGCTGCTATAAACATAGGGGTGCATATATTCTTTCTGATTTCTTGGGATGTATTCCTAGAAGAGGGATTACTGGGTCAAATGGCATTTCCATCTTTAATTTTTGAAGGAAACTCCATACTGTTTTCCACAGTGGCTGCACCAGTCTGCATTCCCTTTCAGGAATGTACAAGGGTTTCTTTTTCTCTTCATCTTCAACAGCACTTGTCCTTTGTTTTGATAGCCATTCTGACAGGTGTGAGATGGTACCTCATTGTCATTTTGATTTGTATATCTTGGATGATTAGTTACTTTGAGCATTTTTTCATTTGTCTCAGCCTTCCTTATGTCTTCTTTCGAAAAGTGTCTATTTAGGTCCTTTGCCCATTTTTGATTGCATTGTTTATTTTCCTTTTGTTAAGTTGTATGAGTTCCCTGTAAAATTTGGAGATTAAAGCCTTATCAGACATAACTTTGGCAAATATGTTCTCACATGCAGTGGGCTCTCTTGTTGTTTTGTTGCTGGTTGTTTTTGCTGTGCAGAAGCTTTTATTTCTTGGTAGTACCATTTGTTTACTTATTCCCTACTTTCCATGCCCTAGAAGCTGTATTGGTAAAGATATTGCTACGACATCTGACTGATATTTTGCTGCCTATGAATTCTTCTATGATTTTAATGGTTTCACATCTTATGTTTAAGTCCTTTTTCCATTTTGAGTTCATTTTTGTGTAAGGTATAAGTTGGTGGTATAGTTTCAAACTTTTGCATGTATCTGTCCAATTTTCCCAGCACCATTTATTGAAGAGACTGTCTTGACTCCATTGTATACCCTTGCCTCCTTTGTAAAATATTAATTGAGCTTAATGGTTTGGGTCGATTTCTGCGGTCTCTGTTCTGTTCCATTTGTCTATATGCCTATTCTTGTGCCAGAACCAGGCTGTTTTGACTACAGTGGCTTTGTAGTTTAATGTGAAATCTGGTATTGTGATTCCTCCAATTTTGTTTTTCTCTCTCAAGATTGCTGCAGCTATGCTGAAAGCTATCCATTTTCTACACTACTACAAAAGTGTAACAGGGAACTTGGAAGGCTGATAGACCTTGAGCTTTAACAAGAGCTAAATCTATGCACCGATCTGTGGAGACAATGGTGGCTCAAGCAATTTCCTGACCTAATAGTCTCAAAGTAAATCTTTACTAATATTTACTGACCTTTAAGATAGTCTGTCTGCTACTGCATTGCCTGCCTAACTAAGGGCAAGATATGTATTCTAAAATTGAATAAAAACTAACAGGGCCTGGGCCCCAGTGAAGCCTTTCCACTAGAGAAGGGTTTTCCGCTTGGCCCCCCATAATTTCTAAATTCATATTTCTTGTCTAGTGTCTTCATTTGTGCATGGCCCTTTTCCAGATCCTGAACCCTAGTCACAAATAGATGCAGCATTCACATCTGAGGCCTCGAAAGGGACCTGGAGAAGAAGACTTGCTGGAGCAAAAAACGAAGTTCAGTGGAAAGTTGGGAAGATCACCAAAAAGGTGGGGAAATTCACTTCGGACAAAGCCCGTGCCAGCTTCAGAAGTTGCAAACTGTAAGTGGTTGGAAATATCTTTTATTCTAGCCCGGCTATAATGGGGAAGAATTTGATTAAAAGGCAAAAACATCATTGTAAATTTTAGCTTGGGTGTTCAAGGATACAGGAATTAAGGTGTCAAAAGGTACTCTCTTAAATCAGGCTCAAGGAAAACGAGTGCCCTTGTCATCTTTAACTAGGTGGGTTCTTGTTCGAACTGCATTATGCCCAATTCATACTGGGGATCAAAAGTCTATAATACCTAAGGCCCCGGATCCTCCGCCTCTGCCTCCAGTATGGAAAGGCTCAACAGCTAGAGAAAATGGGGCTAATAGTCCTTTAACAAAAGGACTCCTTAATGCTTTGTCTGAAAATTACCATATGACGCCTTGGGGCAGGCAGATTTGAGCAAAAATAACTTTGGATGCTAGTCAATTCTATGGAAAGTAGAGTATGACAAAATCTGTGAACAAAGGGCTAACATTTTTTGCTGCATTCTGGCTGTAAGTCCCAGGCAATATAAAATATCTGAAAAAAACATGAAAAGAACGCTTATTTATTAAGTCTTATCTATGTGTTATGGGTGCTTGTCTGTTGATTGTTGTTTTATCTGTCTTTGTTGTTTGATTAATTTGTTAATTGTTAGTCTATTAAGCATGCATTT
Organism: Myotis davidii; assembly: GCF_000327345.1. Classification (NCBI taxonomy): domain Eukaryota; kingdom Metazoa; phylum Chordata; class Mammalia; order Chiroptera; family Vespertilionidae; genus Myotis; species Myotis davidii. Next base: position 25,870 of record NW_006299885.1, read on the forward strand.
AACTTAATTTTATAGAAAAGAAACAGTAGATGTCCAGGCCACTACTAAATTTCCCCAGAGCAAACAGAATGTGAGAATGGGAAGAAAGAGAATATAAGTGGTACACATGGCCAATAACACAGGTTCTAAGAAAATTCCATAGATAAAGGGAGGTAACTTAAAAAGGCCCCAGCCCATTAATTACTAGGTCTTTTGGTGATCCTTTAAAATGTAAGCCCACTCCTGGGAGTGTTATTAAAAGTATCATTGCCGAAACCGGTTTGGCTCAGTGGATAGAGCGTCGGCTTGCGGACTGAAAGGTCCCAGGTTCGATTCCGGTCAAGGGCATGTACCTGGGTTGCGGGCACATCCCCAGTAGGAGATGTGCAGGCAGGCTGTATTTGGGCAAAAGGATTACTGTTTCCATAATAATGGTAATTTTTGAATAATAATGTACTGCATTCCAAGGTTGCCTCCCAAATCTTGGGGGCACTCCTGTTTTTATAAAATAAAATAAAATAATACTTTAACATTAAAGCCACTGAAAGTCAGTAAGTTATCTGTTACAGAATTTGCCAAAGAAAATGCCTTAGGTAATAATAATTGGCTTTAAAATATCAAAGTTATTAAAACATAAATAAATAAATGTAACTAACATACAGGATTTGTAATAAAGCTTTTCAGTAATAATTATAAATATATTAATAAGTAAAGTCCAGTCACTCAAGAGGAGACTAATTGCACTCTGTTAGAGGAAAGAGCCAGTAGGGTTTCCCATGGCAGCAACCTTAGATGTTACTCTAAGGAAGAATGTGGCAGTTTCAAAATTCAAAGGGCTATGGGCCTGCTCCATCCTCCTCCTGCCTTTTCACCAGCCTCATATATAGTTTTCCAAAGTCTTTGGTAACTTAAAACTTTAGAACATTGCTGAATTAAATAATAAAAATTATTAAATATCTAGGTATTTTAGAATGACAAAAATACTGAATTATTAATCTGAGTTTGCCTCATATAAAAAATCTAGAGGACAGAATTAAATCTATTAATTGAATATGTCTCGTATTTTATTTGAACTATATCTTTAAAAATATAAAAATATTATTAATCTGAGAAATGCTAAGTATTTAATTTGCCATCTAAAATTTAAGGCTTCTAAAAGTTTAAAATTCAAATTAAGTTGGAAAAAATTATATAGTTGTGATAAAATGCATAAAGTATAGAAATTCAGTTTTGAGAAAAATAATTCTTGTATTTTCTCTGGAAAAATTAGTAGTTCAAAATATATTATAGTCCTTACATGTACTATGTGTGGTAAAATTTCAACCTAGAATATAATATTTTATTGGCTTGATGAAAAAAGGATTAATTCTATGGTCTGAACCAAATTTTTAATATTAAAACTGGTTTAAATTTAATTAATGTCTTTTAGAATAATTACAAAAGGTATGTTGATAAATGTCAATCTAAGAAATACTGGATGTTTACTTTTAATTATCATTGGAAAATTAAGGTTTAAACTTTGTATAGTTTTAATAATAGAAGGCAGGGCATACATTTTAAAGGAAAAGGAGGAAAAAGTTCTATACAAATATCTGAAAGTTTATATGTACAAATTAATGACAAAAAGGAAGAATATTAGAGTAGAAATGCATTTTTAAAGGACATAAAAAGAAAGTTTGAAGATTAATTTGAAACTATGAAATTTATGAAGGTTATGTATATGATGAGAAGGAAAAAAGACGTTTTGAAAGAGAGAAATGAATTCTAAAGTTAACTATTTGCAAAAGTTGTAAATGTGGTTTAGAAATTACTCTGGAAGGAAATACAGAGGGAAACACCTTTCAAATATTTAGGAACTATAATTAAAAGTCAATGTATTAGACCTTAAAAAGTAGAAATACAAAAAGAATGGCCTTAAGACCTTAAATGACTTTTTAGAAATTATTAAAAGACATTAATTAGTTAAGACCTTATCTAAAAATATTTATGGAAGAAATGAAAAATTTATTACTCAATTAAAATGACTCAGTGACACAAGCTGTCATTTCCAGCAATTTTGTACAAAGTAGAAAATCCAACAAATTACGGGACAGACAATTATAGAATGCCAATATCAGAGGATAAAATCCCAACTTGAAAAAAAGCAAAAAAAGGGGAATAGTGGAGAAATCTCCTGTAAGTAAACTACATCAAGCCTTAATTACTTTAAATTTTTTCACTTGTAATGCTAATGGCAAGACACCCATGGAATTACACCGGTGTCAGAATAAGCCAAAAGAAAATGGTCTGGTTAAATGGAAAGATCCCGAGTCTGATTTATGGAAAGACCCCGACCCCCTGTTAACAATTGGTTGAGGATATGCTTGTGTATTTCTAGAAAACTTCTCTAAGCCCATGTGGCTTCCTGCAAGAAATATTAAACTTCAATATGAATCCGAGGGAGGAGCTGACCAGATTCATGAGGACCTTGCATCTGGAGTCGTACCCTGTACCTGCAGCTTCAGACAATAGACTACTCCAGCCACAGATAGCAGTAGCCCCAAGAATTCCTGAGAACATCTTTCTTGCCATGCTAGCAGTCATCAGTTGTGTGGTAATACTACCAGGGGCAAATGGGGAAGTATATTGGAATTATGTTCTTGACCCTCCATGGGTAAGACCCCTTACGTGGGCTGATCCCCCGTCTAATGTAGTCACCAATAATACCAAGCACCTTGGTCAACCAGGGGGACCACAGGTGGGACAAGGAAGTATCTGGGCAAAATATAATTACACGGGTGTTACCACCCAGCTTCCCTTTTGTATGACACAGAATCCAACTACTGTTCCTTTGTGTATTGAGTTAAAAAGAGGTTTCTGGTTAGCATGGACACCAAAGGAGAAGGAAGCAAAAGCCCAAATATATCTACTGTCACTACTTGTTCCTTGAAAAGGTACAGAAAATGTAACACTACTAAAACATCCCCCCCCCAAGCCATTATGTAAAAAGTTTTATGAATGGCACCCCACAGAGGAAGAAATCAATCGGCAAGACTGTTATAGTGACCAACCCACCAGCAGCAAACTTAATAACAGTTTTTCCTTTGTGGATTGGAGCCCCTATGGGTCTCCATATAGTAATAATCGTATCCTAAAATGGAATGGGACTGCATCCTATCTATATGTCGAAGCTAATCAAGCCATCTCCTGGTATGGAGGAGGATTTGTTGGATTTCAATTACAACATGATAATTGGCTTCTAAAAATTACGCAATGGAAATTACCTGCTACACTTGCACTTATTACATGGTATAGTTTTAAGTATAGCTTAGAAAATTCCATTCATACCTTATGGGGAACTCCCAATTAAGACAGCATTTGCCACCACTTGTGTATTTGATCCTTCTGTACTCCTCTCAGGCCCCATCCAGATGTGCCTTAATGCTACAAGTCATCTGTATGAGGTGTCATGCACAGGCTGCACACTATCCCATTGTACTAATTCTACGTTCCAAAAGGATTCCCTCATGATTTTAAAACAACCTGCTTTCGCTTGGGTTCCTACTAACCTAACCGAGCCTTGGGAATCTCATCAAACCTACCAACTGTTACATGACCTAGTAAAAATCTTAAAATGACAAAAAAGATTTCTTGGAATGTTAATTGCAGGACTCTTTGCCCTCATAATGTTACTTACTTCTGTGGGAATTGCTGCTTCATCCATGGTACAAACTGTTCAAACTTCTCAGTTTGTACATCAAGTTAAGGAAAATGTAACTAAGACCTTGTCTATACAAACAAGAATTGACATCCAGTTTGAGATAGAATTATCGGCACTAAAGTCTACAGTTTTGTGGATGGGTGATAAAATCCACAGCCTAGAGCAAAGAATATCCTTGCAGTGCCATTATAATTTTTCCCAGATTTGCCTG
>NW_006299885.1:29868-32126 GCF_000327345.1 Myotis davidii
AAGTGTAACAGGGAACTTGGAAGGCTGATAGACCTTGAGCTTTAACAAGAGCTAAATCTATGCACCGATCTGTGGAGACAATGGTGGCTCAAGCAATTTCCTGACCTAATAGTCTCAAAGTAAATCTTTACTAATATTTACTGACCTTTAAGATAGTCTGTCTGCTACTGCATTGACTGCCTAACTAAGGGCAAGATGAGTATTCTAAAATTGAATAAAAGCTAACTGGGCCTGGGCCCCAGTGAAGCCTTTCCACTAGAGAAAGGTTTTCAGCCTGGCCTCCCATGATTTTTAAATTCATATTTCTTGTCTAATGTCTTCATTTGTTTAGGGCCCTTTTCCAGATCTTGAACCCTAGCCACAAATGGATGTGGCATTCACACACCTATTCATTTTTTTTATTCTATATAAATTTTCAGAGAATTTGTTCTATCTTTGTGAAATATGCTAGTGATATTGTAATAGTGATTGGATTGAATCTGTAGCTTGCCTTGGTTAGTATGGAAATTTTAATGATGTTGATTCTACCAATCCATGAACATGGCATATATTTTCACTTGCATATAACTTTCGCTAACTCTTTTTTCAATGTCTTGTAGTTTTCCAAATAGAATTCTGTTACTTCCTTGGTTAAGTTTATTCCTAAGTATTTAATTTTTTTGTTGTTGTTGCAATGGTAAATTGGGTTGTTTGTTTGATTTCCCTTTCTGAGAGTTTATGACTGGTGTATAAAAATGCCACAGATTTCTGGGTATTAATTTTATATCCTGCTATATTGCCAGGTTCATTTGTTAAATTTAGCAGTTTTCTGAAGGAGTCTTTAGGGCTTTCTATGTACAGCATCATGTCATTTGCGAATAGTGACAATTTTACTTTCTCCTTTTCAAATTGGATGCCTTTTATTTCTTCTTCTTATCTGATCACAATGTCTGATCACTTCGAGTACTATGTCAAACAGGAGAGGTGAAAGTGGCCATTCCTGTCTTTTTCCTGTTATTATGGAAAATGGTTTTAGTATTTGCCCATTGAGTATGATATTGGCTATATAGGTTTGTCATATAAGGCTTTTATTATGTTGAGGTATAATCCCTCTATTCCCACATTGTTGAGAATTTTTATCAAAAAAGGATGCTGGATTTTGTCAAATGCTTTTTCTGCACCAATTGATATGACCATGTGGTTTTTATGTTTCAGTTTTCTTATGTGATGTATTATATTTATTGATTTGTGGATATTGCACCAGCCTTGCATCCCTGGAATAAATCCCTCTTGGTCATGGTGTATGAATTTTCTACTGTATTGGTGGATCTGATTTCCTAGAATTTCTGTTGAGGATTTTAGTATCTATGTTCATCAGGGATATTGGCCTGTAATTCTCTTTCTTTGTAGTGTCTTCATCTGGTTTTGGGATTAGGATAATGCCTTCATAGAAAGAGCTTGGGAGTATTCCTTCTTTATTAATTTTTTGGAGTAGTTTAAGGAGGATAGGTATTAGTTCTTCTTTGAATGTTTGTTAAAACTCCCCTGTGAAGCCGTTAAGTCTAAGGCTTTTGTTTGCTGGAAGTTTTTTATTTTATTTTATTTTATTTTATTTTATTACTGTTACGATTTCATTAGTAGTTATTGTCCTGTTCAGATATTTTGATTCTTCCTGATTGAGTTTTGGAAGCTTGTATTTTTCTAGGAATATGTCCATTTGGTCAAGGTTGTTCAGTTTATTAAAGTGGAGTTGTTCCTAGTATTTTTTGTCATCCTTTGTATCTCTGTGGGGTCTGTTGTTATTTCACTTCTTTTGTTTCTGATTTTGTTTATTTGCGTCCTGTCTCTTTGTTTCTTGGTGAGTCTGGCAAGAGGTTCATTGATCGTATTCATCCTTTCAAAGAACCAGCTCTTGCTTTTATTGATCTTTTGTATTTTGTTTTATCTCTATGTCATTTATTTCTGTTCTGAGCTTTACTATTTCTGTCCTTCTATTTACTCTAGGTTTTCCTTTTTGCTCTCTTTCTTTTCTTTTCCTTCTTTTTTTCTGTTTCTCTTCTTTTTTTATTTTTATTTTTTTATTAGTTAAGGTATTACAAATGTGTCCTCATCTCCCTCCTTAACCCTCAACATACCCCCCCTACACACACTTATGCTCCCATCCCCCTGTTGTCCATGTCCATTGGTTTGGCTTTTATACATGTATACAAGTCCTTCGGTTGATCTCTTCCCCTTACCTCCACACTCCTTCTTTCCTTCTGGGGATTGATAGCCTGATC
>NW_006299886.1:0-340 GCF_000327345.1 Myotis davidii
ATACACCATGACCAAGTAGGATTTATCCAGGGAATGAAAGGATGGTACAATATCCACCAATCACATAAATATATTGAGAGATAAAAATGACATAGTCATGTCAATTGATGCAGAAAAAGCATTTGACAAAATCCAACACGCTTTCTTGATAAAATCCCTCAGCAAAATGGGAATAGGAGATCATACCTCAACATAATAAAAGCCTTATATGACAAACCTACAGCCAACATCATACTCAATGGGCAAAAACTAAAACCATTTCATCTAAGAACAGGAACAAGACAGGGATGCCCACTTTCACCACTCCAGTTCAACATTGCACTGGAAGTGCTAGCCATTG
>NW_006299886.1:448-4041 GCF_000327345.1 Myotis davidii
ATATGTACATAGAAAACATCAAAGACTTTATAAAAAAAAACTACTAGACCTAATAAATGAATTTGGCAATGTAGCAGGATACAAAATTAACACTCAGAAATCTATGGTCTTTTTATACACCAATATTGAACTCACAGAAAGAGAAATGAAAAAAACAAACAAACAATCCCACTTACCATTGCACCAAAAACTAAAGATATCTAGGATTAAACTTAACTAAGTGGGTAAAAGACCTGTACTCAGAAAACTACAGGACATTGAAAATAGAGATAGAGGAAGACATAAACAAATGGAAGAACATACCATGTTCATGGATTGGTAAAACCATAATCATTAAAATGTCCATACTACTCAAAGCTATCTACAGATTCAATGCAATCCACATTAAAATACCAACAGCATACTTCAATGCTCTAGAACAAACTCTCCAAAAATTCATCTGGAATAAAAATGACCCTGAATAGCTGCAGTGATACTGACAAAGAAGAACAAAGTTGGTAATTATATTACCAAGCCACGGTTCTCAAAATGTCTGATACTGGCACAAGAACAGACATATAGACCAATGGATCAGAACAGAGAGCCCAGAAATCAACCCAAGCCATTATGCTTAATTAATATTTGACAAAATAGGCAAGAGCATACAATGCAGTCAAGACAATCTCTTCAATAAACGGTGTTGGGAAATTTGGTCATATACATGCAAAAAAATGAAAATAGATTACCAACTTTCACCATACAGAAAATCAAACTCAAAATGGCTAAAAGACTTAAATGTAAGATGAGAAACCATAAAAATCCTACAAGACTTCATAGCAAACATATGTTGTAGCAATATCTTTATTGATACAGCTCCTAGGGCAATGAAAACTAAGGATAAAATAAATAAATGGAACTACATCAAAATAAAAAACTTCTGCACAGCAAAAGAAACCATCAACAAAACAACAAGAAAGCCCACTGCTTGGAAGAACTTACTTGCCAATGATATTTCAGATAAGTGTTTAATCTCCAAAATTTACAGAGAACTCATACACCTTAACAAAAGGAAGATAAATGATCCAATCAAAAAATGGGCAAAGGACCTAAACACTTTTTGAAAGAAAACATTCAGAAGGCTGAGAAACATATGAAAACATGTTCAAAGTCACTAATCATCCAAGAGATGTAAATCAAAACAACAATGAGATATCATCTCACATCTGTCAGAATGGCTATCATCAACAAATCAACAAATGAGAAGTGCTGGAGAGGATGTGGAGAAAAAGGAACCCTTCTGCACTGCTGGTGGGAATGCAGACTGGTGCAGCCACTGTGGAGAACAGTTTGGAGTTTCCTCAAAAAAATTAAATATGGAACTCCCATCTGACTTGGTAATCCCACTTCTAGGACTATATCCCAAGAAACCAGAAACACAATTCAGAAAGTACATATGCACCCACAGGATGAGAGCGAAAGGATGGAAAATATTTTCTATGCCAATGGAAAAGAGAAAAAGTTGGAGTAGCAATACTCATATTGATAAAATAGACTTCAAAATGAAGGCCATCACAAGAGACAACAAAGGTTAGTACATAATACTAAAGGGATCAAACAATAAGAGGATATAACCCTGGTGAACATATAATGCATCCAATATGGGAACACCTAAATATATTTTTTAAAAACTTCTATAGGAGTTCAACAGAGTGATCAAGAACAATATAGTCATAGTAGGGGACTTAAACACCCGACTAACTTTACTGGATATATCTTTCAGACAAAAATGAACAAAGAAACAATGAATCCAAAGGACACACCAGAGCAGATGGATTTAATTGACATTTATAGGACATTCCACTCCATCACATCAGAATATACATTCTTCTCAAGTGAAAATGGGTCATTCACAAAGATAGGCCATATGTTAGGACACAAAACAAGTCTCTACAAGTTCAGGAAGATTGAAATCATATCAAGCATCTTCTAAGATCACAGTGGAATGAAATTAGAAATCAACTATAGTAAAAATACCCCCAAACATTTAAACACATGGAGGCTAACTAGCATATTATTAAACAATAAATGACTTACTAATGAGATCAAGAAGGAAATCAAAAACTTCCTGGAAACAAATGAAAGTGAACACACATTTTCAAATCTCTGGGACACAGCAAACGCAGTCTGAGAGGGAAGGAAGTTCATAGCACTACAGGCATACATCGAAACAAAAACAAAAACACAAACAAACAAAAAAACCATACTCACATACACACACAAGAAAAATCAACAATAAACTATTTAACCCTACAACTTAAAGGACTAAAAAGAGAACAAGAAAATCCCAAAGTAGAAGAAAGGAAATAATAATGATTAGAGCAGAAAAAATATCAGAGACTAAAAATACAATACTGAAAAAAAATCAATGAAACCAAGAACTGGTTCTTTGAAAGGATAAAAAAAATTAATAAGCCATTAACCAGACTCAGCAAAAAACAAAGATGGATTAATGGGGGGGATGAGGACACATATGTAATATCTTAATCAATAAAGAAATTAAAGGTTGAAAAAAAAAGAAAAAGGACTAAAGAAACAAAATCAGAAATGAAAGTAGGGAAATAAGCACTGACACCACAGAAATACAAAGGACTATAAAAAATACTATGAACAACTATATGCCAACAAGCTGGACAATGTGGATGAATTACATAAATTCCTAGAAAAATACAATCCCCAAAATCTGAATAAGGAGGAATCAGAAAACCTAAATAGATCAATAACAACTGATGAAATAAAAGCTGTAATAATAAAAAAAAAACTACCAGCAAACAAAAGCCAAGGTCTGGATGGCTTCAGAGGGGAGTTTTACCAAACATTCAAAGAAATAACACCTATACTCCTCAAACAATTTCAGAAAATCCTTGAGGAAAGAATACTTTTATGAGGCCAGCATTATCCCAATTCCAAAACCAAATAAAGACACTACAAAGAAAGAGAATTACAGGCCAATATTCCTAATGAACATAGATGCTAAAATACTCAACAAAATATTAGCAAATCATATGTAGCAATATATTAAAAATATCAGATACCATGTCCAAGTGGGATTTACTCCAGAGATGCAAAGCTGGTACAATATTTGCAAATCAATAAACATGATACATTACATAAACAAATTCAAAGACAAAAATCACATGATCATATCAACAGGTACAGAAAAAGCATTGGAAACATTCAACTCATCATATATATATATATATATATGGCTATATATAGCCATATATATATATATATATGGCTAATATGCAAATTGCCCCCTTGGGAGTTTGACAGAGAGACCAGGAGTTTGATCATTCACTATGAAATGCACTGACCACCAAGGGGTGGCACAGAATGAAGGAAGTCTTCGGCTGGAAGTCAGAAGGCCCCAATATGCCTTCATCACCAACCAGGCATAGGGACCCTACCCATGCACGCATTTGATGCACTGGGCCTTTAGTTTCTGATAAAACCTCTCAGCAAAGTGGGAATAGAGGGAGCATATCTCAACATGCCATAGGCCAAACCACAGTTAAAATCAAACTCAATGGGAAAAAACTAAAAGCATTTCCCCT
>NW_006299886.1:4104-6020 GCF_000327345.1 Myotis davidii
CTTCAGGGAACATCATACTCAATGGGCAAAAACTAAAACCATTTCCCCTAAGAACAGGAACAAGAATGGGATGTCCACTTTCACCACTCTTATTCAATAGTACTGGAAGTCTTAGCCACAGTGATCAGACAAGAAGAAATGAAAGGCATCCAAATTGGAAAGGATGAATTAAATATCTCATTATTTGCAGATGACATGATATTGTAAATAAAAGCCCTAAAGACTCCACCAAAAAACTACCATTAATAAATGAATTTGGCAATATAGCAGGATACAAAATCAGGACCTAAAAGTCAATGTTTTTTTTTGTTTGTTATACACCAACAATGAATTCTCAGAAAGGGAAACTAAATATAGCAATCCCATTTACCATTGCAACAAAAATTAAAATACTTAGGAATAAACTTAACCAAGAAGGCAAAAGGCCTGTCCTCAGAAAATGACAGGATGTTGAAAAAAGAGATAATAGAATATATAAAAAAGTGGAAGAATATACCGTGTTCATGGATTGGTAGAATCAACATCATCAAAATGTCCATACTACCCAAGGAAATCTACAGATTCAATGCAATCCCAATTAAAATAATAACGGGATATTTCACAGATCTAGAATAAACACTCCAAAAATTCATATGGAATCAAAAAAGATCCCAAATAGCTGCAGCAATTTTGAGAAAGAAAAACAAAGTTGGAGGAATCGCTATAACAGATTTCAAGTTATACAACAAAGTCATTGCATTTTAATCAAAACAGCCTGGTACTCGCATAAGAACAGGCATATAAACCAATGGAACAGAAGAGAGAACTCAGAAATCAACCCAAGCCATTACACTCAATTAATATTTGACAAAGGAGGCAAGAGCATACAATGGAGTTAGGACAGTCTCTTCAATTAGTGGTGTTGAGAAAATTGGACAGATTCATGTGGAAAAGAAATGAAACTAGACCACCGACTTATACCATACACAAGAAAATACTCAAAATAGATAAAAGACAAATATAAGTCATGAAACCATAAAAATCCTAGGAAAAAACCATAGGCAACAAAATCTCAGAAAACTCTCATTGCAATATTTTTACAGATACATTTCCTAAGGCAAAGGAAACTAAGGAGAAAATAAACAAATGGGACTACATCAAAATAAAAAGCTTCTGCACAGCCAAAAATACCATCAACAAAACAAAAAGAAAGCCCATTGTATAGGAGGAATATTTGGCAATAAAACATCTGATAAAGGGTTAATATCCAAAATATATAAAGAACTCATACAACTTAACAGAGGAAGGCAACAATCCAATTAAAAAATAGGCAAAGGACCTAAAGAGAGATTTATCCAAAGAGAACATACATATGGCCAAGAGACAAATGATAACATGCTCAAAGTCACTAATCATCTGAGAGATGCAAATCAAAATGACAACGAAGTACCATTTCACACCTGTCAGAATGGTTAACATCAACAAATCAACAAATGAGAAGTGCTGGTGAGGATTTGGAGGAAAAGGAACCCTAGTATATTCCTGGTGGGAATGCAGACTGGTGCAACCATTATGAAAAATGGTATGGAGTTTCCTCAAAAATTAAATATAGAACTGCCATTTGATACAGTGACCCCACTTCTAGGAATACAGCCTAAGAAATGCAAAGCAGCAATCAGAAAGAATGTGCTAAGATCTGGAATGTGCTATAGCTAAGATCTGGAAACAGCCCAAGTGCCCATCAGTAGATGAGCGGATTTAAAAGCTGTATAACATAAATACCATAGAATACTATGCAGCAATAAAAAAGAAGAATCTCTTAACCTTTGAGACAGCATGGAAAGACCTGAAGAGTATCGTGCTAAGTGAAATAATCAGTTAGAGAAAGACAAGTATCACATGACTGCAATCATATGTGGAATCTAAGTAACAAAATA
>NW_006299886.1:6212-15367 GCF_000327345.1 Myotis davidii
GGTGAGGGGAAGGAGGAAGGTCTGGAGGGGGTATATGGGGGAAAAGGGGGACATATGTAATACTTTCAACAATAAATAATTATTTTTAAAAAATAAAAGATTAACAATCAGACTGCAGGCAGAGGCATGTCTATGGAGGCTTTGAGTCTTTGCCTGATCTACTTCTGGGCTCAGGGCTAGGAAAAACAGACCTTTGTGCACATTTTGGTCCACTCCAAAGGTATGCAGCCCCAGCAGAGTGAGCCACATGCTGTGGATTGCTGATAGTACCTAATAGGGTACTCGGAACCAGTCATAAACAGTGTCTGATATTGTACTACACTAGAGATTGAGAATTATAGATCTACCTAATACATAAACACAAATCCAAACAGGCAGCCAAAATGGGGAGATAAAAAATCCAGGACCAAATGAAAGAACAAGAGAATTCTCCAGAAGAAGAGCTAAATGAAATGGAGATGAGAAATTTATCAAATATAGCATTCAGAATCATGATTACAAGGATGCTCAACAGCATGAGAAAAGATATAGAAACAATGAAAAATGACCAATCAGAAATGAAGAATGACATAGCACTGATAAAGAACACATAAGAAGGAATATACAGCAGATTAGGGGAAGACAAGGGTCAGGTCAGTGAGTTAGAAGACAGGGTAGAAAACATCACTCAATCAGAAAACCAAAAAGAAAAAAAAACAGGAGGACAGCTCAAGGGAGCTTTTGGGCAACATGAAACAACAATATTCATAGCATAGGACTACCAGAAGGTGAACTAACCAAGCAAGGAACAGAGAATCTGTTCAAAAAATAATGACAGAAAACTTACCGAACCTGGGAAATGAAAAAATCACATGAATTGGAGGCAAAGGAGTCCCAAGCAAGAAGAACCCAAAGAGGCCCATGCCTAGACACTTCATAATTAAAATACCAACAGTTAAAGACAAAAAGAGAATCTTAAGGGCAGCAAAAGAATAGCAATTTGTTACCTACAAAGGAGCTGCTATAGGCTGTCAGCTGATTTTTTCCATCAAAACACTATAAGCTAGAAGGCACTGGCATGAAGAATTCAAGGTAATGAAAAGCAAGGATCTGAAACTAAGATTACCATATCCAGCATGGCTATCATTCACAATAGATGATAAAACAAAGAGCTTCCATGATATTAAAAAGAAATGCTGAAAGAGTTTATCACCACCAAACCAGAACTGCAGAAAATGCTAAAGGAACTGCTGTACTGAGAAGAAGAAAGAGAGAGTGAGAGTGAGAGCGAGAGCGAAAGAGAGAAACATAGGCATAAAGAATTTAAATGGCAACAATTAAGTACCTATCAACAATAACCTTAAATGTAAATGGATTAAATGCTCCAATGAAAAGACATAGGGCAGCTGAATGTACATGAAAACATGACCCTAAAAGAGCCCCACCTCAGAACAAAAGATTCACACAAGCTGAGAGTGAAGGTATGGAAAAACTTTTTTTCCATGCAAATGGAAACAAACAAACAAATAAAATCTGGGGTAGCAATACTCATATCTGACAAAATAGACTTCAGAATGAAGGCCATTAAAAGAGACAATGAAGGTCACTACATAATACAACAAAAGGATATAATCCTGGTAAATATTTATGTACCCAAATAGGAACATCTAAATATATGTTGTTGCTGTTTTTTTAATTTCTGGAGGATTTTAAGGGAGGGATCAACAGCAATATAATCATAGGGTACTTTAACACCCCACTGACTACACTGGATACATCTTCCAGAAAAAAAAAATTAACAAGAAAACTGTGACTCACAAGGACACACTGGATCAATATGGGGAAGCATGGGGCTTGGTTGGAAAATCTGTAAGGAGGAGACTCTGAAAGGTAGGAACCTCCTAAGGGAATTCTCTGAAGGCAAAGTTCTTTGACCTTTCCAAACATGTCCGTGTATGTGCGAGCCCCCGGTGTTTACTGGAATCTTTTTGCTTAATCTTTAGATGTCCTTGCTTAAAGGACACTGCAGATACATGTGTCTTCTAAAGCATGCTTACTCTGCTAATAGTATCTAAAAGTTTACTTTGGTTCAAACTGCTGTTACAATAAAAGTCTGAGGTGACAGGTGAATGGGGATGTTTGGTTTCTCTAGCCAGGCAGTTCCTTAGCCCTCTCACAGAAATGTGTGTAGGAGTAATCATTCATCTGTCACTCAGGGTCTGCTGGTCAGCCCTAGCAGATCAGATGGATTTAACTGGCATTTATAGAACATTTCAGCACAAAGCTTCAAAACATACATTCTTCTCAACTGCACATTGAGATAGACCACACAGATAGACCACATGGTAGGACACAGAACAAGTCTCTACAAGTTCAAAAAGATTAAAATTGTATCAACCATCTTCTCAGATCACAATGGCATGAAATTAGAAATCAATTATAGCAAAAACACTCAAAAACATTCAAACATATGGAGGCTAAATAGCATGTTATGAAATAATGAATGGGTCACCAATGAGATCAAGAGATAAATTTTAAAAAGAAAAACTTCTTTGAAACAAATGGAAATGAACACACACTAACCCCAAATCTCTGGGGCACAGCAAAGCAGTACTGACAGAGAACTGCATAGCATTACAGGCCTAACTAACAGAAAAAAGAGAGGAAAAAGAAAAGAAAAATTAATAAACTATTTAACCCCACAACTTAAAAATTAGAAAGAGAACAACAAGAAAAATCCTGAGTAAGTAATAGAAGAAAGGAAATAGTAATAAAGATTAGAGCAGAAATAAATCACACAGAGACTTAAAAAAAAGGTGAATCTTTAGCCAAACTCATCAAAAAACGAGGACCCAAATAAATAAAATTAGAAATGAAAGCAATGAAGTAACATGTGACACCACAGACTTAAAAGGGATTGTAAGCAAATACTATGGTCAACTATATGCCAACAAATGGGACATTGTAGATGAAATGGACAAATTCCTAGAAAAATACACTCTTAAAACTAAATCAGGAAAAATCAGAAAACATAATTAAGCCAATACAACTGATGAAACTGAAGAAGTATTTTAAAAATTCCCAGAAAAAAAAGCTTTGGTTTGGACCAGGCTTCACAGAGGAGTTTTACCAAACATTCAAAGAAGAACTAAACCTATTCTCTTCAAACTATTCCAAGAAATCCAAGAGGAAGGAACACTTCAAACATTTTTTATGAGGTCAGCATTATCTTAATTCCAAAACCAGATAAAAATACTACAAAGAAAGAAGATTACAGGCCAATATCCCTGATAAACATAGATGCTGAAATCCTCAACAAAATACTAGCAAATTGGATCCAGCAATATATTTGAAAAAAATCATACACCATGACCAAATCAGATTAATTCCAGGGATGCAAGGGTGGTACAATATTTGCAAATCAATATACATGATACATCACATAAACAAATTAAAAGACAAAATTACGTGATTATAACAATAGATGCGTAAAAAGCTTTTGACAAAGTCCAACACCCCCTTTTGATAAAAACTCTCAGCAAAGTGGGAATACAGAGATAATACTTCAACATAATAAAGGCAATATATGACAAATCTACAGCCAACATCATACTTAATGGGCAAAACTAAAAGCATTTCACCTGAGAACAGAAACACGATAGGGATGTCCACTTTCACCACTTTTATTCAACATAGAACTGGAGCTGCTATCCACAGTGACCAGAGAAGAAGAAAACGTAAAAGTCATCCAAATTGGCAAGGAGGTACTACAATACCCCTTATTTGAAGATTGCATATTGTGCACAAAAAACCCTAAAGACTCCACCAAAAAACTCCTAGGTTTAATAAATGAATTTGGCAATGTAGCAGGATACAAAATTATCACCAAGAAATCGATGGCATTTTTAGACACCAAGAATGAATTCTCATAAAAATAAACTAAACAAATAATCCCATCTACCATTGCAACAAAAAATTAAAATACTTAGGAATAAACTTAACTAAGGAGGTAAAAGACTTGTATTTGGAAAACTACAGGACATTGAAAAAAGAGATAGAGGAACATATAAACAAGTGGAAGAATATACCATGTCATGTGTTGGTATAATTAACATCATTAAAATGTCCATACTACCCAAAGAAATCTATAGATTCTATGAAATCCCTACTAAAATATTAATTGCATATTTCACAGATATAGAACAAATACTCCAAAAATTCATATGGAAACAAAACAGGTTGTGAATAACTGAAGCAATCTTGAGAAAGATGTTGGTGGGATCACAATGAAATTCAAATGGCCTGTTTCTGGCACAAGAACAGACATATAGAACGATGGAACAGAAAGAGAACACAGAAATTGACCCAAACCATTATGCTCAATTAATATTTGACAAAGGAGTCAAGAATTTACAATGGAGCCAAGACAATCTCTTCAATAAATGAGAAAATTTTCAAAAAAAAATATTGGACAGATACATGAAACTCGGCCACTAACTTAGACCATAAATAAGAATAAACTCAAAATGGACAAAAGACTTAAATGTAAGTCTTGAAACCATAAAAATTCTAGATGAAACCATAGGCATCAAAATCTCAGACATCTCTCTTAAAAATACTTTTACCAATACTTCTCCTAGGTCAAAAGAAACTAAGGAGAAAACAAAGAAATTGGACTACATTAAAATTAAAAGCTTCTGCATAGCAAAAGAAATCATCAACAAAATGACAAGAGAGCCCACTGCATGGGAGCACATATATGCCAATGATACATTTGATAAGGGGTTAATTTCCAAAATATAAGTATCACATGACTTCACTCATATGTGGAATCTAATGAACAAAATAGATCCAGAGACATAAAACCATGGAATAGAATGTTGATTCTCAGGAGGAAGGCGGAGGGTGAGGGTGGGTGGGACAAGATTAACCAAAGAACTTCTATGCATATATGCATGATCTCTTGACACAGACAATAGTGTGGTGAAGGCCTCGGACAGTGGGCTGTAAAGTGTCAATGGGGCGATAAAACGGTACAAATGTAATACTTTCAACAGTAAATATATATTTTTAAATCCTTTTAATATGTGGATAACAGTAGGTGAAGTCTATATCTCTTCTACTGCATACTCCTACCCTCATAATTTATAGGATTTCCCAAAGCACATTTCCACATTCTACCAGCATGTCTTGGTGGTCACATGCCACTGTCCTTGCTCTGCCCACTTGAAATTAACTTCTTCATGCCTCATCCAATTTTGCTGTCAATAGGACTTAAACCTCTTCCTTATTTCCCCCAAAGACAAATCAGTTTAGACTACACATTTTAAAAAGCTAGCAAAGGCTCAAGTATATGAGAAGCACCACAGAAAGAAGCTCATGATTCTTTCAGAAATAGTAGCGCACAGTAAGATAGGCTTCACTCTGCAGAATATGGGGCACACTGTATTGTTTTTATCATTGGAGTTTCAGACAATTTTCTAAACTCCAGTGATGAAACATCCTATTATATCCCAAACTGCTAGAAGCACATACTTAACCAGAGAGCCACACATACCTTGCAAGAAAAATGTAAATACAGGTTTAATATGAAAAAAGTCTTTAACTGCTGTGTAGTTACTTTCTTGTAAATGCTCTCACTTATTCTTATCTTTGCCTTCAGGTTAATGCTGTAGATGAGGCAAAGCAACAGGTTGTGCTCTTGAGAAGCTGTGAGGAAATGAGAAGCCCATGTACAAAACCCTGAGAGCAGTGTTACCCATTTGTCTCCCAGGGCAGAATGCAGACAAAAAATCTTGATAAATACCATGCATTTTGATTAATAGGCTGGAAGAATGAGTCATGTTCCCTTTTCTGTTGGGTGATTACACCTATTCATCCCTCCACTAACAGTCAGTGATTGTTTGAACTTAACGGAAGATTTTGTACCAGACACTGAGACTCTAGAGAAAGTAAAATAAAGTCCCTGTTCAGACTGGTTTCCTTCACTTAGCATAAAGATTTTGAGAATCATCATGTTTTTTATATCAATAGCTATTCTCCTTTACTGATGGGTAGCATTCCACTTTACGGATATACCAAAGTTTCTTTATCACTTCTACTTTATTTATCCTTAATGCCCCTAATTGATTGCTCTTATCTAATTGCATTGGCTGAAATCTCTATTATAATATTGAATTGTAGTAAATGGGCATATTGCTGTATTGCTGTATTGCTGGATATGCCCTCAGTGTTTTTCAGTTAAGTAACTGAGGTACTGGAAAACAGGAGTATATGGTGTGTGTGTGTGTGTGTGTGTGTGTGTGTGTGTGTGTGTGTGTAATTATATTAAGCAAGTATCCCCCAATCACTATTTTCTTGAGAGTTTTTATTCACAACAATTAATTTTGTCAAAAGCTTTTAAAATTCACCTATGTGAATAATCTTATGATTCTTTCTTTAAACCTATTGAAAGTTAGTAATATTAGAAGATTTCTTATTACTGACAGGTTTTCATTTTTGTTTTGAGTTTCACTTGATCAGATGTATCATATTCTTCATGTAGTTTTGGAGTCTACTTGCTAATATTTTATTTAGTGCTACTGCATTGATATTCATGGAAGATATTGATGCATAGATTAATTTTTTACACTGTCACTGCTGGACTTAGGTTATTAATGTTACATTTGCTTTGAAAAGGCAATGAAGAAATTTCTCTTCATTTACAATGCTCTGGAACAATTTGAAGAGCATTGGAACTATCTGGATTTTGAAGGTTTAGAAAAATTCCCATGAAAAACAGCCTGGTCCTAGTACTTACTTTGTAGTGTGGCTCCTTAAGAGCTTTCTCTATTTCTTCCATGACAGTTGAATTATTTACATTTTTTTTCTACTGGAGACAATTATGGTAATCTGCTCAACCACAAGCCAGGCTGATGGCTGTCAGCACAGTGGTGATGGCGGGAGCCTCTCCCACCTCCTTAGCAGCACTAAGGATGTCCAACTGCAGCTTAGGCCTGCTCCCCTTTGGCAAGTGGACATCCCCTGAGGGGTCCCAGATTTTAAGAGGGCACAGGCCGGTCTGAGGGACCCCCCCAAGTGCACAAATTTTTGTGTACCAGGCCTCTAGTAAACAATAATAAGCATCAGTGTGTTCCATAAAGTAGAAATACTACAAACAACACTTTCTGATAACAATGCAATAAAACCAGAAATTTCTCTAGAAAAAAAAAAGGTTCTTCCATCTGAAAATTATAGTAACTTGTTATAAACAACTCTTTTCAAAAAATTTTAATTCTTTATTGTTTAAAGTATTACATGTCTCCTTTTCCCTCCAATGACCTCTCCCTGGCCCCTCCCCTCTCCCCCCACCCCAGCACATGCCCTCACTGCCCTATTGTCTGTGTCCATTGGTTATGCTCATATGCATGCATACAAGTCTTTTGGTTGATCTCTTACTCCCCTGATACCCTGCTTTCCCTCTGAGGTTGGACAGTCTGTTGGAAGACAACTCTTGTTGAACAGAAAAATACAAACTGAGACTTTAGACTTTCCTAAAAATCACAATAATAAAAATAATGAATATCAGATGAAAGAATATAAGATTAATTTAAAGGAGTGATCAGAAGAAAATACTTTGCATTAAAGACTTTTACAATAAAAATAAAATAATAATAATAAATTAAATTCTCAGTTCACAAAAAATACTAGAAGTACAATAAAGTAAACCATAAGAAAGCACAAGTATGGAAATCAAAACATAACGCAGTAAAGAATAAAAAATCTTTAGACCTAGTTAATAAATCATAATCCTGGTTTATTGGAAAAACAAAATAATTAGATTATCCAAGCAAAAAAATTTAAAACCTCTTTGAAAATAAACTTGAAAACCTGGATGAAATGGATAATTTCCTAGGGAAACACAGATTACCATACGAACCATGGAAAGGACAAGAGAATAAAACCTTAGAACTTGTTTCAAAAATAACAGATTAAATGGGCCACAGATAAACTTTGGGAGGATTGTCAAGCATCAAATACTGGAAAGCAATAGAAAGTAATTAAAACCATATAGAAACTCAAAGTGCATCCACCCTTCAAAAAAGAACCACATAAGGTGACACCCTTGTTGAAAAAACATTTCCCTTGAGGGCACTCCCCAGACAACAGCTCAAGAAGTGACCAGAAGTTCATTATCCAAAATACTTCTTGTTTCCTGAACCTGGAGAGACAACATTTTGGACACACATCTGATTGTTCTATCCTTCTGCTTCTTGTCCACTCTAAGAGGAGGGGTGTTCCCCACTCTTAGGATCCGGATTTCCACTATATAAAATGTTAGTTCCTAGTGAATGATTGGAAGCCTTGTTCAGCAAACTGTAGAAGTGATAGAATATAGACAATCTATTCTAAAGAACATACTCAAGTTTATAAGGTTGTCATCTGTGGACAAAACCCTGTGTATAGTTATAATACTAGAAGCTGATTCTTCAGTATGTTTTCCCCCTATATTTTATGAGTCATGGGCATGCATCAGAGCCACATGGAAGACTTATTAAAATCAGTTTCTAATTCAGGAGGTGTGGGGTGAGACCAAGCCTCTGTGTTTCTATCTAGTTCCCAGGCGTTGCTGCTGTTTGGGGACCACACTTTGAGAGCAGCTACATTGGAGCCAATGTCCCATGTTTGAAAAGGAAAAAGGGAAAGTCACTTCATAAGGTTCTGGGCATATCCCAGTGTTACCAGATGCTTCCAGGACACCAAAGACCCTTCTCTCCTCCAGAAATCTAGAGGAAAAGTAGACACATTAAAGTCTAGATTGCCTACTAAAGGGGAGTGGAGACCACAGCAGGGACTCCCCAAGGCCCCCCAAAAGAGAACTTCTTGGTCTGCCTAGAGAATGAAACAGAAACCAAAATGCAGGTCAAGTCTGGTCTCTACTGGCTAAAAGGGAGGGAAGACAGTCTGTTTCCTCTGTTTCAGAAAGAAAAAATAATATTAGGAAGTGGTCACAGCTGGCCCAATGGAGAGAGGACAGTCTGTTTCCTGTTTCCAAAGTAAAATATATTAGTATGAAGGCACACGATCGGCCAAAAAAAAAAAAATAGTATTGAATGGTCTCGCATCCTGAAAGAGACCAGCCCTTTTCCTTTTGGAGAAGGAGTTAACTGATGAAGTGTCACCCACGGTTTCTCCCC
>NW_006299886.1:15724-17151 GCF_000327345.1 Myotis davidii
ATAGCAGAATATTTACAGATACATCTCCCAGTGCAAGAGAAACAATGGAAATAGTAAACAAATGGAACTACATCAAAATAAAATACTTCTTCACAGCAAAATAAACCACCATCAAAATGAAAAGGGAACCCACTGTATGGGAGAACATATTTGCCAATGATACATCTGATAAAGGGTTAATATCTAAAATATATAAAGTACTCATACAACTCAACAAAAGGAAGACAAATTAAAAAATGGGCAGAAGACTTGAATAGACATTTCTTCAAAGAGGACATACAAATGGCCAAGGACATACAAATGAAAAAATGCTCAAAGTCACTAATCATTAGAGAATTGCAAATTAAAACCACAATGAGATATCACCTCATACTTGTCAGAGTAGCTATCATAAAAAGATCAACAAACAAGTGTTGTCAAGGATGTGGAGAAAGGGGAACAATTGCTTACTTCTGGTGGGAATGCAGATTGGTGCAATCACTATGGAAAAGAGTATTTTTTTTTTGTTTTTTGTTTAAGGAAACAAATTGCTTTCTCCCAATTTTGTCTCTAATTTATTGTGTGACCTTGGGCATGTCACTATATTTTTGTTGCAGCTTCTTAGGCTTTAAAAAGGATAATGCCTCAGTGGATAAAGCATCGGCCTGCAGACTCAAGGGTCCTAGGTTTGATTCCGGTCAAGGGCATATACCTTGGTTGCGGGCACATCCCCAGTAGGGAGTGGGCAGGAGGCAGCTGATCGATGTTTCTAACTCTCTATCCCTCTCCCATCTTCTCTGTAAAAAATCAATAAAATCATCAGAACACTCTTTGAGGTTACACCAGGGGGTAATTTTATTATCCTTTTTTAAAAAATGGAACTTCCTTTTGTCCCAGTGATCCCACTTTTGGGAATATAACCTAAAAACCCCAAAACACCAATCAGAAAAAACGTATGCATCCCTATGTTCAGAGCAGTGTTATTTACAATAGCTAAGACTTGGAAACAGCCCAAGTCTCCAATCAGTAGGCAGATGAGTGGATAAAAAAGCAGTGGGACATTTACACTATGGCATATTATGCAGCTATAAGAAAGAGGGATCTATTTCCCTTTGGAACAGCATGGATAGACCTAGAAAATATTATGCTAAGTGAAATAAGCCAAACTGAGAAAGACAAATGTCATATAATCTCACTTATTTGTGAAATCTAATGAACAAACTGAATTAACCAACAAAATAAGACCTGAAATATGGAGGCATGGAACAAACTGACATACCTCGGTGTAGGGTTGGGAGGAAGAAAAGAGATAAACCAAAGAACTGGTATACTTATATTTATATTTATATTTATATTTATAGATAGTAGTTACCTAGTGGAGGTGGTGTAAGGATTAGGATAAATTAAATTTCACCAGTAAAGAGATTTACACAATGCTTGGCACATAG
>NW_006299886.1:19711-22556 GCF_000327345.1 Myotis davidii
AATGATCAGGTGTTAGTCTCACATTATGGGAAAAGATACTCTCACAATATATTGCATTTGTGAAATGGAAAAAGACACTCTCACAATATATTGCATTTGTGAAATGGAAGCTAACTCCTTATCAAATAAAATAAATTAATCATGGGGATTTTTGTTTTCATTTTTATAAATTTAATTTATTTATTTTTTTCTATTGCCATTTATCCCCTCTATGGGTTTCTCTAGGACTATAGCATATTGCCAAATTGGATCCTAGACAAATTTACTTGAAGAGGGAGATACAAGATGGATTTAGAAACACACTTTGTCAAGCAAGGCTTGCCTGCATAACTCTGTTCTGGCCCCTCTGAAAGACTAACTTTCTGAGGATCAGAGAAGTGGTGCCAAACTGTGGGTTCCACCTCTAGGTGGGTTAAGTACCCTGACTTGGTTCCAAAGCCAGAGAGAGCTCCTCTGCTCTCTGCTGGGCAGAGGTGTGGTTATGACCACCATTGAAAGGGCTGGACCAGGGAAATATGGGGATGAGCAGTGTAAATAAATAAAACTGTGTACATATAATCAAAAGGGAGACATAATGTAATACGTGCACTTTGGGCCTTTGAAAGTTGACAGTATTCAGTTTTCTGTGTCTTTAAAGCTCTTCTGAAGCCACAGGCTTCCTGTGGAAAGAAGTTTTAGTTGCTGCTCAGTTGCAGGTTCCTTTCTTGCCAAGTTACCTGCATGACATTATCAGGACATACACAATTATCAACTTAAATTAGCCTGCTAAATTTGGTCAAGCATTTAATTAACTCACCCCTAATGCCTTGGCAGGGCCAGACCAAATGATTTTGAGGGCCTTATATGGCCCACCCCTGCTCTAATGAATAAACAGCTCATAGCTTATATTCTGCTCAGAGAGGACAGCATGATATTTACAGAAAGTAGGCACAGACTATGGCAGAACAGGCACACACACCGGAAGTCTCTTACCCGAGTAGCTGCATTGATTTTGGTCCATTGCGGCTCCTGAGGGACAGAGAGACAGGAGTCAAATAAAACAGCAACAATAACCTATTATTTTTAATTCTGAATCATGAAAGACCCTTATATTCCTAGAGCAGGTTCTACAGCCATGCCTCATTTGTTTATACGAAGCCGACAAGGTGAATGGAAAGAGAATTACTAGGTATTTTACAGAGAAATCAGGTCATTTGCCTAAAGTCACCCAGAGAGCATCTTGTTTGAATCTAGCAGACATCCAAAGCGATAAGGCGCAGAAAACGCAGGCTACACATTAACGCCCAAACTCTTCCCAGTGCCCACAATTTATTGGCTTTATGCTAAGGAACCCTTCTTTGCCAGTAACGTGTAAACTAAGTTACATGAAGTTTACAGTTCCTGAAAACTGGCTTCCCCTTAACCAAAGGCAGTCACTCTAAACCATTTCCCTTAAAATAGGATGAATTCGTTGTTAAAATGTCTTTTTTCGGGCACAGCCTGGGAACTGCAGAACTTTTCCTGAATGTGGGCTTACCTGACTGACTGATAAAAGACACAGATGGCTCCCCGTTCAAAACTGTGCGTCGGCAGTTCAGCTCTAAGAGAAAAAGAAAAGAAAAGAAAAACCTGCTTCTGTCTTCTTCTCTGTCATCTCCGCTGAGCTTCCCCACTGCAGAACAGCCCCACCTGAGTCTGTCCGAAATTCTCATGCCACAGAAGCAGAATGAAGAGTTCAAATGGGAAATGTAAGCAGGAGTTATTTGCTATCATGTGGCCCAACTGTCATTTTTTGTCAATAGAGAAAACAATTTTAACTGGACAGGGACCCCAGGGAAGTTGGTCCATTCGATTCCTTGCCGCTGGGGCTGTGTCCTCACACTCACAAGCTTCCTAAATGATAAGGCGCCTTGAGAAAGAATTCAACCTCATTCACACCTGGTGGCAGTGACTGTTGTAAAGGTAGCCATTTGGGGGAGGAGAGAGACCATGGGTCAGGGGACACCTCTGTGAGGGGACGGTACAGAGGGAGACGGGGAAAGAAGGGGAAGCCTGAGAAAGCTGCGTTGTTAGAGTCAGATGGAGAGTAACAGAATTAACCACCCCAGCACTGTGAACGCAACTCACTGGTGGGGTCCCTGGCACCCCTGCTTTTCTTTCCCGTCCAGCTCTGTCATTTCAGGGAACACACCTCTTGGGGACAAAGGTGTAGGTAGTGTCTACGGTAATAATGTGCAGTGTCTGCTTTCAGGACGATCAATTCAGAGTTAAAGTTGAAATTCTTCAAATGCTCTCTTTCCTTGTTTAGATGACAATCATCACAGCAGGGGAGACTAACTATGTAGTGTCTGCATTCAGGACGATCAATTCACAGAGTTAAAGTTGAAATTCTTCAGATGCTCTCTTTCCTTGTTTACATGACAATCATCACAGCAGGGGAGACTAACTATGACACTTAGATTGCCTTTGAATTCCCAGACTAGTAGTGAGGCGTGTTGCTTTCTGTCCCCAGCCATCCATGAGGAATAATCAGGGGCCCTGGCCTCACTCTCGGGGGACTGGGACATGCAGAGGAGCCGTGGACATGGGTGAACACCACTTCTGTTACACACTGTTATCACCTTGTTTTGAATCTGTCCTTGCTTCTTCACTGGGAAGCCCCTTAAGTGTGCTTAAAGTACGATACAAAACGGCCAACTCCTGCTTAATGTCAGTATTCTATTCCTAAAAATACAACCGTCTGTGTCAAAGTACAAACAGGGAGCTATTTCCTAACTTTAATATGTAAAGCAAAAATAATGCAATATACATCAAACCCAAAGCTCATCAATTTCTTACGGCATATATAAAATTCATCAAGCACCCA
>NW_006299886.1:22598-25863 GCF_000327345.1 Myotis davidii
TTGGTTTGTGTTTTACTTCCACTTTTAAATTATTCTTTAAGGTTATAAAAGTAGATTCTATAATTTTATTTTATTTACTTTATTTTCTTTAAATTTGTTTAGAAAAGAATACTTTTTTTGTGTTACAACATTTTTTATTTATTGACTAGAGGCCCAATGCATGAAATTCATGCAAGAGTAGGCCTTCCCTCCCCCAGCTGCTGGCACCGGCTTCCCTCTGGTACCCGGGACTCAGGCTTCACTCCGGCCAATGGCAGGCACCCGGGACCAGGCCGCCCCTCACAGCCCCGGCTTGGTCTGGAAGGACATCTGGTCTAATTAGCATATTATGCTTTTATTATTATAGATAGGTCTTTCTCCATGTAGAGTGCACACATTTCTTGCCAAGTTTATTCCTGAGAATCTCACTTTTTGTGTTGCCATTCCAAATCAGAATTTTTCCTTGAAAAAAGAGTTTTCTAAAGAGTTTTTATTTTGTATGAAGGAATAAAAAAAATTAATACATTAATTTTAAAACCATCTAATTTACTTATTTTAGCATTTCTAAAAAATACTGTTTTATTTCCTTTTGATTACCTTGGAATTTTTAGGTTGATCATAGACTTGGTTGCAAATAATGATACTTGATTCCCCTATTTCCAAATATATACCTCTTATTGCTTTTTCTTGTTTAATTACATTAGTTGTTACCTTTTATTTATTTATTTTTAAATATGTTTTCATTTGTTTTAGAGAGACGGAGAGAGAGGACAGGGAGAGAGAGAAATATCAATGGGCTGCCTCTTGCAAGCCCCACCTGGACTGGAGCTGGAATCCCAGCGACCTCTTGGTACACAGGATGATGGTCAACCAACGGAGCCACCCGGGGCCGGGCTGGTTGTTATCTTATAAAAAGTGAGCTAATGTGCGTTTATTTTCCCAAAGTACTAACAGGGAGCTATTTCCTAACTTTAATATGTAAAACAAAAATAATGCAATATACATCAAACCCAAAGCTCATCAATTTCTTACAGCATATATAAAATTCATAAAGCACCCATTCAATTTTGCTTTCAATACAAGAAATTTAAAACAATGCTTTTCTGCATACCAAAAAAATACTTTTGGTTTATAAAAAAATCCTGTTTAGATGCCCTAAAATTTAGGGCATCAAAAAATCTTATCATTAACAGTGATGTTGGTTATGGACATTTAATTCATTTATTTTCAAGTCCGGGTAGTACACTTTGTTTAGCCTGTGATTCTGACTGTTTCCCCCACTATCCATCCGTTGTGGCCCCCAGCGCCACCATCATTGTCCTGTTTCAGCGATGGGGGAGCCAGGAAGTAGGGTAACCTGTGTGAGATCACCCGGCAGTGAGCGGCTGTGACTGGGCCATGGCCTCTAAAGCTCCTCGGTGTCCCCTTACCTGGCAGGCGCTGCCAGTGGGGCTCTGCAGCCTCAGGAAGAAGCAGGTGGGCACGCAGGAAGCCAGGCAGATGCTGTTACACAGGGGCCCTCTGCAGATCCAGCATTTCAGGACACGTGGCTTTCCAGAAGCAAGGAGAAAGGGGTTGCTGAGCACCCGGTGGCCCCCTTAGACGGGGGACAGGCCCTCTGGATGGGCAGGAAAACTGTTGTAAACAAGACCTGGAGACCAGCGAGCGGCCCTTGCTGGTCCCCCCCTTAATGGGATGCTTCCTGTCAGAGCCTGCCAGTGGTCAGGCACCTCCCATTTCCTTTTTATGATGTGTTAAATAAGCAGTAGGTGGAGGAAGAGGCTATGTAGGCAGTGAGGGACCCTCCTCCCCCATCAGAAACAGCCCCTGTGACATAGGAGTTCCCATGGGGCACGTCCTCCCCAACACTCTCCTCAGCACCCTTCCCAGGAGCACCTGCCTAGCCCTACTCCCCAAGCCTTTCTCTAGGCTCTGCTTCTAGAATGTTCCTGCTCACTACGGACAGACAGGCACCGCTGGTCCACAGTGGGCCTGGAAGACCAACTCTAAGGATACGACTTTGATGGGCTCCCCAGCCGCAGGTGCTGGCTGCCCCCTCTCTGCCATTGGACAGAGCAGCCCGTGGGGCTCATAAGGACTGGAGTGTTATGATGGGCACCTGGGAGCAGGGCTGTCCTTCCTCTGTTTGTCAACTGGCCACACATTTAAGGCTGGAGCAGTGAACACAGAACAATTACCCTGCAAAGCTAGATGGAGAACACAATATGGGCTTAGGCTCCCACATTCTGTTGGTGAATTCCAATAGTTTTATTTGGAATATTTGCAAATCAAGGAAGCTCTTCTTATAGGTGCTGTTTTACACTGATTATTAAACAAGAAATTGATTTATAGCACCAAGGATTTACATAAGTGAGGTCAGAGGGCCTAACCTTGAACTAGGAGGGGGGGCGGGGGGAGTCCTTTAAAGCACAGCCTGAAAGAACACTGTACTAGCTGGAATGGTGGATTGAAGCTGTTTTATAAGAAGAAGATGCCGGTGCTAGAAAGTTCAGACAATGGTCAGAAGTCCGTAACTAGGAACCTCGTAAGACTATGGTCAGAAGTCCGTAACTAGGAACCTCGTATATAGAGGCATATGGGAAAGTCAATGTCATCATTCATTTTCCACACATTTGCTGATCCCATTTTACATGCCAGGCACTGTGTTACCTACTGGGGACAGAGATGAAAAGGTCAGACTCAAAGGGAAAACTATTGAACCTCTATAAGAATATATGCTTCAAATTGATGAGAGCACGTTTTGAAAATCAGATTGGGGATGTCATAATGTTCGCAGTGAAAATGGCACTAGCTGTTAGACCTCAGTTCAGCAACATCAGTACTGGCTTAGAAAAGAATTCAAACCCAAGACTGAAGTTATAAGAAAACATTTATTTAGGGACATATAAGTAGAAGTGAAGTGAGCCGTAGAAGAAATGGGCTCAGAATACAAGTTACATAGACAAAAGAAGCATCCTTGGAGATGCAAAAGAAGGACCTCAGAGACTAGAGATGCACCCTGAGAGAGGAAAGAAAAGAATGGGAATAGGCAGGGTGTGCTCCGTGGAGAGAGCCATGCGGGGTCCTCCTTCCTGAGGGCTTTTATCTGGGGCTTCAGGGGAGGATCTCAATAGAATCTTCATCAGCTTTCCAGGCATATCTCCTCAGGGTCCTGGTCTCAACTGGTTGTTGGTGCCTAGCAGAGGGTCATTAGTCAATGCAGCTGGTCCTAATGTCAGCCATAGCTCGCTTGCCTGGTTTTTCAGCTTTGCTGGGCCTATAGCTG
>NW_006299886.1:26585-27975 GCF_000327345.1 Myotis davidii
AATCAGCCAATCAGGGGAGTATGCAAATTAACCCAACAAAGATGACGGTTAATTTGCACACATAGGTTCCAAGCAGCAGAGCGAAGCCTGGCAACGACGCAGGAGTTCTGCCCCATCCCACTGGTGGAGGGCCTCTGGGCCTGCTTGGTCAGCGCTGCCTCTGGGTTGGAGGAGCAGACACACAACCTGCAGGGGGGCGGGCAGCCAGCAGCCCCAAGACCCGACTCAGCGCCTGGGTTGGAGAAGCAGAGACACAAGCCCTTAAGGAGGCCCGGTACACAGCCGTGGAGGCACTGGAGCCACTGGCGTCAGAGTAACAGAGACACAGCCCGCAGGGGGTCCAGAACCCAGCTTCCCCAAGCCCCGCCTGGGTGCTGGGGTTGGAGGAGCAGAGACACAGCCTGCAGGCGGGTCAGCACCCAGAAGCCCCAAGCCCCACAGCAAAAGCAGGGCTGGAGCCACTGAGGTCAGAGGAGCAGAGACAGAGCCTGCGGGGTGGGGGGGCACCCAGCAGCCCCTAACCCTGAGGCCACAGAGGCACTGGGGCCACTGGGGTTGCAGCAGAGACACAAACTGGCAGGAAACCTGTGGAAAGGGAGATAAACTGTCATAACTTTATCTCCCTTTCCACAAGATGAGAAAACTGACCCTGATTTATTTAGTGATATGGCCCACACCTTTCTACAAGCACAGGGTATGTTATGATCACTCCCAGGAAGGTCTGGTCAGAATACTGTCTACAGGGAATAACACTACTGTGGCAAATCATCTAAGAGAGGAAACAAGCTTTGGTTGGGTTTATTCTGAAGGTCAGAGAACAGGCCACTCCAACATATGCCATGTTGTTATATTGACGATCTTGACCTGCAGATGCTTGAAAAACAGCAAATGCACTGAAGTCTCCTTCTCTGCCTAAAGTCGGACCCCCCAAAAGGTTCCCTTGATGGGAAAAGTGCCATCAGCCAGTGAAGACTGACTCCTGTCACAGGACAGGAGACTAGAAGTTGACATCACACCCAAACTTTGTTACAAACTATCTCCCCCACCCCCATTCATCTTTCCTAAAAACCATTTACTCTCCTCTAAGAGGCCTACATCTCCTGTCCCCTCTCCCTATGGAGAAGGTATTTAAATCTGGATTCTAAGCGACCTTGGGAGTTACTCATTTTTCCCTGGGATCTCCCACATATACACTAGGTACATATGTTAATGAACTTTTGTTTTTCTCTTGGTTATCTGTCTTTCATTACAAGGGCCTCTGCTAAGAACTCGGAAGGGTAGAGGGAAACTATTTTTCCTCCTCCATAATTCTATCTTGGGAAATCAAGTCCTGGGGCTGAACAGTGAGTTTGGCTCAAGTGCCAAGCAGTCCTGGCTGAGGGGATGCATG
>NW_006299886.1:28282-29195 GCF_000327345.1 Myotis davidii
ATCAGACAGGCAGGAGAGAGCAGTTGGAGGATCAGACCATCAGGGGAGAGCAGTTAGAGGGATCAGGCCAGCAGGGGAGAGCAGTTAGGGGGATCAGACCAGCAGGTAGGTGAGCAGTTAGGTGCCAGCAGCCCCGAGGGGTCCTGGATTGGAGAGGGTGCAGGCCAGGCTGAAGGACCCTCTGTTCCTGTGCACAAATTTCATGCACCGGGCCTCTAGTAGGCCATAATGACCTAATAACCGGTCCCTATGACACCCACTGTGGCCAGCGAACCACCTGATCAGGGGGTGGGGCCGGCAGCCAACCTCCCCCTTGCTGGCCTGTCCTTGATTAGACTCTCCCACCCTGATCAAGAGCCAGGCCTGCCAGCCAAACACCCCCTTCTTTCCCCCTCCATCAGCCCACCCCACCATGATAGGCTTGCAGCTCCTACCCTGGCCAGCCCACCCCTGATCACACACCCCCACCCCAACAGGGAGTGAAAATTCATTTGGGCAACCCCAACCTCCTGCAGCCCCTCTCCCTGGTTGGCCATGCCCCCAATGAGCCCCGACCACCCTGATCAGCCTGCAGCCCCACCCCCTAGCCAGCCCCACCCCTGATCGACACCCTACCTCAATAGGGGGCAGGGCTGGCTGGCCAATATCCTGCAGCCCTCCTCCTGCCAGGCCTCACTCCAGATGGGCCCTCCCACCCCAATCAAGGGCAGGGCCGGTTGGCCAACGAGCTGTGGCCCCTGCCCCAGGCCGCTGGCCCCCAATCGGCAACCCCTCCACCAACCCCACTAGGGCCGGGGTTGGCCATGGGGAAGGGGTTGTGAGTGGTGGGCCGGCCCTACCCCCAGTTGGCCACCCCAACCCCAATGGGGAGAAGGACCCACCAGTCAATCACCTGTGGGCCCTCTCACCCAGC
>NW_006299886.1:29363-31973 GCF_000327345.1 Myotis davidii
TGTTCTTTCTTTGTCATCTCCCAGGAGATCAACCTTAAGTCCTTAGCTGAAAAAACTGCCATGAACCATGTAAATAAGCAAGGATCCAGGCTGTTTATAAAAGGGGCTTTTATCGGATTCCCAAATCAACCTTAATTCGTTAAAGCTTTCTGGTAACATCCAGAGTCTAGGAGTGTTTCTCTCAACCATGACAGTCCAGTCAAAGTCTTGGTTAATAAACCCAGCTTCTAACTGTGTCCTGTTATAAAGAGTACAGATTCCTAGATACTACGCGGAGCTCCCCAAAGTGATCCTGCCAATTTACACTTTTGTAAACATTATGTGAGAGTTCTGCTCCATATCCTCAGAAGTTTCTTAAAGTTCTCTCTATATAGATTTTTTTTTACACAATTGTAGCTTCATTCTTAGGCATTTTATTTTTGTTACTTTAAAAAATCACAAGTTGTTTCTAATTGGCTATTGTTTGTATGTTAGTTAACTTTTATGGTTTTTATTTAATGTTGAACACAGTTCTTCTCCTATCCTCAGAAGTTTCTTAAAGTTCTCTCTATATAGATTTTTTTTTACACAATTGTAGCTTCATTCTTAGGCATTTTATTTTTGTTACTTTAAAAAATCACAAGTTGTTTCTAATTGGCTATTGTTTGTATGTTAGTTAACTTTTATGGTTTTTATTTAATGTTGTACCCATCACATTTGTAATTAGAAAACTTAGCAGTTAATTCTCTTGATTTCATAGATGATGAGATGATAATTTTAGATACATCTTTATGTTTCATAAGCATGCAATTTCATTTTATTGCATACAGTCATACATCTCTTATCAACTGGGATCCATTTTGAGAAATGCATCCTTAGGTTATTTCCTCATTGTGCAAACGTCATAACATGCACTTTTATGAACCCAAAAGGTCATCCTACCACACCCCTAGGCTAAATGGTATAGCTTATTGTTTCTTTACTATAAGCCTGTACAGCAGCATTCTGTACTGAATACTCTAAGAAATTATAACACAATGGTAACTACCTGTGTATCTAAACATAGGAAAGGTACAGTATATGTGTAGTACACTGTTCTTTCATATGCAGTGCAGTGAGTTTGTTTACATCAGCATCACCAGAAACATGTGAGTAATGCGTGCACTACAATGTTACAACAGCTATGGCATCACAACAGCTATAATGTCACAACAGCTACGATGTCATTACGTGATAAAACTTTTTCACCTCCAGTGTAATCCTGTGGGACCACCATTGTATGTGCTCTCTCTCATTGACTGAAATGTCGTTATCCGACACATGATTGTATTTCCTTCAGAAAAAAAAACACATTTAAAATAGTGTTAATGGTGAACATTTTAAACCTCCAAACTTCATTAAACCTTCAAAATCTTTATCAGAATATTTTTATGATAGAATACACTCCCTGAGGAACATTTTGGTTCCATCTTTTCACAGCTGTTCCAGAGCAAAAAGACGAGATGAAGCATTCAAATAACTGAAGGGGGTCCTTCAAGACCAGAGCATAGAGGAGAAAAAACCCTGTAATGAAATGAGGAGAACAATCCAGGAAGTAATCATATTTAGCCGTGTCACATAAAAGGGGTAAGGGGAAGGGAAACCGAAAAAAACAACAAACTGATGATCACAGCCCCAGGACACAGACCCACTAAGAGGGTGTGATTTAACTCCAAGACCACACTACCCCTCCCTCACACCTGACCACCACATTGACAGGGCTCTGGGATGGCAACAGTAAACTGAAGCTGCAGGAACTATGAGGGACAGGCTCTATTTAAGAAGGAGTCCTTTAAGAAGTACAAATTGGCAGTTACAAAGCAGTCACAGGGATGAAAAGCACAGCATAGGAAATATAGTCAATAATATAATAACTATGTATGGTGCCAGGTGGGTACTGGATCACATCCTAAGGTATACAGGTGTTTAACCACTATGCTGTACACCTGAAACTAATATAATATTGAATGTCAACTGTAACTGAAAAAAAATGTAATAAAGTATTCAAAGCTTTACAAAAGGGGGTCCTTAGGGAACCCCACAGACAATAGGTGAGACAAAATTCTACAGGCCTATTGACTTTAGTTCCTAATATCTGTTGAATCACATCCAGCTTTCAACATTACAAGGCCTAGTAATAGGCAGGAAAAATACACAGTCTGAAGACACAAAGCAAATATTAGAGCCACTCAGATATGACACAGATTTTGGAAATTTCAGACACAGAATGTGTGTGTGTGTTTGTGTACACACACATATATGAAGAGATTTCTTTATTATAAAGGATATTTATGTATTATAAAAAATTGGCTCACATGATTTATTATAAGGAATTGGCCCATCTGATTATGGAGTTAATAGTCGCAAGTTCCAGTCAGCACACCAGAGACCCAGGAGAGCCAGTGGTGCAGTTCCCACCTGAAGACATTCCATTCAAGACTCAGGAAGAGCTGATGTTTCAGTTCAAGTCCAAGGCCTTTTCCTGAGAGAAAATATTTAAAGGAAGGATGAGTTAGGGGAAGCAAAGAAACAATGAATTTCTGTCACAATAGTGAAGGCAGGCATAGGATAGCTGCAGGAATTGGGCTGTTC
>NW_006299886.1:32091-39426 GCF_000327345.1 Myotis davidii
CTTTATCATTCTGTTTGATATTATCGGTGGGACTTTTGCTGCTGCATCACTTTGATGTCAGAGATTTTACATCAGGTTTATATTTCGTGACTTTCAGAGATATGCATGAGCTACTACTTTCATCTGTCAGGCTACTCCTATTATTAGACTTAACAAAATTCATCACTGAGAACAAAAATTCACAATTGTAAATGGAAGATTATAAGAGAGGGTTTCGCGTGCCAGCCAAAGTTACTGGCATGCCATGTTTGGCACGCGTGCCAGGGGTTGCCCACCCCTACCTTAGACGGTCAAATTAAAAAATGAAGCCCTAACCTGTTTGGTCAGTGGATAGAGCGTCGGCCTGCAGACTGAAGGGTCCCAGGTTCGATTCCAGTCAATGGCATGTACCTTGGTTGCAGGCACATCCCCAATAGGGGGTGTGCAGAAGGCAGCTGATCAATGTTTCTAACTCTCTATCCCTCTCCCTTCCTCTCTGTAAAAAAATCAATAAAATATATTTTTTAAAAAATGAAAGCAGTTAACACAATAGCCATCTTGTGTGAATGAATCAAAATGACACCTATTTCTTTTTGTCAGATTGGCAAAACATATTTTTTGTAATTAGTTTGTGTGTACAATGAGATAAAAAACGTTCAAAATTGTTGCCCTGGCATAAAATTTCCTGAAGGGTCTGCTGCCTTTTGTTAAGCCTCTAATTCTGGTTGTGCTGGTCAGGATAAAAATAATAACAGTCCCGTGCTCTTGTTTTTCCTGTTTCTCTCACTAAGGCCCCAAAGTGCACACAGCATAGGTTCTGACTCAGGAAGGCCTGGCCCCGGTGCTCCCTCCCACTTCCTGCTTCTCCACCCACAGCAGACAGCCGCTTTGCCTAGGGCAGTTCTTAGCTGAGTTTTTGGTCACATTTTGTTGAAAAATATAGTACCAGCAATGTCTTTCTGTTCCAATGTCTACCGTGTTTTATGGGAATTCCTCCCGTCAAGGCCCCTAGACGCCTACAATGTGTCAACCCCAAAAGAAAAAGCCAAGAACTCACAGGAGGTAAGTCTCTGAGTATATCTGTGTGTTGTGTGTATTTGTGTTTGTGTGTTATGGCTGTATATATTTTGTGTATGTATGTTTGTGTGTGTGTGTTGTATTTGTGAGTGTATGTGTGTGAGTTGTGTATATTGTGTTTTTGTGTGTGTTATGCTTGTGCGTATTTATATATTTGTGAGTATAATATGTGGGCG
The DNA here is from genome assembly GCF_000327345.1 of Myotis davidii. Lineage (NCBI taxonomy): Eukaryota > Metazoa > Chordata > Mammalia > Chiroptera > Vespertilionidae > Myotis > Myotis davidii. The sequence continues at coordinate 33,324 of NW_006299886.1, forward strand.
CTGTGTTTGAGTGTATACAGGGTGGTGCAAAAGTAGGTTTACAGTTGTTCATATGGAAAATAATAGAATAATTAATAAGTAATACAAGAATAAACTGTTTAGAGTACTCATAACCATAAATCTACTTTTGGCCCACCCTCTTTGTGTGGCTTGTGTGTGTTGTGTTTTTGTGAGTATTGTGTTTGTGTGTATGCATGTGTGTTGGGTAAATGTGTATTTGTGTGTTTGTGAGTGTATGTGTGATTGTATCGGGTGGTATATGTTGTGTTTTTGTGTGTGTTATGTTTGTGTGCATGTATGTGTGTTGTGTATATGTATGTTTGTATATTTGTGAGTGTATGTGTTGTGTTTGAGTGTATATGTGTGGATGGTGTGTGTCATGTTTCTATGTGTATGTTTGTGTGTATGCATGTTTGTTGTGTATATTTGTGTTCTATGTCTGTGGGTGTATGTGTACTGTGTTTAAGTGTATGTGTGAGTGCTATATGACATGTTTTTGTATGTGTTATGTTTGTGAGTGTATGTGTGTGTTGTGGCTGTGGTTGTACTGTGTGAGTGGTGTGTGTGTGTTGTGAATGTGTGTGTCTGTGGTATATTAGAAAGGACTGTGACTAAAAAGTCAGGAGAACTTTGTGCGCCTGTGCCCTTCGCAAACTCCCTGCTTATATGGGGAAGATGCTTCCGTGAGTTTTACTTTCTCCGTGTGGTGTAGCTTCTCTGTGTTCCATGTCAGAGACAAAACCACTGAGTGAGGCAAAGGTGTGAGGCGCTGTTCAGGGCTGGATCTAGGGACTTGCAAGTCAGGTGTCCCCACACCCAGGACCCTTCATCTGGAGAAGGTCCCTGACTATGAACGTATTTAGGTGTCCTGTGTGTCCCAGCACAGAGTCCTGGGACCTCGCACTTTCCTTCCCAAACCCAAACACCAGGATGGACTCCTGGAACAGGGAACAATGTTAGTCCCTGAGGTGAGGCAGTGCAAGTGGCAGCAAGGCGCACTGCCCTCTTGCCTGAAGGATGACGGGAGTTTCTGGTGGGTGATAAGGCCATCTTTGCAAAGGCTAGGACTTGCAATAGAAAATGTCATAAAATGTGCCAGAATGTTAAAGGGACGACAGGACACCTAGTTCAGGCCCAGCATTCACACTTAGGGGACACTGAGGCTCAGGCAGTGTGACCTTGGAGGTGGACCCTGAGATCTCCTGGCTCCAGCAGGACTGTCCTGGAGCCATGAAGTTCCTGTGCTGAGGTTATTGGCCTCCTCAGCACAGCACCCGGCCACCCATATCTCAGCCCTCTGCCATCCTCACTGCCAGGCCTTCCTCAGGGATCATCCTGGCACCAGGACCTCACTGCACCCCCAGCCAGCCCCTCACCACAGTGTCCTGCTCCCACCTTCCTGAACATTCTGGCTACACATCCTTCCACTGCTCCTGGGACACAGTGTCAGACCTGCTTCTGTGTCTCTGCTCCTTTCTCCTCCTCACATGACAGCTCCAGGACCTTCTGTCCATCCAAACGCCATCTGTTCCTCAGGCTGCAGGCCATCTTACCTTTTCCATAAAATTGCTTAAACTCACAATGCAGACTACAAAGCGGAGAGAGGAGAGAGAGAGAGAGAGAGAGAGAGAGAGAGAGAGAGAGAGAGAGACAGGGCCCGTATTTCTGGAGAGAGAGAGAGAGAGGGCCCCTAAAGGAGATAGTGTCTCAGACCTTCCTCTCCTCACTCAAGCCATACCTCTCCCCCAAAAGCAATGTAAAACACTTCCTTCTGACAAGAGAAAGTCAGGTGCCCCTGAACTAGTTGAAAAATCAGACATACTATTTTCTCTAGGTGGAGGAAGAAGAATTCGAGGTGATTGACCTGGACAATCCCTCAGGAGCAGTGGCCCAGCATCCTAAACAAGACGTGTCTGGAGGTAAAATGACTTCCTAGTGTACCTGAACCTGAGGCAGCTGTGGATGGTGACTGTGATGTGCAGGGTGCCCTTGGAGAGGCAGCAGAGTTCAGCCCAGTCAGAGCTGCACCAGCAGATAGCCCTTGGGTGGGGCCTTGCTTAAACTCACCTAATAAGAGAGAAAGGCCCCCAACAGGCACAGTGAGAGAAAGGTGCGGAAAAGAGGAGAGAGCGAAGAAAGAGAGAGAGAGAGAGAGAGAGAGAGAGAGAGAGAGAGAGAGAATGTGAACTAATTCTGTACTCAGAAATTACCCAGGGATACCTGTACTCGCCTTGGTGGGGGCTTGCAATCCAACAAACCCTATGTTGGTGCTTGATGGTTCAAATGTGGGAGCACTGGGGGTCAGAAAGACTGCAAATCACCATGTGAGTGAGTGGCTGCCTTAGAACGGGGCTGGCCCTTCTCAAGGGGATCTCCCCCGAAAGCTCTTGCATTGGGGTCAGGTACTTAACAGTCATGGGCTCAACTTCATCATTATCTCACGGAGACAGAGTTTAGGAGTTTTCGAAATCTATCCATTTTCCTGGCCAGGATAATTTATTTATAATTTATCATGTATTTGAACACAAATGATTTTTATACTATATGGACTTCAATGGCCTAAGCCAGTGGTCGGCAAACCACAGCTCGCGAGCCACATGCGGCTCTTTGGCCCCTTGAGTGTGGCTCTTCCACAAAATACCACATGCGGGCGCGCACGTACAATGAGATTGAAACTTTGTGGCCCATGCGCAGAAGTCGGCTTTTGTCCTGGGTGAGTCTACTTTGAAGAAGTGGATTTCGAATAAATGGGGGGCATAGGTTGGTGTGGGCCACAGGAGAAGCAGCGCAGGGGAGGTGCGCTCCATTCATGCACAAGTTGAGGATGGGAGGGTTGGAAGGGTTCAACCTCAGCGAATGTACCTCAATCAGATTGAGGACATTTTCAGCAAAGGCCAGTTTAGGAGTACCCTAATTAAGTTAATAACAATGTACCTACCTATATAGTTTAAGTTTAAAAAATTTGGCTCTCAAAAGAAATTTTAATCATTGTACTGTTGATATTTGGCTCTGTTGACTAATGAGTTTGCCGACCACTGCAGTCTAACCAATTGAACCACCTCGGCCAGGCTATGAGGTAAAGTTAGGGCTCTATCATTGAGACACATCAATGTCTTCAATGTGGAACAGACTTGGAAACCAGAGCTGCCATTTGGGACCTTTTTCTGTGCTCTGGGTCTGTGATCTCAAAGGCCAGGAGATGGAATTTTCTTTCTGTCCTTCAGCCCCAGTCATTTCTAAAATTTTAACATTAGATTTTTAAATATTAGTTGGCATCTTCAAGTCTTCTCTTGACCAATAGTTCCTATATTCATCTGGGTGGGAACATTTGGCCCAAATTTCAAGGATATAGACAAAGAATGTGACCTCATTGTGCCTCTGTGCTGTTGAACCCGGGATCTGGTTGAAAGTTCCAATATTCACCATATTTCTTGTTGGGACAGCTGAAGGAGGTGATGTGGTCAGTCACTTCAGGGACAAGACATAGACACAGACCCACACACTTCTATCTTCATCACCCAGGGCTACCTAGGAAAGCTCAGGATCTCATATTCATGAAGGGCTGGTTTCCACCTGGGTGAGAACCGGTGACCTTGAGAAGTTTCAAAACCTGTAGATAAAATGTGGGATTCTACCATATGATCCAGCATTTCCACTTCTGGGTATATGGCCCAAAGAAGTCAAAGCAGGGACTTAAATAGTCATGTGTACACTAATGTTCAATGCAGCATTATTCACTATAGTGGATAGTGGGGAAAACTCATGTCCATATATAAGAGTTAACAAAATGTGGCCCATCCATATAATGGAATATTTTTCAGCCCTGAAAAAGAAGGAAATTCTGACACATGCTATAGTATGGATGAACCTTGAAAACACTATGTCAAGTGAAATAAACCAGGCACAAAAGGTCAAATTTGCAGGAACTTATTCTAGGTCCCTAGAATAGTAAAATTCATTGAGACAGAAAGTAGAGTGGTGGTTAGCAGGTGTTTGGGGAAGGGAGGCATGAGAAATTATTGTTTCATTGCTACAGAGTTTCTGTTTGGGGTGATTTTAACATTAAATTTTTAAATATTAGTTTGCATCTCCAAGTCTTGAGATGCATGAGTGGTGATTGCACAAAAATGTGAAGGTATTCAATGTCACTGAGTTGTACATCTAAAAATAGTGAAAATGGTAATTTTAGCTTATGTATATTTTACCACAATAAAACAAAAAGAATGGAATGTGAGCCCAGAGCAGGTATTAGGTACAGATGTTAATCTGTCCTTCCTCAGAGGACAGTCTGCCCTGAGGTCATGAAGCAGACCCAGGAGTGAGGCTTTAACCCCAATCCCTCTGCTTTCTCTTGATGCATCTAGATCTGAGGGAGAAGGAACAGACCCCAAAGAGGCTGAGGCTCATCCTGGTGGGGAAGACTGGAAGTGGGAAAAGTGCAACAGGAAACAGCATCCTTGGCCAGGAAGTGTTCCAGTCCAAGCTCAGTGCTACACCAGTGACCAAGACCTTCCAGAGAGGGAGCCGAGAATGAGCTGGGAAGGAACTTGAGGTGATTAACACCCCTGATATTTTGTCCCTTGGAGTTCCACATGAATTGGCAGGTAGGGGCTCCTCGGAAGCCATCGCCTTCTCCTCCCCGGGACCACACGCGGTGCTCCTGATGACAGAGCTGGGTAGGTTCAAAAAGGAAGACCAGTTGGTGGTCAGGCGCCTTCAGGAGGTCTTTGGAGTGGGAGTCCTGGCCTACACCATCCTGGTGTTCACCCGAAAGGAAGACCTGGATGGTGACTCTCTGGATGGGTATGTGAAAGAGACTGACAACCGGGAGCTTGCTACCCTGGCCAAGATTTGTTCCATGCGCCACTGTGGCTTCAACAACAGGGCAGAGGGGGCAGAGCAGGAGGCCCAGTTGAAGGAGCTCATGGAAAAAATAGACATGGTCCTGTGGGAAAATGAAGGCCATCATTACAGCAACAAGGCTTATGAGTTTTCCCAGCAAAACCTTCATCTCACAGAAGTGCAGGAAGGCCATATAATCCAGGGGCAAGGCTCTGAGGAAGGGCCCAGTGGGGAGATCTTGGTGGAGGAATTGTGCCAAATCCAGAAGGCATCTGAGGAAACTCACAAATGTCTCCTGAAGAGGGCACCTATCTGAGCATATGCTGGACTCCACTGAGGGACAGCTGTTTCTTATTAGCTCCTTTCATCCCTGTGTCCAGTTTCCAGCCAGTCACTTGTCCTCTCCATCCCACAGGTCACTGACCATGCCAGTCTCTAGGTGGTAAGAGAGGGTGGGTTCCTGAGTTCTCAGCTACCATCCAGGTCCTTCATTGCATCTTTCAGTGCACGTGGACCCTCCCTCCTCTCTACTCCCTGCCCCCAGCATGCTTTCTCATATGGAACCTCACATTGCATTAGCATTGCATTTCTTGAAGTTCTTATCTTTACCCTGATAGCATGAAAGTTCCTGGGGGTATATCATTCTCATTCTTCCATGTAACCCCCACAGCATCTTGGTGTTTGGAGTCACTCCTTAAATGATGATAGTCAATCAGTGTGGGAAGCTGGTTAGGTTACTTCACACCTCCTGGACTATGTCCTTGCCCACAAAGAGGCAGGCATAGTGACCTTTTAAGTTACCTACTGTGTGTGGTAGGGCCACAGCATGGTAATGGTTCTGAGACATGAGAAGAAGGACAACTGCTTGGCTCGAGGGGGAAAGCAGGTAGAAAGAGAGAATCAGGTAGAAAGAGAGAATAAGAAAGTAGGAGCTCTTCTACTCACCTCTAAAAAAGGCCATTGCATCACAACAAAGGAGCCTGTGGGAACTTCCTGGTAGGAATGATGAGCAAAATGGGGCGGGTTATCCAAGGAGCCAGACCTGGTCAGGCAGCTGGTCTTTATACCTGGCTAAGGACATGGAGGCCTCAAAATGTACCAAGGGGCTTGGGCAGAGGAGGAACACTTCCCTAAAGCTGACATAGATTAGGGATGTTCTAATTAGGGTCCCCTCTCATACATCTGCCTTCTGATTGTGGAAAACAAAGATGACTTTCAGCTTATCTGCAACCCCTTCCCTTCTCCTTGACAGTGGAGAGAA
>NW_006299887.1:0-516 GCF_000327345.1 Myotis davidii
GCAGGTCTTGGCCCATCCTCTGCGCTCCCACCCATCCCCTCCCACTGCGGCCCCAGGTCCCCTGTCTGCTGGCAGCCCTGCTCCTACTGCCGCCACTCCCATATGCTGACAGCACTGGCCCCGCTCACACCTGCTGAAGGCAAAGAATGATTGGGGCCAGCACCAGCAGAGTGTCAGCAGCAGCTGCTGCCCCAATCACCCCTCAGGAACAGTGGAGGTGGAGAAGCCCTCACGGGCGACTAGAGCCCCCATCCACTGCTTGCACCTGCTGATGGTGCCAAGAGATTGGGACCAGCACTGGGCACTGGCAGCAGGTTTGGGCGGTGGCTGCCAACCTGATCTCCCCTCAAGAGCAGGGGGAGGTGGAGAAGCCCTGAGGGGCCATCAGGGCTGGCAGCCACCACTGGCACCCACTGATGGTGCCGAGTCATCAGGCCTGGCTCTGGGAGCCCGCAGTAGGTGCGAGTGCTGGGAGGGACCACGGCATGGGAACAAAGAATTTTCAGTAACCACCAG
>NW_006299888.1:0-490 GCF_000327345.1 Myotis davidii
AAAATAAAATAAAAATAAAAAGCAAAAAAAAAAGAACGTGAAAGTTCTATATACTGAAAATTACAAAATATTATTAAAAGAGATTAAAAAAGACACAACAAAATGGAAAAATATCGTGTTCATGAATTGGAAAAATCAACACAGTTAAAATGGCCATATTATCCAAAGCAATAGACAGTTTTAATGCAATCCCCATTGAAATCCCAATGTCATTTTTAAAAAAGAAATAGAATGAGAAATCATTAAATTTCTATGGAACCACAAAAGATCCTGAATAGCCAAAACAATCCTGAGAAAAAAGAACCAAGCTGGAAGTATCACACTCCCTGACTTCAAATTATACTACAGAGCTACGATAATCAAAACAGCATGGTATTGGCAGAGAAACAGACACAAAGATCAATGGAACAGAATAGACAACCCAGCTATAAAATCACATTTATATAGATGGATAATGTTTTTTAATTTTTTAATTAAATCTTTATTGTTC
>NW_006299889.1:0-478 GCF_000327345.1 Myotis davidii
ATTTGCATATTAGGCTCTTATTAAATAGGATATTAAAAATGTTGCTGCTGTTATCCAGAGGCATGCACCTTGAGAACACGGAACAGGGGTTCCCACGGGAAACCATGCAAAAGCCCAGAAGCTCCTCAGTGCCAGGAGCGAGTATTGCTTTGTGTTAGATCCCCTGCTCCTGGTGCAGGGCTTGGTGCCACACAGGCCGTCAGTCACTGCGTCTGCATGACTGAGCGAGGCTGCTTGAACAGGCCCGGAAAAGACACGGAGACAGAGGCTGAGCCCTGAAACCCACCCTCATCCATGGGGCAGTGTTGGCTGAGATGTGGCCTGCCTTAGGTTCCCAGTGTGCAGGAGGCGGCGGAGGCGGCAGCCTGGGGAAGCTTGCACATGCCCTTCCGCAACCCTCCTACCTGTGAGTGAGGGTGCCCATGCCCCACACCTGTCTATGCTACAGATTGATGCCTTTCATCACCAGCAGGGCCAG
>NW_006299890.1:0-751 GCF_000327345.1 Myotis davidii
ACAAGGTAGGAAAAAATACCCACGCAGAGCAGCATCTAGAAAAAAAACAAAACTAAAAAATAGGAGGAGAGCCTAAGGGAACTTTGGGACAACACTTAACGAAACAACATCCGAATAATAGGGGTGCCAGAAGGAGAGGAAACTGAGCAAGGAATAGAAAACCTGTTTGAAGAAATAATGACAGAAAAATTCCCTGATATAGGAAAGAAAAAATTCACACAAATCCAAGAAGCTTACAGAGTCCCAAACAAAATGAACCCAAAAAGACCAACACCAAGGCACATTGTAATTAAATTGGCAAACACCAACGTCAAAGTAAGAATCTTAAAAGTGGCCAGAGAGAGACAAAAAGTTACCTACAAAGGCTCCCCCATCAGACTGGCGACTGATTTCCCAACAGAATCCCATCAGGCCAGAAGGGAATGGAATGAAATATACAAAGTCATGCAAAGGAAGGGTCTAAATCCAGGAATACTGTACACAGCAAGGCTATCAATCAAAATTGAGGGTGAAACTACGAGCTTCACAGATAAAAAAGGACTAAGGGAGTTTATTATCACCAAACCAGCAATGCAAGAAATGCTAAAGGGTCTGCTGTAAAAAGAAGAAATAGGAAGGGAAGAAGGAACACAGGCTTAAAGAATAAAAATGGAGACAAACAAGTACCTATCAATAATAAATTTAAATGTCAATGGATTAAATCCCCCAATAAAATGACATAGGGTAGCTGAGTAGGTAAGAAAACATGACC
>NW_006299891.1:0-236 GCF_000327345.1 Myotis davidii
CACATGCCTAGGTTGTGGGCTTGGTCCCCCATTGGGGACAGGTGGGGCGGGGGGCATGCAAGAGGCAGCTTACCAATGATTCTCTCTCATTATTGATGTTTTTATCTCTCTCCCTCTCCCTTCCTCACTGAAATCAATTAAAATATATCATATAAAAAAATAAAAGAAATACATAGTGGCAAGACCTGTAATGGAAGCAAATGATAACAAAGCCTCCAGATTTCTTTGGAGCCTTT
>NW_006299892.1:0-511 GCF_000327345.1 Myotis davidii
ATTGCCTAATTTTGAAGGTTTTTTTTGAAACAATTCATATACATAAATATTAGCATTTTAGAGTGTCCAGGTCAGTGGTTTTTAGTACATTCATTGTTATGCAGCCATTGCCACTGTCTCATTACAGAATATTTCCATCTCTTCAAAATGATAGCCCATACCTCATAGCAGTCACCCTTAGTTCTCTCTACTGCCCATCACCTAAAAACTGTTAATTTACTCTCTGACTCTAAGGATTTGCCTATTGTGGACATTTGCTATAAATGGAAACATACAACATGTGATTTTTAAAAAAGATATTTTTATTTATTTCAGAGAGAAGAAGGGAGAAGGAGAGAGAGAGAGAAACATCAGTGATGAGAGAGAATTATTGACGGGCTGCCTGTTGCACACCCCCAACTGGGGATCAAACCCGCAACCTAGGCAGTGCCCTAACTGGGAATTGAGCCATGACCTCTTGGTTCATGGGTCGACACTCAACCACAGAGCCACACCAGCTGGGCACAATATG